>NW_027531877.1:1929004-1956417 GCF_008692635.1 Crocuta crocuta | reverse complement strand
AGCTCCCACGAGGACGATCTGCCCGTGTACCTGGCCAGGCCGGGCACCACGGACCAGGTCCCGCGGCAGAAGTACGGCGGCATGTTCTGCAACGTGGAGGGCGCCTTCGAGAGCAAGACGCTGGATTNCGCCGGGAGCCGGCCGGGGGTGGAGGGGGACACCCCGCGCCGGGGCCAAGGCCGGGAGGAGGGCAGGGAGCCCGCGCCCGCGTCGCCCGCGTCGCCCGCGTCGCCCGCGCCCTCCGGGGTGGAAATCCGGAGCGCCACCGGCAAGGAGGTTTTGCAGAACCTCGGCCCCAAGGACAAGGTAAGGGGGCCCGCGGCTCTTCTCCTCCAGCCCTCGTTCCCTTGGCAGCCCGGGGCGACAGGGCCCGGGCACAACTTTCTCCGGCTCACTTCGCTGGGGGAAGGGGGACAGGGAGGTGAAGGGCATCCTCTGCTGAAAGTAGCGCGATCTCTCTCGGCCGGGACCCGGATTCGCGCGGGTTCCCAACCGCAGCATCTCGGTGGGCGGCGGAGCGGGGCACGCGGGTTCCCCCCCGCTTCCCTGTCGCACCCCCGGGCCGGCGGGTCTGGGTGGGTGTGTCAGCCGGGCCAGGCAGGAAGGTTAGTGATTTCCAGCCCTTCTCTCTGACTGAGTAACCACTGGCACAATTGTCTTGGCCCCACTCTGGCCCTAAATTAAATCTCAACCGTGGTCACCAGGGCAGAGGGCACGCTGGCGCTGGGAAGATGGGGTCATCTCCACAGTCCCCGGATGAACGTACAGGATGGGCGGTCTCCCCTCTCACTCTTTAGACATCAGCCCAGTCCCTGAAACTTTTGGGTGTGGAGCCACGAGACTAAACACCCTCATGTGCGTGCCTCTCTTCTGTCCTAGATCGACATTTCACATCTGTTTGTAAAGTGTACATTTGTGTACAAAGCTTGTTGCAAGACTGGGTACCACAGGGATCCAGCTGTCTCTGGAATAATATGACTTATTTTTGAAAACAGGCAAGAGTAGTAAGCGTGCACTTTAAACTAGCACAAGCTGTAAATTCTCTGCTGCTCCTCCATGTGCCAAAACCAATTTCTAATGTATGTGTATTTTTGAGAAACTCATGACACACTGAACTGGCTCAAGGTATGGCGTTGAAATCCAGCTTGCTCTCATCTGTTTGTTTATTTCATAGAAAACCAGAACCATAGTTCAGAAAATTCAGGATCTGGGCAGGGCTGGAGCACTCAAAGTTCAAACTGACGCTTTTGAGTTGGGGAACAATAGTAATCAGATACGTCACTCTTGTGTAGATAATGGCTGCAAAATCCATCCACATGTATTATTCTGTGCGAATACTGGTATGAATAATAACCCGAAATGGAAATGTCTGCCCCAGAGCAATTATAGTTAATGCTTACCCAAGTTTTAGATGTTTTTCCAAATGCAGTGAGGCAGTCAAAGGAAAGCATATCTCTGCACTGTTTGATTTTGGGAAGTTTAAAAAAATAAACAAAGCTTTAATTATTGATACTGCTAGGGAAAGAAAGCCCTGAAGTTAGTATTGTGTAGAGATGCCTTTGGGAAGCAATGTCCGTTTCCCTTGGAATCACTCGTTTAGTTGGTGATTTTCATATCATCCTTGAGAGTATGGGATCCCTCTAGGCCCTGCTCAAATACCCTTTTAGGAAAAACTTCTGATATTTTGGAGAAGCTGTGGCTGATTTCTGAACCTAAGAAAGGCGTTCCAGGAAGATTATCGACTCTCTTCAGGTCTGAGCTGATCCCTATTGAAATGTTCCCTTCCTGACTCTAAGGGGAGGGAGAAGTGATGGAAAAGGTCGGTAACAATTGCTGTGAGTCACTGCTATTCCCTTTGCTGAAACACCCCTGATGTCAGCCAGATAATATGCCTGGTTTGCAGGATTTAAGAATGGTAACTAGAGAAAGGGAAAATGTTCCTCCTTTAAACCCAGAAATTCTCTTCATTTTCTTTCCTTTTGCAAACCCTATACTTTTGGCTCCTAATTGAAAAATAATAATACAACTTAAGCATCAGCAAGATTTCTAGTGCTACATGGTTATTTGTAAGTTCAGGCTTGCTGTCAGCTTCATGCAGGCCCTGTGATTATCTCTAATTTGGTTGAATCACACTGCTACGAGAGTCAGCAGACCTTATCTACTTCTGTTCTTGGTGGCTATTTCCTTGAGGGTAGGGATTGTGTGTTTGGATTTGTCACTGTAGCTGAAATGCCTAGGACACTGGACATGTTCCATAAGTGTTTGGTACATTAGCCTCCTTAATTAAGCCATATTTTTTGCTACACAGATGCAGAATGATCGTCTGGTCTCTGTTTGCTTATTTTTCATATTTTAGTTTTTAATTTTTTAGAATAAACTCTAGGCCCAACGTGGGGTTTGAATTCACGACCCCAAGATCGAGAGTCCTGTGCTCCACCGACTGAGCCAGGCCAGTGCCCCTTCTGGCCTCTTATTTAAATACCACCATTTTCAGGGAGCGCTGTACCCCGTGAAGCAACTTTTGGAAACCTTCACTTTAAAAAAATTAAATTAAGCTCAAATCTGCCTACTTGTGGTTTCTGTAAACTATTCTTGGTTCTGACCTTTTAAAATGTAAGAATAGAGTTTAAAACAAAAAGTTTCTGAGCTATTTTAATGACTTGAAACATGTGGGTTTGTTTATCTGTCAGCACAGGTTGGGTATTGCCACAGTAACAAGCAATCCCCACATCTCAGTGGCTTAATCAAACAAGCACAGTTGATTTCTTGCTCCTGTTACTTGTCCACCGTGGGTCAGCAGGACCCTCATTTCCCCCCAGGGACCTAGGCTGATGGAGGTTTCACCTCTGTGCTCCCTTGCTGGGAAGAACATGGGCGAGTTGCTCATAGGCTCTTGAACTCCCTTGCTGAAGTCGCAAAGATGACTTAGGTTCACATTTCACTGACCAGAGCAAATCATTAAACTGTGCCCCCCAAAATTGGGAGGGTGCAATCTTACCATGATCCTGTAAGACGGAGATTAGAAGTATTTGGAGGAGTGCCTGGCTGGCCCAGTGGATGGAGCATGCGACCCTTGATCTCAGGGTCATGAGTTCGAGCCCCATTTTGGTCATAGAGCTTACTTTAAAAAAAATTAAAAATTAAAAAACCAAAAGGAAGTATTTGGAGTATAGCTTTAATATCTCCACTGTACCTGGGGCTGGACTACTGGGATGAGACCTGGCTCTGCCCATCTAGATTATGTGACTGTATAATCACATATACAGCTACAGCTCGGCTTCTGGGCCTGTGCTTTCTCACCTGCAAGATGTAAATAACAGTGACTACTTTGCACGTATTAAGTACTCAGTACATATTAGTTACGATTACTGTTTGAGTTTTTACTGCTCTTTATATGTTTGAGGGCAGTTATATTCTTCCTAAAATTCTCTTTTTTAGCCTTATCATTCCTAGCTTCTTTAGCCCTCTCTTATGTAAGACTTTCGCTCTTCTGATTTACTTTTCAGGTTTGACTATATTTTATAAATATTTTTTCAAAAACTGCAGTGCCCAGAACTGAACACAGTGCTCCAGATGGGATATGGCTGTGGCAAAGTATATTAGGCTAGTCAATTTCCTTGATTTACATGGACATCGTATGCTTTTGTAGTAGGACAGCCAGAATTCAAATGGATTTTTCTAAGTCCAGAGTCCCATTTTTCTGAGTTCTGAGTCCTTTCCTGACAGGGAGGATGCTGCTTTATTTTAATTCGGTGAGCCTGACCCTTGGCTCTGCTCTTAACATGTTATTGTCATGCAGGGCAAGGATAGAGCTTTCCACCACACCTCAAGAACCTTCTCCCATCTTGCCACCAGCCCATTATTCAGGACACTTGGAGAATAGTTGCTCAGCCTATGAAAACAGTTGCTGCAAAATCCTTATTTTTCCAAGTTGCATTCCAAGTTGAATGCAAAATTATTAAAAGAGATTTTTAAAAATTGTCCTGATAAACTCACAGTATGCTTTGTCTATAGCATACCTACTTATTAACTCCCAACTTAAGGACATGAGTTTAGTTAATAAAGGCATACGTTATAAACAAATTACGTAACAAAAGTATGTGGCAGAATAAAAGTAAAAAAAGTCTCTGAATTATACTTTGAGTGCCAAGTGCCACGTTCGAGGTATGATTGGGTTTTTATAGTGTGGTTCTGGAGCTACCTGTAAGCACCTTGTTAAATAATGTACCTAGATTTTTTTTCTTCGGATAGCCGTTTATACTGCCCAGATCCTCCCTGGTTGGCTCACACGACTTTTTGTTTATAACTTTTGACAGTAAGTGCATAAAAAAGTAGTTGTAAATGAAAAGGAAGTATTTTTCACCATTTCTTAAGGTGGTTTCCAGAGTTTTTCTTGCAGCTTAGAAATTACCAACGGGAGGAGAATGATGATATATGGTCTGCCAAGAGCAAATGATACTGCAAAAACTCTGTCATCCAGTGAAAACAAAGTAATGGCATTATGATTACATGGGTCTATTGATAACTCCCTGTCAGGAGCCGTGGGTCATTTCTAGTCCCCGGTTTCCCACATGGGCCGCTTGGGTGCAAGTTGTCTCCTTTGTAAAGTCAGGAGGGGTTCTGGGTGTAGGAGGAGACAGGCCGAGTAGTGGCGCTTACCTTTTTTTTTTTTTAAATCATTTGTCATGTGCCCTTTTGGTCTTGGGTGACCAATTTTCAAAATGATCCAGAGAAGCTGAAGTTCTCCTCCTCACCCTGTGCAAGAGAAGACAGCTGGAAATAGAATTCTAGGTTTATAAAGGCCTCTCTACATCATCAGAATCCCTGGAGTGTATGTGAAGTTTTCAAAGCTGCTCTGACAAACCCAAGCTTGCACGTAGATGGGGAGAAAGGGCTCTTGGGTACCTGGCCCCCAGGCCACACTTGAATCTGGGACCGTATTTACTTACCAAACTTGGAAGTGTTTGAAACCTTTCAGAACTTTGGTTTAGTTTGACAGCAGGCATTTGAGGAACATAAAAAATGTACCTTCCAAGTAATGCTGCGATTGGCAGTGTTCCCTCAAAGTAATGGTCCCTGGAGACAAGATTTTGCTGACGGCTCATGTAAGTAATGTCTAAGACAGCCAGGAGACTGTCCGTGATGCTTTTCTGTCAGTGATTTCTATAGCTGATTCTCTTTATGATTAATTTCCACTGGGCGTTATTCCTACAGATAATGTTCCTGTGAGACAGTGGATAGAGCTTCCTAGCAGTAGGCAGTCTGGCTGAGGAGGATGTAGGCTGTGACTGGTAGCTCAGTCCTCCATTTGTGAGAAGAGGCAGAAGCCCATTTTTGTGTGTAAGCACTTTTGAAAGTTAAACTTATAGGAAAATGGAATGTTAAAGTTTATCTGTACTCTTAAAAATTTTTTTTAATGTTTGTTTATTTTTGAGGGAGAGAGAGAGCAGGAAAGGGCAGAGAGAGGGAAATGCAGAATCCAAAGCCGGCTCCAGGCTCTGAGCTGTTAGCACAGATCCCAATGCGGGGCTGGAACCCTTGAACCATGAGATCATGACCTGAGCCCAAGTTGGACACTTAACCCACTGAGCCACCTAGGCACCCTAAGGTTTATCTGTACTTGTAACCTGGACTTATATGGCATTCAAACATCAGTTCTACTCCATCAAAAAACCAATGAGATGAGGCAAACAAACAATAAGCAAAGCAACAAACAGAAATTAAACCAACAGGATAAAGGATTAGCAGCCTCAGCTTAGAGACCCAATCTTTAACCAGCTGTACACCTTGCTCAACTCACCTCCCTTCTCTCTGAGTCTTAGTTTCCTCCTTTCCAGAATGAAGGGGCTGGACCAGGTCTATAAGCTTTTTGACTGTACACCTCTATGCAAAAAATGTTTGAGCATGCTCTCTGTATGCATACACATGCCTATATATAAATTACATGTACAACGTACGTACACAGACCCTTGAAAAACGCAGGGGTTAGGGTGCTAACCCCCCGTGCATTCAAAAAAATCCATGTATACCTTTGGACTCCCTTGAACCTTAACTATTAATAGCCTTAACTATTAATAGCCAGCTGTTGACCAGAAGCCTTAGTGATAACATGAACAGTTGATGAATACAGGTTATACACAGTTGGTATATAAAATACAAACATTTTGTATGTTATATGTATTACATTCTGCATTCTTATGAGAAAGTAAGCTAGAGAACAGAAAATATTATTAAGAAAATTGTAAGGAAGAGAAAATATATGTATAGTACTATACGGTATTTATTGACAAAAATCCACATATAAATGGACCAGTGCAGTTCAAACCTGTGTTGCTCAATGATCAACTGTATTAATATCTTACGGCCGTTATACAATACAAAACAAGTACGAAGTAAAATATTACATATACAGATATAGATCCTGGTATTTATCTCTTGTACCCTCGTGGCTTGGCTTGCCCACCCAATTGGGTAAGTGCTCGTAAATCTGTAATCTTTTGATCAAAGCCGTAACAGTCAGTGGTTCTAATATTACGGTTGTTAATGAATTCACTGTCAGTTTGAGTTCTTCAGTGATACATGCTCTATTATGGGCCAGTTTCTAAAAGAAATAAACTGTTGAAGCCTTGCAGTGAGGCTACAGACTGAGTGTTGGGTAGTGCTCAGTATAGTCTCTTTATATATGTGGGGTTGGGCCAGTGGGATGTCGATAACAAGGGTCACCATAAGTATGATGAGGAGTCCCCAGATCTCCCTTCAACCCCTAAGTTTTTCTGTACTCCTTTATTCAAAAAGCACTTATTAAGCACCAGGTATGTAAGCGCACAATCAAAACCTAATTTTGAAGAAACAAAGTTGAACGAAACAGATAAACACAAGGAAAGCATTAACTTCATTTCCTTATAGTTTCCCATTGAAAATTGCCATTAATATAATGGTGTATGTTCTTTACATCTGTGTGTGTGTGACACATGTGTTTTTCATTCCAAAGTAAAAGTGGGAATATATAGTACTGTCTGTTTTTAAACTTTTTTTTTTTTTACCACTTTAATACTTTGTAATAAACTTTATTTCCAAGAACAGTCTTAGGTTCACAGCAAAAAATGAGTGGAAAGTACAGAAATTTCTCCTGCTCCCACACATTCATGACTCCTTCCGTTATCCACATCTCTCACCAGAGCGGTGCATTTCTTACACTTGAAGAACCCTCACTGACATATCTTTATCACCCACAGACCATAGTTTACATTAGGGTTCACTCTTGGTGTTGTACATTCCGTGGATTTTGACAAATGCTTAATGATATATATTCACCCTTATAGTATCAAACACAGTATTTTCATTGCCCTGGAAGTCCATTGTGCTCACCTATTCATCCCTCCCTTCTAACCCCTGGCAACTCCAATCTTTCAATTATCTCTGTAGTTTGCCTTTTTTAGAATGTCATATACTGGGAGTCATAAGTATGTAGCTTTTCTTCTTTCACTTAGCAATATGTATTTGACATTCCCCCAAGTCGTTTCATGGCCGGAAAGCTCATATCTTTTTGGCACGGAATAATATTCTATTTACTGGATGTTTATTTATGCATTCACGTACTGGAGGACGTTTTGTTTGCTTCTGAGTTTTGGCAGTTATGACTAAAGCTTCTATAAACATTTATGTGTAGCTTTTTATGTGGACATTTCATTTGAGTAAGTACCAAGGAGTGCAATTGCTGAATGGTGTCGGGTAAGTACTTATTTTGTAAGAAATCCGTAAACTGTTTTCCAAACTGGTTGTACCATTTTTGGTATTCCTACCAACAATGAATGAGAGTTTCTTTTGCTCCATATCCTCATCAGCATTTGGTGCTGTCACTGTTTTGGATTACGGCCTACAATGGTAATAGACGTGTAGAGATTTCTCACTGTTGCTTTAGTTTACAATTATCTGATGACATGATGTTGAACATCTTTTCATACGCTTACTTGCCATCAGGATATCTTTTTGGAGAGGTGTCTTTTCAGGTCTTTGGCCCAGTTTCCAATTGGGTTATTCATTTTCCTATTGCTGAGTTTTAAGAGTTCTTTGTATATTTTAGATAACAATCCTATATCAGGCGTGTCTCTTACAAATATTTTTCTCCCACTCTATGGCTTGACATTGTTTTTTTGTAGACAAGAAGATTTTAATTTAATTTAATTTATTAAAAAATTTTTAATGTTTTATTTATTTCTGAGACAGAGAGACAGCGTGAGCAGGGGAGGGTCAGAGAGAGAGGGAGACACAGAATCTGAAACAGGCACAGCACAGAGCCCAATGCGGGGCTTGAACCCACGAACCATGAGATCATGACCTGAGCCAAAGTTGGACGCTCAACCGACTGAGCCATCCAGGTGCCCCAAGAAGTTTTTAATTTTAATGAAGTCCAGCTTATCCATTTTTTCTTTCATGAGTTATACCTTTGGTGTTGTATCTAAAAAGTCATTGCCATACCCAAGGTCATTAGGGTTTTTTTCGATCTTATTTTCTAGGAGTTTTATAGTTTTGCATTTTACATGTAAGTCTGTGATCCATTTTGAGTTAATTTTTGTGAAGGGGTTAAATCTCTGTCTACATTCTTTTATTGCATGTGGATGTTCAATTGCTCCAGCAATTGAGTGTAAAAAGACTATCTTTTCTCCATTCTGTTGCTTTAGCTTCTTTGTCAAAGATGATTAGACTCTATGTATATGGGTCTATTTCTAGGCTCTCTTTTCTAATCTATTAATCTACTTGTGTATTTTTTTGCCACATTGTCTTATTTTTTATTTATCTACTTTGAATGTTGTTATTATTCTTTTAAGTAGACTCCACGCCCAATGTGAGGCATGAACTCATGACCCCAAGATCAAGAGTTGCATGCTCTTCCACCTGAGCCAGTCAGGCACCCCTAATACCACATTGTCTTGATTGGTGTAGCTTCACAGTAAGTCTTGAGGTTGAGTGGTGTCGGTTCTTTTGAGTTTCTCATCATTAAGTATGATGTTAGCTGTAGGTTTTTAATTGATGTTCTTTATCAAGTTGAGGACATTCTCATCTATAACTTTAATCATGCATGGGTGCCAGGTTTTGTCAAATGCTTTTCCTGCATCTCTTGATTTTGTTCATTATTCTTTTTTAGCCTCTTGATGTGGTGGATTACATTAATTTTCCACTGTTCCATTCCTTGGATATATTCCACTTGGTCATGGTATAAAATTCTCTGTATACATTGTTGAATTTGATTTGCTAATATTTTGTTAAGACAATTTACATCTGTGTTTATGAGAGATATTGGTGTCTCCTTTTCTTTTTTGTAAGGTCTATCTGGTTTTGGTATTAGAGTAATGGTGTCTTCCTAGAATCAGTTAAGAAATATTCTCTTTGCTTTTATTCCTGGAAGAGATTGTAGAGAATTGGTTTAATTTATTTTTTAAATGTTTGCTAGCGTTCACCAGTGAACACTTCTGGGCCCCATGCTTTTTAGGAACCCATCTGGGCCCAGTGCTGTTTAGGAATTAATTATTGATTAAATTTCTTTAATAGATATAGACCTATTCAGATTGTGCATTTCTTCTTCTGTGAGTTTACTAGATTGTGTCTTTCAAGGGAATGGTCTATTTTATCTAGATTATCAAATTTGTGGTCATAGAGTTTTTCATAATATTCTTTCTTATCTTTTTAATGTCAATGGAATCTGTAGTGATGTCTCCTTTTTCATTTCTGATAAAAATAGTTTGGGCCTTCTCATTTTTTCTTAGTTATCCTAATTAGATGCTTATCAGTTTTATTGATCTTTTCAAAAAACCAGCTTTTGGTTTAGTTTTCCTTATTGATTTCTTATTTTCAGTTTCATTGATTTATGTTCTAATTTTTAGTCTTTCTTTTTTTCTGCTTACTTTGGACCTAATTTGTATTCATTTTCTAGTTATAAGATGGGAGCTTAGATTACTGATTTTCAGTCTTTTTTTCCTTTTTAATATGTTCACTCAATGTTATAAATTTCCTTCTAAGCAGTGTTTTAATTGCATTCCACAGATTTTTTATGCTGTATTTTCACTTTAATTTAGCTGAAAATATTTATAATTTCTTTTGAAAATTCTTCAAATGACCAATGTGTTATTTGAAAGGTGTTTAATCAAGTATTTGGGGATTTTCCTGCTTTCTTTTTGTTACTAATTTATGGTTTAAATGTATTGTGGTGTAAGAGCAGACACTATATGATTTCTATTCTTTTAAATTTAAGGTGTGTTTTATAGCTCAGGATGAGGTCTATCTTGGTGAATGTTCTATGTGAGCTTGAGAAGAATGCATATTCTTCTTTTGTTAGATAAAGTATCAGTAATATTTAGGTCATTGATAGTACTGTTGAGTTCAACTATGTCCTTACTGATTTTCTGTCTGCCGGATCTGGTCCACTTCCCACAAGGGGTGTTAAAGTCTCCAAGTATAATAGTGGATTCATCTGTTTCTCCTTGCATTTCTACTAGTTTCTCCTCACATACTTTGATACTCTTTTTATAGGCACATATTTGTTAAGAATTATTATTTGTTCTTAGAGAATTGACTCCTTTATAATTATAGTAATGCTGTTTTTTATACCTGATAACGTTCCTACTTTGAAGTCTGCTCTGTCTGAAATTAACATAGCTTTTCCTGCTTTCTTGTGAGTAGTGTTAGCATAGTTTGTTTTTCTCTACCCATTTACTTTAGGTTTATTTGTATCCTTACATTTAAAGTTGGTTTCTTGTAGACAATGTATAGTGGAGTTGTGATTTTGATCCACTCTGACAATCTCTGCCGTCTTCTAATTTGTGCATTTAGACCATTGATGTTCAAGGTGATTATTGATACATTTGGACTCATATTTACTATATTTGCTGGTGTTTTCTGTTTTTTTTTCTTTCCTTGTTCTTATTCTATCTTCTATTATTTTTCTGCCCTTTATGATTTTAATTGAGCATTTTATATGATTCCATTTTTCTCTCCTATCTTAGCATGCCAGTTACATTTTTTTAAAAATGCTGATTTATTTATTTAGAGAGAGTGAGTGAGTAGAGGAGGGGGCAGACAGAAAGAAAGAGAGGGAGAGAGAGAATCCAAAGCAGGCTCTGCACTGTCAGCGTGGAGCGCTACGCGGAGCTCAAACTCAGGAACCCTGAGATCATGACCTGAGCCGAAATCAAGAGTCCAATGCTTAACTGACTGAGCCACCCAGGTGCCCCTCAGTCACACTCTTTTTTATTTTTTCTAGTGGTTGCCCTAGAGTTTGCAGTATGCATTTATGACTCAGCCAGGTGCACCTTCAAATAACACTGTACGACTTCATGGGTAGTGCAAGTACCATATAAGTACAAAATATTTGCAGTTCTTCCCTGCTCTGTCCCTTGTATTATTACTATTATTCACTTGACTCATACAGAAGCATATACAGACATATCTAATTGAATGCATTCTTGCTACTGTTATTTTGAACAAACTGTTACGTGTTAGATCAATTAAGTATGAAAAAAACTGGGGTTTTTTTTTTTTTTTTTTTTTTTTTTAGGAGAGAGAGAGAGAGAGAGAGAGACAGCGTGAGCAGGGGAGGGTCAGAGAGAGAGGGAGTCACAGACTGAAACAGGCTCCAGGCTCTGAACTGGCAGTCAGCACACAGCCCGACGCGGGGCTCGAACCCATGATCCGTGAGATCATGACCCAAGCGAAAGTCGGACGCTCAACCGACTAAGCCACCCAGGCACCCCGAGAAAAACTGGGTTTTTATATTGGCTTCATTTATTTTGTCTCTAGTGCTCTTTCCTCTATTCACTGACATTCACATTGCAGACCCATATCATTTTTCTTCTTTCTGAAAAATTTCTTTGAACATTTCATGCAAGGCAGTTGTACTGCCAATGCATTCCCTCAGTTTTTATTTGTGTTAACAAGTCTTTATTTCTCCTTCCCTTTTTGAAAATTATAGTTGACACATAATGTCATTAGTTTCTGGTATACAACAAAGTGATTGCACAAGACTGGATGTTAAGTTATGCTCACACAAGTGTAGCTACCTTTTGTCACTATACAGCCCTATTAAAGTACCACTGACTATTATCCCTTTGCTGTACCTTTCATCCCAGTGGCTTATTCATTCCATAACTGGAAGTCTGTATCTCCCACTCCCTCTCACCCATTTTGCCACTCCCATGACCCTCTTGGCCTCTGGCAACCATCAGTTTTTTCTCAGTATTTTTGGGTCTGTTTCTGCTTTTTGTTTGTTTGTTCATTTGTTCTGTTTTTTAGCCACATGTAAGTAAAATCATATAGCGCTTGTCTTTCTCTGCCATTTCATTTAGCATTATACCCTCTAGGTCTGTCCATGTTGATGCAAATGGCAAGATCTCATTTTTTTATGGCTGAATAATATTCCATTATATATAATTATGTTAATTATATATATAATAATATTCCATATATAGATATGTCACATCTTCCTTATCCATTCATCTATGGATGGACAGGAGTTGCTTCCATACCTTGGCTATTGTACATCGTGCTGCAGTAAACATAAGGGTGTATGTATCTTTTCAAATTAGTGTTTTTGCTTTCTTTGGGTAAATAAATACCCAGTGGTGGAATTACTGGGTCATTTGGTATTTCTATTTTTAATTTTTTAAGGAACCTCCATGCTGTTTTCCAGTATGTTTTCCAGACACTGTTGGTGGCTGCCGCAATTTACATTCCCACCAACAGTGCATGAAGGTTCCCTTTTCTCCGCATCCTCACCAGCGCTTGTTGTCTCTAGTCTTTTTGATTCTAACCATTGTGACAGGTGTGAGGTGATATCTTAACTGTGGTGTGAATTTACATTTCCCTTACAATGAGTGATGTTGAGCATGTTTTCATGTGTTCTTTTTCACTTTTGAAGGATATTTTGCAAGGTCAGCATTGTAGGTTGGTGGTTTTTTTTCTCTCAACACTTTATTTTTTGAATGTCTTTTAAAAAATTTTAATGGTTAGTTTTGAGAGAGAGAAAGAGAGCATGAAGAAAGAGAGAGAGAGAGAGAGAGCATGAGTGGAGGAGGGACAGAGAAAGAGGGAAACACAGAAGCTGAAGCAGGCTTTAGACTCTGAGCTGTTAGCACAGAGCTTGATATGGGGCTCCAACTCACAAACCGTGAGATCTGGACCTGAGCTGAAGTCAGACACTTAACTGACTGAGCCACCAAGGCGCCCCTCAACACTTTAAATATGTCAGTCTATTCTCTTCTTATTTGTGTGGTTTCTGAGAAGAAATCAGATGTATCTCTTATCTTTGTCTCTATTGTGATGTATTACATATTAATTACTAGTTTCCATTTAAAAACTTTTTTTTTTAAATATTTTTATTTATTTCTAGGAGAGAGAGAGAGACAGCGTGAGCAGGGGAGGGTCAGAGAGAGAGGGAGTCACAGACTGAAACAGGCTCCAGGCTCTGAGCTGGCAGTCAGCACAGAGCCCGATGTGGGGCTCGAACCTATGAACCGCGAGATCATGACCTAAGCGAAAGTCAGACGCTCAACCGACTAAGCCACCCAGGCGCCCCTTCCATTTAAAAACTTTTATTTAAAAAAAATTTTTAAAGTAATTTCTACACCTACTGTGGGGCTTGAACCCACAACCTTAAGATCAAGAGTCATATGTTCTGCTGACTGAGCCCGCCAGGCTTCCTGAATTACTCATTTCTTTTAATTGAACATTTATATTTTTGCTTTCAGTTTTGATTTCACTTTTACTTCTCTTCTTTTGCCATTGTAAATAAGGAGATGATAGGCATTCTTGTAGCCAAATCTTTGTGTATATTCATTTCTTTACCATTCACGAATGGAAACTCCTGGAAACGGTTGCGTGTGGTGTGGTTATTTTTGTGCTTTGGGAAGAGTGAGCACGGATGCTTGCCTGCCACGTGGGACTTCAAGGGCAGGACTCTGGGTGAACCAGGGAACACTTCTGAGTAAGAAGAACAACTGAGTAAGAAGTGCAACCGGGGCCACATGGTTCAACTGCAGAGATGAAGGGGCCACAGGAGCCAGGCAGGTGGGGACAGAGTAAAAGACATTGGAAGAAGAGGTTTTAAATCTTAGCTGGAGATAAAAATGTAGAAAGAAAAAAAGAGTGTCTTTCCTCTCTCTACCAAAGTAGTAGTCTGCATAATCTCTTGGAATTCTGCCTTTTCTTGGCTTTAGGGTCACAGATACAAGGTTCACAGTGTGTTGTAATAAAAAGCTCCACTTATGGAGTAATGGAGTGCTTGTTTATGCAAGGAACTGCTGCTACCTGCATTCCTTACACTAACCCTACAAGATTGGTATTAATATCTACATAGTCTGGAAGAGAAGCCCAATCTTGGAGAGATGTCTTGACTTCCTTTAATTATACAACTAGAAATGGATAAAGTCCAGATTTTAGCCTAAGGACTGTCTGATTGATTTTTGTATACTATTTTGCTGTTTTTTTAACGTGGTGGCAGCTAAGCATTGGTACTGAATGGGGTCCAGCACTAGGACTGGCTTGGTTAAGAGGATCATCCAAATAAAATGTCTACTAGGGGGACTTTCTGGAGAGTGAGTGGATGGAGCTCATAGAATCAAAATAGGGAAGCTGAATTTGATCAAGTCCAAAAGGTGAACACAGTTACTGAACCAAAGGACTTTAGAAGTTATGAATCCCGGGGCACCTGGATGGCTTAGTCGGTTAAGCATCCTACTTCGACTCAGGTCATAGTCTCTTAGTGTATGAGTTTGAGCCCCACATCGCGAGGCTTTATTTGGATTTAAAGCCTTATTTGGATTCTGTGTTTCCCTCTCTCTGTCCCTCCCTGGCTTTTGTGCTCTCTCTCTCTCTCTCTCTCAAGAGTAAATAAGTAAACATTAAGAAAATTAAAAAAAAAAAAAAGAAGCTATGAATCCCTAGAAAGAGGCCAGGAGATGGAGCAAGGGAAGAAGTGGAGAGGCTTCCATGATATTCCCCAAGTGCCTAACGATAATTTTTCTTGGATGCTGTGGCTTGCTGGTAGGTTCATCTGATTTCAAGCACCTTTACTATGTGCTAAGGGCAGATCATATTCAAAGGATGGTGCCAGAGATAAGGGCTCACACAGAGGTCTGCAGGAGGCCTGGGGCTCATATGCCACTTTTCTAGACAATCTGAACCAAGGACAGAACGATTTGGTTCATTTCCAAGAAGCTAGCCTGCGGCCAAAGAGAAAAGATGCAGTGCTTATGTTGAGTTGAAAGTGGGCTAGGGTGGGACTGTTTTCCTCTTACTAATATCCTCACATCCTGTCATTTGGATAGAAAGAAAGAAACCCAGTGAAATGGGAAGTTGTGGGATGAATGGATAGTAAGCAAGAAGTAAAAATAAATAAATAAATAAAATTGACGAATAATAATATCTCACACAATTGGTAGGGAGGGAAAACCTTTCCAGAGATACAGTTTTCTTCTACATACTAGGCAAGAGTGAGGAAAACAGCCAGTGGTACACTTTGGGAGTCTTTTAGTGAGATTTTAGAGGGGGTAACAGGGAGTTTCATAGGGGTGTTCAAGATTTGAAATAAAGGCAGTATCTGGCAATGCATGCTGTCAGCTAAGAATTTGGAAATAAAGGATGAGATATCCCTCATTTGTCTACAACATGAGTCTATAAAGGCTTAGATTATAAATAATTTAGGCTTTGTGGGCTATAAAGTGTCCATCCCAGCTTCCAAAGTCTGTATAACAAAGTTGCCTGTAGACAATATGTGAATGAATGGGTGTGGCTGTGTGCCAATAAAACTTTATTTACAGGAATCAGGCAGTGGGCTGGACTTGGCCTAAGAGCATTTGTTTGTCACCTCCTGGTCTTGAATATAAGAGGGGCATAAGGGTATACAGGCTTGTGTGTGTGTGATTGTGTTTTGCAAGAGCATTGGAGTAGCAGAGGGGACCTCAGCAGCTTTTCAATATGAGAAGATTATAAGAAATTTGACTGAAGTAGGCAAGAGCATTTGAAAGGCTCAGAGACATTTGCCTTCCTTTCAGGATGTCTGGAGATTGGAGGAGGAAATTAAAAATAAACACATACCTGGCAATGAAGAGATGAACACTGCAAGATATCTTAGACATGGCAAATTTATGAAGTGGAGGCAAGGTTTTGTAAAAAACAAAGTCAGGGGAAAGCCCGNNGGTGGGGGGGTGGGGGGAGGGGAGGGGTGGCAGTTAAATAGGATAACCTGGAAATGACAGTGAGAAAGAAACAAATACAGGAAGTCCGAGTGATTAGGAAGAAGGAGGTCAGGCTGAAAATAAAGCTTTGCTGCCGTGCTGGAAAAAGGAGAGGTGTGAAGGTGGCCAACAGCTTGCAGCTGCAAAGAGGAGAGGAAATGGTAGAAAATAGGTTTGCTTGGAGCTCTTAACAGAATGTGACATCCTTAAGTCAATGGGGAGAATGCTAGGCTTACTCACACGGAGAACTTGTCAACAGATTAAACATGGGGAGTTTTGGGAGCTGAAATAATGCCTTTATAAATGTGTGCTTAGGAGTTTTCAAGAAAGGGTGTACCCAGGAAGGCGTGTACTGCCTTTTGGAAGACCTGTGCTCACCATTCAGGAAATCTGACTTGAGGTCAGGAATTCACCCGGGGCTAGCTCCCCTTGGGGCATGTAGTGAGAGTCAGTGGCTCTCCCTTTGAGCTTTCATTCATTTACTTATTCTTTCATCCATTCATGAGTCCAACAGATACTTACTAAGAGTCCATTGTTGGCCTCTTCAGGGTCACTAGCAATCTGAGATGTGTCAGGTATGTGTCACAAATCTGATTTGTGAAAGATGTGATGGCAGCTTCAAAATGAGTGCTCAGAAGAAGGGCACAGGGCTTCCCTTCCACCAGGAGAGGCAGAAGGAAGGATATAGATATTCACAAAAAAGATTTCTCTGTCACATGGTAGATTCATCCCATTAGACTGTAGAATCTCAGAGCGAGGAGCAATTTCAAAGATTATTTTTCCTTTTCACTTTATGAATAGGAAAACTGAGACCCCCAGATTGGAATAAGAGTGAAAAATAAAAATTTTTGAGTGGTTATTATGTCAGGCACTCTTTTTTTTTAACCTTGGTAAAATATACATAACATAAAATTTTCCATTTTAACTTTTTAAATTAAATTTTATTTCTTAATTGAAGTATAATTGACCTTTTTATCGGAGTATAGTTGATATTAACATTTTTTTTTACATTAACAATTTTAAAGTACAATTCCGTTTACAGCGTTGTGCAATCATTACCACTGTCTTGTTCCAGAACTTTTCCATGATCTCAAATGGAAACTGTACCCGTTAGCAGCCCTTCCCCTCCCTCTAGCCCCTGGCAACAATGAATCTGCTTTCTGTTTCTATAGATTTGCCTATTCTGGACATTCCATACAAATGGAATCATACAACATGTGGCCATCTTTTGGTTTTTCTTCTTTGACTGAGTGTCGTGTTTTAAAGTTTCATCATGTAGCATGTGTTGGTATTTTATTCTTTGTTGTGGCCAAATAATATTCCATTGTATGGCTCTACCACTTTTTTTCAAAAAAATAGATTTTTTAAATTAATAGACTTTATTTTCTTGTGCAGTTTTAGTGTACAGAGGAAATGAACAGAAAGCACAGATCCCAACATACCCCCGTTACCCTCACCCATAGATTGATTTCCTCTGTTACTAATATCTTGCATTAGTGTGGTATTTTGTTACAGTTGATGGGCCAGTGTTGATACTTTCTTATTAAGTCCACAGTTTACATTAGGATTCAGGCTTGGTTTTTATATCCTGTGGATATTGACAAAAAATATAATGACATGCATCCACAGTAACCTGTGGAATAGTTTCATCGCCATAAGTGAATAGGTTTAAATTTTATTATTAAAGTATAGTTGATATACAACGTTCTATTCATTTGAGGTACAGGATATGCCATGTTTTGTTTTTCCATTCATCAGCTAATGGACATTTTGGTTGTTTCTACATTTTGGGTGTTATGAATAGTGCCATGGCTGGCATTTTTTAAAGCACTTAACATTAATTAAATTAAGTCTTTTTCACAGAAACCCTTGGAGGGAGGTTCTTCAATTACACTCATTTTACAGATAAGAAATGAGAGACTAGATCATTTGCCAAGTTACACAGTTCATAGAAGAGGCCTGAGGGGAAGTTAAGACCCACTTGTCCCGTTTCCCAGCCCCGCGCCCCTTCTGCTCTCCGCACTAGCCCCGCTTTAACGGCAGGACACTCCACTCTGTCTGACTGCTCTTCCTCAGTGTCCACCTCAGTCCCATGTGCTCAGAGTATTTGGTGTAAATTAGGTGAATTAAACCCCTCTGCTGAATAATACATAGGAAACAAAAGGAAAACTGGAGATCATTTATCAGAAGTCACTCTCCTGTAATAGCGAATATATAAAACAACGGACTCAGTAACAGGATATTGTAAATAATTTATGACATTGTCACACGACAGAATCCCGGAGCCATTAAAAATTATGCTGTGCAAGAATAATGGTGTGAGAACATGTTCCTGGCTTATTTGACCCTTCATCCTTATCAAGTCCCTGGGCAGGAACACTGAAGTTTAGAGAGGTTAACTAAACTGTGCGAGCTCAGACAGCTTGGAGAGCCGGGATTCTGTCTAAATCCCCAAACCATGCTCTCAGCCACCATAAAAATTACATGGAAAATGAACAGAATCTTAGCAGTGGTATATTTCTGTGCAGGACGATAATACCTTCTGTTTTCTTCTATTTCTTCAGTAACATTTTCCACATTTTCTACAGTGACCTAGGATTGCTTTGGAAATTGAGTAAAACCATTACACTTTCTCTTACAAAGAAGAAAGACCTGTTCAAATTAACCTCAACACATTGTTGACCAAAAAAACCAAAACCTGTCACAGAAGAAAATATGGGCCATAGCAAAAGTAAGGAGTGGTGCTGGCGGAGGACATCACAGGGAGGTAGTGTTCTGTGCCTACTTTCTCCTTTACCGGCTCAACATTTGGGAACAATTAATGGCTGCTGACCCCTCCTTTCCCTACATGAGCATTTCTGTTTCCCAGTTCTGTACAGAGTTCTAGGGATGATTTGGGGGAGCGGTTCGGGAACCACCCCGAATCCTCGACTGCCGCAGTGTGGTCTCGGGGACAGGGCAGAGGCTTGCTGTGTGGTTAGGCAAGGGACACCCCTGCGTTCTCTAACCCAGCCTGAGGTGTTCCCTTGCTGGTGCTGCTGGGTGTGGCCAGGGAGCACTTGCTTGGGGCCCGCCTTCTGTCTTCTGGGTAGCGTCCAGGAGGGATTTGAGAAGTCAGCCTTCCACAGATTGTTCACACGGGAACAATGTTCACGCGTTATTGTTTGTCCCCGTTGATAGGAGCGACGTTGCAGAAACCGCTCATGGTCTCCGAGGCCTTAGGTTGTTGATATTTAATTCCAAATTTCCCCTTTGCAAGTCCCGTCCCCTCGTTCAGTCAGCTCTGATGCGGCTCCACAATAGCTGTAATATTGTCATTATATCCATAGAAACCGTCCGCAAAGCTGCAAACACAGGAGCCCCCCCCTCCCTGCAGGCTGAAGCAGGAAGGNCTGGGGATGCAGGCTCCTTTCCAGGGCCTGTGTCTGGGCCTGGTTACTTGCTTGAACTCTGATGCTAATGAGGCAGGAGACAAAGATTCCTTCCTGTATGGGTTTTCAGCTTCATTGAATTATTATCCACAGACAGACATAAGGTGCTAATAGGCGCTCGTGTGTATGAAGATGGAGACAGAGACAGACATGTAATGCCATGCCCTCCCTATGTGCCAGGCCGGCCCCTTCGTGTGAATGTTTCTTTGGACATTCATAGCATCCTGAAAGGGGGGATATTATTATTCCCATTTTGCAGATGAGGCAAGTGGGCTATTCTCACTTGCTTTCCTTCCTGCCTTAGCTTCATCTTGAGTGTTTTCAAGGAGTTTTCCCTGCGCCCTTAAACTCAGGTAAGGTGCTCTTGTATGCTATCTAAGGTGCTTGTATCTGATACTTATTCTGTATTATACATTCTCATTTGCCTCTTTCCTACTAGACTGGGAGCTTTTTTTTTTCTTTCTAATTTTAAGTGTTTATTTATTTATTTTAAGAGATTGAGCGAGCCAGGGAGGGGCAGAGGAAGAGCGAGAGAATCCCAAGCAGGCTCCATGCTAACAGTGCAGAACTGGACGTGAGGCCCAATCCTACAAACCGCAAGATCATGGCCTGAACCAAAATCAAGAGTATGACACTTAGCTGACTGAGCCACCCAAGCACCCTTAGCCCGGGAGCTTTTTGAAGGCAATGCCCTTGATTTCTAGCCCAGGGGTGGGTTGACTCATACGTAGTAGGTGCTCAGTACATACTTTAGAATGAATAAAAGGATGAATAGGAAAGTTTCAGTAACTTAACTCAAAATCTGTCTTCTGCACGATTCTGTCCTGGCACTTAGCACAGCCGCTGGCATGTAATGGACCCTCAATAAATATTTGAATGAAATAGTGAATGAATGAGCATCAATTAGCTCATCACTCAGTGTGTCAGGGAGTCATGCCAAGCTTTTCTGACTTCCGACACTGTTTTGAATTAGCTGGTAGGAGAGATCACTCTCTGTCTGGCCTGGCAATTTAAAGGGCGTGGCTTCCTGATAGGGGCTTGGTCCTGTCTGCTTTTAGAAGTACATCTCATTATATAACAGCTCTTACATTTATCTGAGGCCACCTCCACCCTGGTGGAAAGAATGTTTGTCTGAGAGCCATGAAAGCAGGGCAGAGACGTGGGTATGGTACTTATTGTGTGAATTTGGCCAAATCCCTTAACCTTCGGCCTTTGCATCTCCATTTTTAAAGCAGAATTTTATAATCGTTGATGTTTTCTCATTAACACTTGGGGTTTGTTACACTTTCTTCTTTATGTTTATGTATGTTTGAAAATCTTTAAAAAATAATGGTTTTAAAATATTGAATTCTAAAAAAACAAACCAAAAAACTCCTCTCCAATCCCTCAAATTTTAGTTGAGTTAAATTTGAGATTTTCTAGGAACATACTTCCTTTCTACCTTTTTAAATGGAAATAGAGTTGACACAGTGTTATGTGAGTTTCAGGTGTACAACTAGTGATTCAACAAGTCTATATTATGCTATGCTGTGTTATTCATATGTGTTATGCACTTTCTATAGGAGAAGCTACCATCTGTTACCATACAACGCTGTTAGAATATCATTGACTATACTCTTGATATTGTGCCTTTATCCCTGTGACTTATTCATTCCATACCTGGAAGCCTGTATCTCCCACCTCGCTTCACCCATTTTGCCTCTTTCCCCCATTCTGCTTCCCTCTGGCAACCACCAGTTTGTTCTCTGGTATACCGTCCCTTAAAAAAAAACAACAACAAAAAAACCCCCATAATCTTATGCATAGCCCCAGTAAAAGTGGAACTTCCCACCTAGAGGTCTTTCCCAATCTTTCCTTCCTGCACCTACCCCCACTCTTGACAGCCTCTGAAAAAGCTCAGTGAACAACTAGCTCCCTGGTATATACAGTTCAGACCCTACTAGAATAGATTAGATTCGAAAGTTTACTAATTTTAGAAACATGGGCACTGCGCCCTGCAAACTGTGTATCCAGCTCTGGGCTAAAGGTAAGTGTGACCTATCTTTACAAATAGGTATCTTGATGGAGATGACTCTGCATGGTATTTGGGGTCATGGTTTCTGACTTTTGAACCCAGAACCACCACTTTCCCAAAGGTTATAACCATGGAACAAGTCCTTTCACTTCTCTGAGCCAGTTTCCTCGTCTGTGAATTGAGGAAACTATTCTTTCATGACTGATTTTTATGACACTCAGTGAGAACTACCACTTACTGTGTAATTACTGGGTATTTAGTAAATTTTGTGGAAGAGGCAATCTACCATGGGCTTCGAGTCTCCCTGCATATTTCTGTGGTTATCCCCAAATGCAAGGCCCTGACTACTCTTTACCTGGATCATTTCTCATGGTTATGTTTTCAGTGAGCAAGCTTGAGAAATGAGGTAATGTTTTCTCAGATAAAGAGTAGTCTTACTTCATTTTTTTAAAAAATTTTGAATGTTTTATTTCTGAGAGAGAGAGAGAGAGACAGCATGAGCAGGGAAAGGTCAGAGAGAGAGGGAGACACAGAATCTGAAGCAGGCTCCAGGCTCTGAGCTAGCCATCAGCACAGAGCCCGACGCGGGGACCCATGAACCATGAGATCATGACCTGAGACGAAGTCGGCCGCCCAACCGACTGAGCCACCCAGGCGCCCCAAGAGTAGTCTTACTTCAACTTACTCTAACAGTAGCGAGTCCCCCAAGCACAGCGTTCTTCTAGAACACAATGCACTATATGTGCAGGCAGCCATGACAGGCCCTTTGTGTCATCGTGTGAGACTTGAGGGGCACGAACAATCAAAGAAAACCAACATGCAACTGTGGCTAGTGCTTTTGTCATGATTAATGAACTTGTTGGTCTCTGACCCGGGAGTTTCCTGTCTTCTGACATCAGCCATGACATAGTAATAAGCTGATGTGTTAGTTTGTAAGTGTGATAAAATCTCAGGCTCTGCACAGTTCTCAACATGTTATATATATTGTATTACATGAGTTAAATGATCATAGCAGCCATATGATTAGGTAGTTCTGGTAACCGGATTTCATAGAAGACAAAAGTGAAGTTTCAACAAGTTTCGGTGAAAGTCACACAGCTGTTATGTAGTCATTCTTTAACCAAGATGAAACTAATGTGCCTTATTTTAAAGGTTATACCCTTAATTATAATGTATTTATTTTCTGAATCATATGAAGTAATGGCAATGAAATCCCTTACAAACTCTAATGCATTATACATAAGTATATATTATTATTAATAAAACTATCATTATCATGTGAGCACTAAGAACTTGGTTCATTTCAGTACATCTGTATTGATTGTCTGTGGTGATCCTAGCCTCCCCACGACAGATAAAGCTGCCTGTTCCAGCTTCTGTGGAAAACCTGAGTTTAGTAATGGCCGCGTTGCTTGCTGGCTGTGTGACATTGGATGAGATACGTAACATCTCTGTATCAGTCCATGTTGAGTCATAAAAACAGACACAGTGCCAAGTACATCAGATAGAGGGGATTTAATAGAGAGAATGGAATGTACACATGTTAGGAGCTGAAAGAACCCAAAGGAACATGGATGTAAATCCAGCGAGAGGAGCTAGAAGCACCAGCCACCCAAGGCTGAGTGAACAAAGAGATAAGGTTTCCAGAATGGAGGTGTGTGGAGGGGCTGACCTACAAGGGTGCAGACCTGCAATTAGAATAGATTTTGAGAGACTCCGGCTGGCCACTGGTGATGCTATTGAGAGGGTGTGCAAACCTGGAGGTAGCAGTGCCCAAAGAACTTGAAGCCGGGAGACAGCTGCCCTCCAGGAGTCATGTCAGGAACAGGGAAGCAGGAAGGAAGTTCTCTTTCCCTTTCTTTAGCTTTCTCTTCTCCATTACTGCCCTTTCTTTGCAGAATTTAATAGGAAACTAGCTGGTTAGGGTCCTGGGTCATGTAGTGTGTGGAGTCCCAGCCGAGTTGAGATCAGAGATTAGGGACTGTGGAAGGATGGATTTGGCATTGAGAAACAGTAGGCAAGTATCAGGCACAATTGCTGTCCCTTGGTCCCATGTCTGTAAAATGGGGATAATGTTGATCTCATTATATCCTTTTGGAGGATTAAATGAAATAACCACTCAGTTGCTTGAGACTGATTTCAAGTGCCCAATAAACACAAGCTTTTATCATTCTTATCATGCTAAGCTTGCTTTCTGTACAATCTGCCTTTGCCCGTTTTCCAGTGGGACTGGGGTGTTTCGCTTGCTTCGGGGATTATCAGGCCATCTGGGAAGCTGGCTTTGCCGAGCCCCATGTGGGGCACAGGCTTCAGAACTCAGCACTTGCCCTTGTGAGTCAGGATGGGAAACCTCTCCCCAGGGATATTTAATTCGCTGCTTGTCAGAATGGTGTTGATGAAATGCTTGTCTCAGATGGGATCTGGGGCTGCTCTGATGGGGGATTCTCAGTTTACTTCATTTGTCATCCTGCTTCCTCTCTTTCCCAAAATAAAGCTTGCCGTGGCCTTTCCCTCCTCTCTCTTCATTCTTTCATCAGACAAGATAAAATGGCCTTCAGTGAGTCAGCAGGATTTGCACTGCCAATCAGCTGTTTGCCCCTTGCAAGCGTCATGCTACAGCACCTTCTCACAGTATAAGGCCAACTTGCGTTTCAGCCCTGTAGCCTGGTAATTAAGGATTTAGACTGTGGAGTAGAAACAAGCAGGGTGCAAATCCTGGCTCAGTATTTATTAGCTGTATGACCTTAGGCAAATAACCTCCCTAAGCCTCAGTTTCATCTTCTGTAAAATGAGCATGGCAGTTATATGTGTATCATGGGGATGTTGGGGAAATGAAAGAAGGTAATTCATGCAAAGCCCTAAATCTGACATGCCTCCGATTTCATAAACCCTCAATACGTGACACCTTTTATTACTGCCCATCACAGTTATTTTTTTATGAACTCCTGGAATAGAGTTGAGCTTAGGAATTGGTTCCACAAGTGTTTGTTGGTCACCTATTAGGTGTCAGATACCGTGAAAGTAATTGGTGAACTCAAAAGGAGCAAAATGCAAACCTGACCTGTGCAATTAGAATAGAGTTCTTGTCTTTAAGGTGCTAACAGTTTGGGAAACATGGGGGTCTGGGGTAGATTGGCCATGTTTGAAACCACGCTTATAGTACAGTGTGATAGGGGTATGCACAAAGGGCCAGAGGAGCTGAGAGACAGACGGGAGACTGAACCAAGACTTGGGGGTCAGGGAAAGCTTCCCGTGGCCTTGGTGGACATTTGAGTTAGCCTGGCAAAATATTCATGTATGTTAGGAATGCTTGTGTATGTGTCGGCAGGGAGGAGAGTCTGTGTGTGTGTGTGTGTGTGTGTGTGTGTGTGTGTGTGTGTGTTGGGCAGGGGTATTCCAAGCAGAGGATCAATAAGGGAGATGCATGGCATGCTTAAGAACCTGAAATCCTGTAGATACTGAGGGCATAAGTTGGGTAAAAGTCAAAGCCAGAGAAGTCAGCTGGGGCCAAATTATGCAGAGTCTTCTAGAGCATGTGCAGGGCCACAAACCTGGGGAGCCACCGTGGACTCTCTTGGCTGCCTCCTTTCCAGAGGTGCCTTCTGCATCTCAGACCGTTCCTCCTAGATAGCATGGTGTTTGTCTAACTAGCAATCAATTGTCTCCTTTCTTACTAAGACAGCCCTAATTTTGTTGAGGGAGCCAGTGTACCCTGCTTGAAAAACTCACATACTCCAGCTCCCCTTACAGACAGAGTTATGCATGGCTGAATGCCAGTCCTAACTGCCACTGACGTGTACAGGCTGGAGATACGATGAAAATAATAAAGTCAGAATGTATATTAAGAAGGCCTGTAAACCTCCTCGAACAGACCAATACATACAAAGGGAACGTTCGAAGCTTTGGGAAATGTGTCATCTTCTACAGTGCATAACCCAGGATAAATCCTTTATTAAAGAACATTTTTATAAGAGCATTAACTAAAGAGAGAGCTCAAAATGTTAAGACATGAAAGATAGGAATTCTGGTCCTAGTTCTAAACAGTCTAATTGTGATCCTAAATGAGCCACTAACTATCAAATAATATAATTCTCTGGGAAAATGGCAACAAATAAAGCCTCTACTACAGAGCTATCGTGAAATCAAATGAAATAAGGTAACGATAGGGGCGCCTGGGTGGCTTAGTCGGTTAAGCGTCCGACTTTCGCTTAGGTCGTGATCTCGCAGTTCGTGGGTTCGGGCCCTGCGTCGGGCTCTGTGCTGACTGCCAGCTCAGAGCCTGGAGCCTATTTCAGAGTCTGTGTCTCCCTCTCTCTCTGACCCTCCCCTGCTCACACTGTCTCTCTCTCTCCTAGAAATAAATAAAAATATTAAAAAAAAAAAAGAAATAAGGTAACGATAGTAACACTAGCTAATGTTCAGTGAGTGTTTCCTATATCCCAGGCACTGTTTTAAGCATTGTACATATATCATTTCACTTAAAGCACAAAACATTCTGGTCATCTATGAGTGCTACCATTTTACAGATGAAATGAGGCAGTGTAAATAACTTGCCCAAGGTCAGAAAGTGTCTAGTAGGAAGAGTCAGGGTTAGACTCGCTGCCGACTGACTCCAGAGCCAGAGATCACATTCTTAGGACCAAACTCCTCATGTAGCAGAGACTTTGAAAAACTATACTGCATACAAAGGAAAGATTATGATCACGGCCACATGTGACTTGATGGATTACTGAGAATTAAAATAAATAAAATATGCTAAATACTAACCTTTTTTGGTATTTGAAAAACTTTTTAAAAATTTTTTATGTTTGTTTCTTTTTGAAAGGAGGGAGGGGCAGAGAGAGAGGGAGACCTAGAATCTGAAGCAGGCTGCAGGCTCCACGCTGTCAGCACAGAGCCCAACATGGGGCTCGAACCCATGAAGTATGAGATCATGACCTGAGCCAAAGTTGGATGCTTCACTGACTGAGCCACCCAGGTGCCCCTGGTGTTAGAGAATTCTTTAAGAATGCCAGAGGTTTCTGAAAATCTGATAAGGTTTCAGAATCAAAATTCCTTTCTCTCTGACTGCCTTTGACATCTCTTCTTGTCTTCGAGTTCTATAATTTTAATGTGGATTTAGGTGTTTTTCTTTTTCCTTTTCTGAATTCAGCGTACTTTCTGAATTTGAAGACTTGTGTCTTTCTACAGTTCTGGAGCTAAACTTAAGGTGAAACCATCTCACTGATATCCAGGGCTCTCAGCCTCTCTATCCTATTTTCTATTTCTTTTCATTCTTTGCCACAATTGAAGTTATTTCATTATATTTACAGTTCACAAATTCTCTTTTCACTTGTATTTAATCTGCTGCTTAACTGTCCATTAAGTGTTTGCTTTCATTGGCTATTTTTTTTTTTTCATTTCTAGAAGATCTGTTCCCTTCCCCTTAATTTAAATCTACAGGTTCTGTCTAGATAGTGTCTTACTCTGTTCCTGTACTTAAGTTTTATTTGTATTTGGAACTTTATCAGTTTAAACACACTGATTTTATTTAATCTATCTGATTGTTTTATTACATGAAGTTTTGAGAAGTCTTAGTGTACTCTTATTATCGAAATCTTGTTCACAGTAGATTATTTTATGTGTTTTGTCATTTCTAATTTTGAATTCATGTCAGGTGGTGTTTTCTTGAAACACTTCAATAAACCTGGGTCCAAGGTGTCTCTTTTGAGTGGTTTGCTTTTGCCAGATACCCCAGTGGTA
>NW_027531877.1:1905390-1928906 GCF_008692635.1 Crocuta crocuta | reverse complement strand
TGCCATGACCATTTTTATTTATTTATATTTTATTATTATTTTTTAAAATATAATTTATTGTCAAGTTAGCTGACTTACAGAGTATACAGTGTGCTCTTGGTTTTGAGGGTAGATGGCCATGACTGCTTTTAATATTAATGTCTCACTTTATAGTTCCTAGTCATGAAGAATGAAATCCAGGGGCACCTGGGTAGCTCAGTTGGTTAAGCATCTGACTCTTAATTTTGGCTCAGGTCCCGATCCTGGTTGTTAGTGAGTTTGAGCCCTGTGGCAGCCTTTGTGCTGACAATGTGGAGCTTGCTTGGTATTCTCTCTCTCCGTCTCTCTGCTCCTCTCCCCCCGAAATAAATAAATAAACTTAAAATAAAATAAAATAAAAGCCAAACCTGTGTGAGGGTCCAGCCATAATTACAAATTCTGAGGCGACTTTCTCTAGAGTCCAGAATACCCAATACCTAGAACACCCAGTCAAGATCATGGACCAAAGCATATCCCCATCTTGTATTCATAAAAATATTTTTCTAGTTTATTTTTTTCACAGAAGCAAGAAGATTTATATGGGAGTCTCTGCCTAATCCCTCTTGTTTTGGTGTGGACCAAAGGGTCTTCCTTGTTTCTTGTTCTCTCTGGAGTTTAAATGCAAACCTTGGTTACCTATAAGGTTACCTAAGTGTCATCTCTTGCTTACTTCTATTTTCAACTCCCTTATTTTGGCCTTAACTATGCATATACATATTTTGTGTTGGATAGCTAGTTATTTAATCTACTATATTCAAAAAAATCTACTGTACTGCTCTGCTCATCATTATGAATGTCAGTTATTTTATTTATTTATTTAGTTTTTAAATGTTTATTCATTTTTGAAAGAGACAGAGAGAGGAGAGCGAGCTTGAGTTGGGGAAGGGCACAAAGAGATGGAGACATTATCCAAAGCAGGCTCCAGGCTCTGAGCACAGAGCCCGATGCTGGGCTCGAACTCATAAACTGTGAGATCACAACCTGAACCAAAGGTGGATGCTTAGCTCAGGCAGTTCTTTTATAGTCATAAAAAAGTGTCCTCTGATTGGAGCCTGGGCAACAACAAATTTATGTTAATTCAAACAAACTCAATTTATTTCTTCTTTTGCCTAAGTAACTAAGGGACTAATTGGCATCAGAGCTTAATTTTTCCATGGTAAAATTATAGACTAATTCATATCCTTTATTTAATTTTGAATTTCAGAATGTGGTTTATGACCATTTGTACCATACCCATTCCAGCCCTGGCTTCACCACCTGCTCTATCAGCTCAGTCAAGTAACAAATATTGTGCATCCGTCTTCCCATGATATGAAAGGGCCATAGCATTAGTATCGACAGTCGTCGTCCTGATGTCGCGGCAGGCTCTTGTGAGAAATAAGTGGATGTGTGTCAAACATCTAGAAAAGTTCCTGAGCACATAACCCTTACTCATTGTAATTCTTGTCACTTTTATTACTGTTACTGACTGTAGAAGGAGTATAATAATCACATATTCATTTCTGAGGATGTGTTTGTTCATTGGTGCTACTTTGTGTGCAAACTTTTAATCTAAATAAAGTAGCTTCAGGTTGTTTTCACTGTAATTTTCCCCTGTAAAACCTTTAAGAGTGTTTTCAGGAGTTTGAGTCATCTTCCTCGTTATGATAACGTTTTAACACAGTGGAATTTTGTGGGATTATTTCTGTAGTTTCTAATCACTTTGGTCTTTCCACCTTTTCAAAGGTATCTTTTACTTCTTCTTTAATAATGTTTGTTTTTATAAAGTATCCTTGAAGCTCTGCTTTTATTGTTCTCTCCAGGCGTTCTTTCCATTCTCTTGAATAGTTTTCCATGATGAACAATTTGTGTTGCGATTTTGATCTTTCTATCCAGTCTCTAGCAGTGAGGATCACATTTATAAGAACAGTCAGGGAAATTATGTACACGCCAGCTTTCAGGTCTGGGTAACTTCTTTGAAACTCATCTTGGCTTTCCTTTTGAAATGCCACTGCTTTAACTTTTTTTATTTTGAAATGATTACAGGCTCCCACGAAGTTGCGAAAATAATACACAGAATTCTTTGAACACTTCCCTCAGCTTTTGCCAATGATCACATCTTATATAATAGCAGTACTATAACAAAACCAGGACTCTGATAATCGTACAATGATGTTAGACACCAAGGCCTTAATCAGGTTTCACTAATCTTACATACATTTTACGTGCGTGCACGTGTGCTTGTGTGTGTATGTGTGTGTGTGTGTGTGTGGTTCTGCACAAACCTATCCCACGCATTTCCATATAACCACTATTACAACCCAAACACAGGACTGGCCCATCCCTACAAAGGAATTGTCTTACGCTGCCACTTTATTGTCACACCTACTCCGTTCCTGTTCCATGGCAACCACTAATCTGGTTTCCATCGCTGTAGTTTTGTCATTTTGAAGATTAAATAGATGGACTCACACAGTGTATCACTCTGTGAAACAATTGTTGTTCATTAGGCAGAAAGCCCTTAAGATCCAGTCTAGTTTTTTGTCTGCCCAATGTTTAACCCTTTTTGTTGCTGAGTAGTCTTGCAGTGTATGGACATACCAGACTTTATTGAAAGACATTTGAGTTGTTTCTACTTTCTGGCTATTATGAATAGAATGCTATGATCACTTGAGTACAAGTTTTTGTTTTTTAATTAATTTTTTAAAATGTTGATTTATTTTTGAGAGAGAGACACAGAGTACAAGTGAGGGAGGAGCAGAGAGAGAGGGAGATACAGAATCTGAAGCAGGCTCCAGGCTCTAAGCTGTCAGCACAGAGCCCGATGCAGGGCTCAAACTCACAAGGTGTGAGATGATGACCTGAACCAGAGTCAGACACTTAACTGACTGAGCCACCCAGGCGCCCCTGTGTACAGGTTTTTGAAGGAACACAGGTTTTCCTTTATTTGAGATAAATGTCCAAAAGTACAATTGCTAAATTGAATACTTACTGCATGTTTAGTCTTACAGGAAGCTGCCAAATTATTTTTTGGAGCAGCTGTGCCATTTAACATTCCCACCAACAGTGTATGAGAGAAATGCTGTTTTTGACACAGTGCTATTTTCTCCTTTGAGAAAGCTCTGTATGGGCGCCTGGGTGGCTCATTCGGTTAAGTGCCTGACTCTTGATTTCACCTCAGGTCATGATCTCATGTTTTGTGAGATTGAGCCCCGCTTTGATCTCTGTGCTGACAGCACAGAGCCTGCTTGGGATTCTTTCTTTCCTTCTCTCTCTGCCCCTTACCCTCTTGTGCTTACACACTCTGTCTCTCAAAGTAAATAAATAAACCTAAAAAAAAATAAAGCTATTCAATCCAGATTTAAAAAAATAGTAAACTGGGCACCTGGGTGGCTCGGTCATTAAACATCTGACTTTGGTTCAGGTCATGAGTTTGAGTCTCACACTGGATGACCACGAGCCCTGCTTCTCTCTCTCTCTCTCTACCCCTTCCCTCCCACCCTCTCTCTCTCTCTCCCTCTCCCTTTGCCCCTCTTGGGTTTCTCTCTCTCTCTCTCTTTCTGCCCCTTGCTCACTTGCTCTCTCTCTCTCTCTCTCTCTCTCACTCAAAAAAAAAATTACTTTTCTGGTGATAAAAAATTGTTCTACCCTTAGGTTGCAGTGGTGGTTGTACAACTCTGTGAATATGCTAAAAAACTATGCTGAACTTTAAGAGGTGAATTTTATGGTATGTAAGTTATATCAATAAATATGTAGAAAGAAACAAGATGTTACAAGAAGGGATCCAGGGGTATTACAAAAAATCTTTTTCTTTCACCAAATTCCTATTGTTTTTAAATAATTTACCATGTGGCACACATTACCCATAATGTTTTGTACACATCAAAATCCCGACTCATTTATGAGCTAGGATGTCATTTACCCACTCGCAACTTCCACATCCTTTTCGGTAAATGGGAGAAAGAAAATGACCTCCTTTTGTGAGGATTAAATGAAATAATGGGTATAAAAGCATTTAGAGTGCTGCCTGCATAGTATCATTCCCATTATTGCTAAATTCATGAGGGGACATTTTCCTGTTAGCAGTTTATAACTGCCTGGTAATAGTGTTATGAGAAAGTGAGCCCTGTGTATTAAAGAGATGACAGATTTTGTGTGCCATTGTGTGTATAGAAGGAGAAGGGCAGCAGCAGATGTTTACTGATCACCTACTATGGTTCAGACACTGTACTTCTTGTTTTGCACACTTATCCAAACATTGCTCCACAATAGAAAGTAGTAGTATCCCCATTTGGTAGAAGAGTAAGCAAACCCAAAAAGGTCAAGATTTCCCAGTTTTATAGAGAGCAAGGATTTAATGTAGCCAAGAAAGATACCTATGTCTGTGTCCCAAGTTCATGCTTTTCTCTTTTCACACATAAATTGATGTAAAAGAGACTTTTCTTCAAACACTGTGGTTAACTTACAGTACTTTGATACTTGCAGCTTTTTTCTTCTCTTTATTCAGAAACTAAAATTTAGCATTCCATGGTTGTTGTTTCTAAAATATTTTAAATGTGGGCCACCTGGGTGGCTCAGTTGGTTAACTGTCTGACTTGATTTCAGCCTAGGTCATGATCTTGATGTTCATGAGTTTGAGGACAACATTGGGCCCGGAGCTGACAGCGTGGGGCCTGTTTGGGATTCTTTCTCTTCTCCCTCTCTCTCTCTCTGCCTCTCCCCCACTTCTGTCTCTCTCTCAGAATAAAAATAAAATAAGCTTAATAAAATAAAATGTTTCTAATGTGTTTTTAAAAGATCCTTAGGGAAGTTGAGAAAGAGCCCCAAAGTTTTATCCAACATGAATGTCCATCTGTTTAGAGCTTGAGTGAGAGTTGAGCTACTGAAAAGGCAGATCTGTTTCTGGGGAAGTCCATTGCCAGAAGTGCTCAGAAAGAGAAGAGATATATTCTAGGGGTTAGAAGAAAACAAACCTCCTCCCCCCACCCCCACCCCATGCAGAACTCAATTAAAATAAAACAGAACAAAAACTAAATCCAGGCTCAGAAGGAAAGAAAATTGTTTGCAATAATATGTCATTGAAACCATTACTCAAGTTTATTCACCCATGGATTAGTCTTTGTGTTCTTTTTCTTCAGACTCCTTCCTCTTTAGAAACTGCCAAGTGTTGTAATGGAAGCTAAGATGGAACTCTAATGTCAGCCAATTTATTGAGAAAAACAACAAAGAGAAGTTGTTTCCTTTGTAGAGAGCCTCAAAGATTATGCATCCCATTCCTCAGGTTTATGGAGGAACTTGGCTGTAGGTTTCCACTGGAAAGAAACACAAGGATTTGGAATTCCACTCGGAAAACTTAGGTCTTCTTGATTTCTGCATCAACACAGAGAGAGAATCCCTGTGAGCATTCTCCCATTGATGCGAGACGGGGGATCTTTGGCTAGGAACCCACTAATTTATTCTCTGAGCTTCAAGTGCCCTGCTTCATGTGTTGGCATGTTATAACTTCTTTTATTTTGCTTTATTTTATTTATTATGGGCAGGAGAAACAAGGTCTGGTTCCCATATGATTAACAAAACAAAACAAAGCAATCTTGGATTTGGTTAGGAAAGTTCTGTGAACCATGCAAAATGACCTTGAAACTGGCTGCAAACCCCACGGAGGATGAAAAATGGCGTGCACCAGGTTCCAGGGGGATGCTGCAGAGATCAGCCGCAGGCGTGTTTCCTTATGTGTTGTTATGAATGTCTTAGAAGTAGCTTGTAAACCTATTCTGGTAATTAGATCTGCAGATGAGGGTAAATAGGGTGGTGTCACAGACCCCGGTGAGGAAGAGACATAGTACAGGGCAGCCTAGAGAGTAGAAAGATGGACAGGAAATGAACAAATGAGATCAGCCTGGAAAAGTAGAAATGTGCATCTGGAGAAATACATAATTTGAAAAACAGAGCGGTACTTAAAGGAGGGTCATACTTGGAAGGCAACAATGGTAAATAGGGCTTGGAGTGGATATCAGTCCTGGATACGTTTGTAACATGATGGAATCATAATACTAAGGCTTGATGTTCATATGACCTTTTGTGGTGCATTTTTTTTTTTTCAAGCAGGGGCATTTCCATGATCTCATTTGATCATCCACTTAAAGATGTTGGAAGCAAATAGTTTATTCTCTATTAAAGAGATGAAGAGAAAGTAAATGAATTGCTTGAGGTCAAATAATTTGTTCATAAAATGGACATGGCTAAAACTTGGGTCTCTTGACTCTTTGTTCTTTTTCTCTCTTTTCACAATGATGCCTTGTCATTATGCCTTGGATCTCACAGTAGTCATTGTTTGTGGCTCAGCATTTACCTGTGTCTTTCAGATACTGTGCACCATTTTATTTCATTTGAGACTGAGCTTAGTGCACTGAAGCTTTGACGAGGGCATGAATCCCGCCCACCCCACCCCTATATAAGTAGGATGAAGCGAGACAGCATTTGATGGATGGCTGATCTCTGGATGAAGGGTCAGAACCCTACACTACTGGTGTCATTAACTATTGGCTTGGGGGTGCAAAAACTATGCCTTCTCTAGTCTCATGTGTTTCATCTGTAGGACTGAGTTGATAGCTATGGTCTCGTGGAGTGATCTCTTTGAAGATCTAAAAAAAAAAAAAAAAAAAAANAAGCTAGGGCAAAGAGACAGAGATGAAGACCGAGAAGCTTGAGAAGTAATGGGGGTAAGGTGGGGGGTGGGATGGGGCAGAGGATACAGATACATGAAAACACCTGGATTCAGAACACTTAATTAGCATATGGTAAGCAGACAGACTTAAGTTTTCAAGAATCACCTTTATAAAATGTATCTCACTCTATTCTCCTGTACTCTCGTTACAGATTTCCTATCTTACTGTTCACTGTCACTGTTTTCTTTTACTTGGTAATGACGTATGAGTGTGTGCACCCTCATCGGTCCCTTTTGTGTGAACAGCAGGTAAGAATCAGTGTGCTAGACATCTTTTTGGGTTCTGCCAAGACCACAGTGGCTCCTTTTTCTTTGAGAAATGCCCGTGTGTCCACATGGGAGGGCTCCTTGCAGCCATGTGTATGTGGTGAGCCCTCCATCCCTTCTCCACTGGTGAGTAGATTGTAGAGTTACAATGGACTCCAGAAGAGCCGGTGAGATTTTTCCCAACTGGAATTTGGAACCCAGAGATACTCTTTTAATTCTCTCAGTGTGATTAGAATGAAGAAATACGGAGTGGCCAAATGTTTAGAGAAAACTTGTAGCTAATGTAAATAGAACTGTGTGTAGACTGTGAGGGCTCAGAAGGTAAAAGTATCTGTGCCTGATGGATCCTGATTCCAGCCTGTCTGGATAACTTACATACTTGAATCCTTTTCATCCAGTCTCTCTTTTTTAAAAAAATTGTTTTACTGCCCTTGTTATCTTGAACTTTTTAACTAAGAGCCAACCTAAGTGATATCCTGTTAAGATGCAAATGAATCTATCCAGAACTTTCTGCCACCCCAGCCAACCCATTATCCTTAAGGATTCTGCTCTCAAGTAGGGTTTACATTTGGTTCAAGTTCGTTTATGCATGCATGTATGTCTGTATGCGTGTATAGATGTAAATTTGTATGTTAGCATGTATTCATCCAAGGCAGTCCTTCAACAAACATCTCATGGGTGCCTTCACCTGTATGGTAGACACTGTGCTAGCCGTGGGGATGTGGGGATGCAAAGCTGAATTGTATCAGAGCCCCCCCACCCCTTTCTCAAGGAGCCTTTGGAAGATGGCCGATTAAACAGATAATCATAACCTACTTTATAAACCCAGTGCTGGAGGTTGGCACAGCTCTGGGAAGCAGCAGGGGGCACTGAGAAGATGTCAAGGAAAGCTTTCTGGAAGAGAGACAGGCTGAGTCTTTATGGATTGTTTAGTTTTCCAACTTAAGAAAGGGGACAACTGTTTCTGGCAAAAGGTCTGACATGAGCAAGCGCTTGGAGGCAAGGAGCAGTGTGAGGGTTACTGGGACCTAACGTGCAAGTCAGGAGTGAAGAAAGGTGAAGCCACAGAGATGAGCAGAGGCCAGGTGTGGGTTGGGGGTGGTGGTTTGTGCATGACATGTAGAATCTCAGACTTCAGCTGTAGAGTACTGGGAAATGATTGGCAGCCCGCAGCTAAGTGAGGAGGTGACATTCAAGATGACACCTGAAAGATAAGGACACCAACTGGCTGAGGTTGATCCAGACAGAGGGAGTAGACAGGACAAAAGCATCCAAGATGGAGGCCCAGGTTTCTGGTTAAGATGACCAGGTAAGGCGAGATATCACCGGCTGTGCTACTAAGCACTGGAGAGGTGCAGAAAGTTCTGGAGCCTATCTGAGGCATGTTGAGTGTCCCAGTTTCCCTAGAAAACAGATTGGCAAGGATTAACATGACAACTATTTATCAAGAGGATGCTCTTGAGATCATTACCAGTGGAAGCGAAAAGGAGGGAAGGAAGCCGAATTGGGCCAACGAAGTTGCAACCTCACTGTTCAAAGAGAGAATGAACCTCCAGCTCTGTTCCCAGTTTGGATTAAAGGGTCAGGCACTCGGTACCAGTGTGGACCACTGCCGTGCTGAAGCAGTAGTGTTCAAAGGTGGTTGACAGCTGAGAGCATCTGCCACAGGCACTTGGAGCATCTAGGATCATAAGCCCTTTCCCCAAAGGGGGATGTGGGCCACGCACCACAGGGAGTGAGGTGGAGGGATGCACACGGACACCTCTGGTGTGCAGCTGGATGTATGAGCCTAAAGCTGAGGAGCAAGGGCTGGCTACAGGTAAGGTTTGGGAGATGATATCTTATCAGTGGTGTGAATGCATGAATTTGGGGGGTCATGCACACTTTTGAGAACCTGAAGAAAAAAATAGAGACACCCTTTCCAGGAAACTATTTGTGTGGCTCTCTTTGGAGTAGGTTCACTTAATAACTCAGGTCACTTGGTAACACTCTGTGCCCTGAGCAGCATCATGAAAGTTTTTAATCAATCTGAGTAATTAATTAATCCTATTTTGGGGGGCATTCACCAAACATCAGGTATGCCCCATCCCATGATTTCGCCACTTGCTCACACCGTATGAGTTAACCATGTTATCCCCATGTTGGCAGAGGAGGAAACTGAGAATTTGTCCGGGGACACCATAGTCAGTACAAGGCAGAGCCAGAACTGAAATAGCCGTCTGTGTGACTAGCGGAGTTGAATCCAGAATTCCACTTCCGAGCTCCATGGCAGGCTCTCAGGGTACCAGGCAATTCTTGCCAAGTAGGGAGGAGAACAGTCGACCCAAGGAGGGGTGAAGCGGGTTGATTGGTATCACCTCTGGCGGCCACCCATGATGCAGAGACCTGCAGTGCTGGGGAAGGAGACTGCTGGTGACCCCTCCAGCACTGGCGGTGCCACTGGCCAAGTCTCCTGGGGTGCTGCGTTAGCTTGGGGGTGCCCCAGCGGTCATGGGAGTTTTGTTCAGGAGGAGGAGCAGCCAATCCCCCCATTCTGTCTTTAACTGTGGATGATTGGGATATTTTTCTCATGTGTGGATGTCATCATGGAGAGTAGAGGGCCTACCTTGTGTTCCCAAGATAACTGGCTAGTTATTGTCTGTTTTACTTGAGAAAAAATTTCATATGAGTGTCATTAGTTCTGTCTGTACTTCCAAGTTTTTTTAATATCCTAATCCCCTTCACCCATTTTGCCCTTCCCCCACATCCCCCCTGGCAACCATCACTTTGTTCTCTATTTATGGGTCTGTTCTTGCTTTTTGTTTGTTTATTCATTTGATTTTTTTAAAAGATTCCACATAGAAGTGAAATCATATGGTACTTGTCTTTCTCTCTCTTAGTTATTTCACTTAGCATAATGCCTTCTAGGTCCATCCATATTATTTAAATGGCAAAATCTCAATCTTTTTTATGGATGAATAATATATATATATATATATAACATATAATATATATATACCATATCTTCTTTATCTATTCATGTGTGGATAGACACTTGGGCTGCTTCCATAGCTTGGCTATTGTAAATATGCTGCAGTAGATATAAAGTGCATATATTTTTTCAAGTTAGTGTTTTGTTTTCTTTGGGTAAATACAATAATGAAATTACTAGATCATATGGTGTTTCTTTTTTTAATTTTTGGAGAAATATTCATACTGTTTTCCACAGGGGCTGCGCCAATGTACATTCCCACCAGCAGTGCACGAGCATTCCTTTTTCTCCACATTCTCGCCAACACTTATTACTTCTAGTCTTTTGGAGCCCAGTCAATGTGACAGGTGTAAGGTGATCTCTCGTTGTGGCTCTGATTTGCATTTCCCTGATGATTAGTGACTGATGTTGAGCTGTGTCTGTTGGCCAACTGTATGTCTTCTTTGGAAAAATATCTATTCAGATCCTCTGCCCCTTTTTCAATCAGATAATTTTGTAGTGTTGAGTTGTATAAATTCATTATATATTTTGGATGTTTGCCCCTTATTGGATATATCACTTATAAATATCTTCTCCCATTCATTAGGCTGCCTTTTTGTTTTGTCAGGGATTTCCTTTGTTGTGCAAAAGCTTTTTCTTTTCAAGTAGTCCCAATTGTTTCTTTTGCTTTTGTTTCTGTTGTCTGAGACATATCTAGAAAGGTGTTGCTAATGCCTGTGTCATAGAAATTACTGCCTATCTTTCTTTTAGGAATTTTATGGGTTCAGGTCTCACATTTAGGTCTTTAATCCATTTTAAGTTTATTTTGGGGTTTGGTGTAAGAAAGTGGTCCAGTTTCATTCTTTTGCATGTTGCTGTCCAGTTTTCCCAATACCATTTGTTGAAGAGACTGTCTTCTTCCTGTTGTATATTCTTTGGCTTCTTTGTTATTGATTTAAACAATTTTTTAAAAATGTTCTTTTATTAAAGAATTTTTTTAATGTCTTTATTTTATTTTTGAGAGAGAGACAGAATGCGAGCAGGGGAGGGGCAGAGAGAGATAGAGACACAGAATCTCAAGGAGGCTCCAGGCTCTGAGCTGTCAGCACAGAGCCTGACACGGGGCTTCAACTGACAAATGAGGAGATCATGACCTGAGCTGAAGTCTGATGCTTAACTGATTGGGCCATCCAGGAGCCCCCAGCTTGTTAATTCTAGAGCCAAACAATTTGAAATGAATTCAGAAAATCTAACAGTATTTCTCTATTTCAGTCTCTGGTTCTTGCTGCTTATGTTCACTGTCCTCAGTGAAAAAATGTGTACCTGGACCTTCAAAACTGACCAAACATTCTGCTTAGGCCCAGGTCACCAATTGATGTCCTGAGGTCAGAAATCCAGGGATTCATTTGGGATCTGTGTGTAGAGGTGAGCAGTTTAGTAAGGAAGTACTCATTTGTTGACTTAGCAGTTAGGTGCAAAAGAAGCCTCTTTTTCATTCCACAGCTCTTTTGGGAATTTGCTCAGAGAAACCTGTGACTAGGCCCTCAAGCATTTGTTTCTGCCATTCCTACTTCTCTGCAAAGATAGGGAGCCAGAGGCTGATGAGGCTCCCGTAGCCCTGGAGCATTTGCTATGATTGAATACAGGAAACCAGAGGGAAAAACCAAAGACGAACAGCCAAAGTCCCTTCCTGGAGGGATAGGAAACCTGGAAAATGTAAACTTGGGTTGCCACCTTACATTTGGGGGCTGGCTTGCTGTGTGAGCCTGCATCCAAGAGTGAGTCTCACATCCTCATCTGGGAGTGAGCCCTTGTGCTCTACAGGGAGAGGTCTGAATCCAATCTTGTGTGTTTCCGTTTAGCCCAAGGGTGAAACTGACTGCACTTAACCTTAGATTCTGCAGCTCCAGTCACGCTTTCACACAGGCTTTTAACACACACACAGCCTAGTAGTTCCGGGATTCAATCTTGTGGTTTAGGGCGCAGTGGGAATGGAGTGGGGGGTAAGCCAGAGAGGAGGGAGTTCCCTGGAGGTAACTCACTGCTCTCTCAATTCTGAACAGGCACCAAAGACTGCTTTGGAAAAACAAAATAAAACAAAAAGCAGCAACCCTCACCTTTGAGGCACAGAGTCCCTATTCTCTAATGCCTAAATAACACAAGAGTCTCCGAGTGATCTAATGTCAGAAATTCACATGACTCTACGCCAGGCAGGTGGCCTAAGAGAAGCCAGCCCTGTATCAAGGAAAAGGAAGCAGAAGACATAAATAATGGGAGAGTACATGTTCTATCCAAAAGGCAGCCGGTATTTGACTCTAGCTGATGGGCAGCAGTGTGTATCTGGAAGCATGGAATTACCAAGTTTTCCAATGAAAAAAACTTTTTTTTTAATGTGTATTTATCATTGAGAGAAAGAGAGATGAGCGTGTGTGGGGGAGGGGCAGAGAGAGACAGAGACACACACACACAGAAGTGAAAGCAGGCTCCAGGCTCTGAGCTGTCAGCACAGAGCCCGACAGGGGGCTCGAATTGATGAAGCACAAGATCATGATCTGAGTCGTAGTCAGAAGCTTAACTGACTGAGCCACCCAGGCGCCCCTAAGGTTTCCAGTTTTTAAAGATATTGGGGCGCCTGGGGTGGCTCAGTCGGTTGAGTGTCCATCTTTGGCTCAGGTCATGAGCTCACAATCTGTGTGGATTTGAGCCCCTCGTTGCTGACAGCTCAGAGCCTAGAGCCTGCTTCTGATTCTGTGTCTCTCTCTCTCTCTCTGTGCCCCTCCCTGGCTTGTACTCTCTCTCTGCTTTTCAAAAACAAATGAACATTAAAAAAATTTTAAAAAGATGTCTGAATTTGAGGGTGAAATCTGTACTTTTCAAAATATTGGCGAAATAAAAAAATTGTCATTCCACATTTATATTCATTTAATACCAGCCTCGCTTTGCATATTGGGTTTCCTGGGAAGCAGATTCTGAAAAGGGTAACGTGCAGGAAGTTTATTAGAGGGTGTTCCTGGGATCAGCATCTGTGCAAGGGAGAGGAAGGGGATGGTTGGCCAGAGGGGGAAGTTGACCTGTGATGTGGTCTACAAGGCTTTAGCTATCCGGACAGGCTTTGGAGTTGTTACCCTTTTGTGGTTAGGTGGCCAGGTTAATGCTCACATTAACCAATTACTGGATCAGGCTGCCCTTGGGGTGGGGATGGGGTTACCTGAGATAAAGGCAGTTTCCAGAAAGGGCTAATGGCTGAAGGATGAGGGCGCCTGGAGGACTGAGTCCTTCCATCCTAGGTAGGGAGGGCTAGGTGGAGCTTCATTGTGTCTACTCCTGACCCCTCCTCGCACTGCCCACATTCACTTCGTTGTGTAAATTCTGGAATCACCAATTCTAGAACATATAGGTGTGCCTCTTCTTCTGGGACGTGTCAGGGCCTTTTTCCCCACAGCCAGTCTTAGAGCCCCAATAATACTCATTATTGTCCTCTACTCATCATTCTAGATTCTCCTCATTCTTAGCTAACTTCTTCCCTGGTCCAGCTGGTTTGCTTGGTGTTAGGACATGGACCCTCATCTCCGAGGGGTAAGAGTCCCTGGTCACCATGCCTTTCTCAAGTTGTGGCTGATGTACTTGTCTATTTACTGTCAAGACTGGACAAGGTGGTACCTATAAGAACCCATGTGAATCACAAGGGTGTCATTCGTACTCTTCTCTGCCCCCATTGTGAAACAGCAGCCCTACCTCCCCCTGATAATCTGGGTCCTATAAAGATGCTGCCTCTTTCCATACCTGTTTAATCCCCAGGCAGAGAAAGGTCCATGTGCCCCATAGCAGCAGCAACTTACTGTTCAGTAGAACTCTTGCTATGTCCCCTGGTGGAAAGGTTCCCTCTCTGGTGAAAATACACGAGACAACTCAGAGTTGCAGGGATGTGTAGCACAAATTTCCCACTTGGGTCCCTGGGAGTGATGGTCAAAGGGGTCACTCTTGCTTCTTCTCATTGGCTCTTGGATTCATGTAATCTTCTTTTTGGGACATAGGACCTGGTAAAGGGCATTGATTTAAAATTTACAGTGCATCCTGGAGGATGGTGCCTCATCCTTGCAAGGAATCCTCTCTGAATTGGTGCTGCAGTTGTGCCTTCAGGAGATCATCCCTCCTATTTAGGATGGCAGCCTCTAGGTGAGGCAGTATTTGATAAAACTACTTGTATCCTGCAGTCATGTGACCTTTCATGCTCCTTATTTGCTATTAAATAGGCCCCTTACTCTGATGTGATGTTATGGAACCCATTTCCATGCATCAAACACTCCTTAGTGTTGAACTGAGGCTCTAGCAGCAGCAGAGACAAATCCATACCAAGACTATGTGTTCATTTCTGTAAATAAAGTGTCTTCACTGGGTGAAAAGAGTTGCTGTGCCTCCCAGTGTGAAAGGTATCCAGTGTAGTCAACTTGTCACCCTTGGGTGTGTGGATCTTTGAGGGGCGATGCCATACTGAGGAGGCCGTGTTGGTTTCTGTTGCTGGCAGGATGGACATTTGACAGCATCGTAGTTGAATCTGCACCTATGAGTAGGTATTGGTTCCCCCGTAGTCTCTATCCACATTGCTCTGTCTACTCCAATCATGTGCCCATTTTACCAACTCTGGAGTGGTTGATGATGGAGCCTGGCTGATGTCCACTGACTGATGTCATTTCAACTACCTTGTCCTTTACTTCCTCTTCTGTGATGGACGAGTGTTCCTAGAGCCCCAAAATAACCTCTCTCAGGCTTTTCTGATCGCTTAGGACATATCTTGCCATCGGATGCACAAAACAAACCGAGATAAAGCACAGATGCTCACAGTTCAGAGCAGATGCTGAGATGCTGAGTGTAGTTCCTGGGCAAGGAGCCTGNTCGGATGCACAAAACAAACCGAGATAAAGCACAGATGCTCACAGTTCAGAGCAATGGCATCTTGATGCTGAGATGCTGAGTGTAGTTCCCGGGCAAGGAGCCTTGAGGTGCCACTCTTCACTGCCCAGGGTGCACGTTGCCTCTCTCACGCCTCGCTGCCAAACAGATGCTAACTGCTACTGTCACCTTTTTTTCCTCCTAGAAGCCAAAATCCTCTTCCAATTTATTTTGGTTAGCAAAAACAGGTACTAAAATAGGTCTTTGATGAGAGTAAAATGGTGTAACACGAGCTTTTGAAAAGCGGGGGCATACCCGTACCCCCAGTGCCATGGGATTGATAGAGTCCTGTGGTTAAAGTGGGGCTGTCATCACTGCACCAAGGATCTGTAGAGAGCCATTTCCTGCTGCAGACACCACTCAGAGCTCACAGCTTTTCATATAAATGGGCTATAAAAGCATTTCCAGCTCTGGTATATGTTGCTCCTAAAACCGAAAGGGGCCCAGCAGTCTTTGTGCTTTTTTCTTTGCAGGGGGAGTTGTCCAGCGCAATAATTTGTTCTTTACTCTGGAGGAAGTGCTGTGGTATGTCCTGGTCCGCAGGACTCCTAAAATTGTCAGCTCCCTGAAGCTTTGTGGCCTTTGTCTCCCACTCTCTAAAGTTCATATGTCCTTTGTGAACACTCTGCATCTCATGTGTCTTACCTGAGCCTGCGGCAAACTTGTTGTTTCTTGTTCTTCTCATCAGTTTTAGATGCTGTCATCAAAAGAGTGTACCAGCCCGATGTTCTTCAAGATGTCCGGGCAGTCTAGATCTTTTCAGACTGTATTATAATGGAGGGAAGGATAATTAACATAGCCCTGGGGTCAGACTCTTCATGCGTATTGTCATTGGTTTCAAGTGTGTGCAACTGCTTTACTCTTCTGATAGGGATGGAGAAGAACTCATTGAGTAGTTTGGTGGCTGTGTACCGCATATCTGAGGCCATGACAGTATGTTCTAGAGAAATATCACAATACCTTTTGTTTGGGCTATTAATTGATTGAGTTATTCATTGGGCTTTGCCTGGCTTTTGTAGTATCCAGACTAGTGAATTAAATGACTATGTAATGGGGACTCCCAGCCCCGTAGCATTTTCATCTCTAAGGGTGTTGCTGACTGCCATTCTCGTAGGATGCAATTTTTTTTTTCAATTTGCTATCTTGATTTAACATCTTAGGGTAGAGGTGGGGAGCAATTTTAGAGCCTTCTATTTGGTCTTCCCAACTTTATTGCTGTTACCCCACAGGCTAAGAAACCAATGTGGAAGTGTGCTAATTGCCATATCTGTCCATTCCAATTAATGAGTAGAGGTGTGTGAAAATGACCAGTAAGTGGATCTGTAAACCTAATGGGCCAAAGGTAAGCCTGAACTAGACCAGGAGTTGATTTATTACCTGGTCTTAGCATGCTTTCACTTTAACAGAGGAGCTATGTTGATGCCTCGTGTCTGGGTATCAGTGTCAACTGGGAACTCATATCCATCTGCCTTCTGTATGTTTAAGGCCATATTTCCCACTTTACAGTGGCATTAATATTTGGCTCTCGGACCCGTGAGGAAGGACAAAGGACTAGAGGAGTCATTACTATATGTACTGGTGACAGTGTTGCAGGATCCTTCCTCATGATGGCCCAGCTTCACCTTCAGTTAACACTTTGCAAGCCTCAAAACTAGATCAGATCTAGAAAGTAGGCATGAGACTAGGACTTTTTAGTGGAGTGACTGCTTTCAGCCTTCTGATCATCCAACCTTGATTCATTTTAATTACTACACCTTTTAGTTTCCTACTGCATGGGTATCACACGTGACCTCACCTGTGTTTCTAACATGTGTCGGGCCAGAAATGGAGATGAACACACAGCAATTTATCCCCTCACCCTCCCTATCTTACTCCCTAACCTTAGCCAGTGTGGTCCTGCCTGTGGCTTTGAAATGAACTACCATCAAAGCTTACAAAGGCTGGAGGTCTTCAGAAACATCCTCTACTGAAGAAATGAATGAGAAACTCTATCCAGGGAGAAGTAGATTTATATACCTTCTTCAGGCTGGGATAAGTATGATTTTGGAATAAGTTCGTGAGAATATTTTGTGTGTGTCTGTAATATATTGTGGGTTTTTTTGGCTTAATGTGTATCAAAGGTAGAATTGTTTGTCAGGTTGTTTCCGTGTATTTAGTGTATTAACATCTAATAATAGCAGGTGAATCACCACCTTGATTTTCATTCTGAGATACTGGAAGTACATGACTAAGATTTCCTTTGTTTGAACTGTGGGTAAAATTTATGGACCCAAATAACTTAACGGGCAGTTCTAAGATTAAATATGTATTTTTACTAACATTAGAATACCCTATATGTTTTTACAAAGACCTGGTGTGTGGTTTTTGCCCCTTTAGAACTCTTTCTGTATTTGTTTTGGAAATATTTTTTTCTTCCATCCTTCACATAAGGACCAAAGGAAATGTTTCTCCATATTAACAAAATATAAATTTGTTTTTAAAAAAGTAGAAAATATTTTCAGTGGTCAGAACCATGTAAATGTCTAAGCACTTATTTTAGATGTTTTGGAGATTAAAAGGAAGGCAGAGAATATTCTTGAGTTTCCCCTCTTTTCAATGTGTTTTCTACTGCATTAATTCTACTCTATTTCAAGCATTGTCAAAGAGTTGGGGACTGCAGAAATAAATAAGACATAATCTCGGGCATAAGCAAGTTTGGAAAATCAGAACCGTAAAAGTCATGGCAGAATAGTCATGTCATGCCATCTGATTAACTTCTTTTGTGCTAAAAGTTTTACATGAATGATCTTGTTTAACCTTCAATATGTTCACTATCCTTCATCTCTCTATACATTGATGCCCTCCCTTCTTGCTTAACCAGCCTAGATCCTATACTTTGTCCTCACTTCCCTGCGGAGGAACCATCTTTGCTCTTTGCTACGGGCAAGACCTCCATTTGAACACTAGATGTCACCTGTGTTGCCCATTCGAGAATGATAGGGCTCTTGTCCCAATTCTCTCCTGGCATCTTGAAGTTTCCTCTCAGCCCCATCTGCCTACAGCCATGCCATTATTTCTCTCATATGAGATTCCACTCTCTCTTCCTGTTACTGCCCCATTTCCCTGTCCCCATTTACAATAAAATCCACTGAGAGAGGTGTCTACAGTAGATGTGTCCAATTTTCACTTTGATTGTCTCTTGGAAACCCCCACGATTTCATTAGGACTGCGCTAGTACACATACACACGTAGTAGATACTCAGTAAATATGACTTAAAGAGTTTAATATATGGTCCCCAGAAAACCACTGTGAGGTGGCTGTTAAGATACTCATTGATAGGTGCTCAGGTCAAGGCCTTCAGCAGCCTCAACAGTGTTTTCATATATGGATTAATTCTTACTTCTCCAGCAGCATTTAACAAAGTGAACATGTCCCTTTCTTTGAAATAGTTTAGATTCTTGACCTTCTGAACACCATGCTCCCATGGTGTCCTGTCTGTCTCACTGGCCATTCTCTCCACTTCTGGTTGCTCATTTCTCCTCAGGACGTTTACTTCCTCAGACCTGTCTGCCCTCTGTCTCCCTCACTTTCATTGGTATTCTCCCCCAGCATCGGTAAATAACACCTAGAGGCTGACACCTCCCAAATGGGTGAATTGCACCCAGATCTTCCTATAGCTTTCCAATCCCAGATACTCACCTGCCTGCTCGACATTCCGCTTCGATATTTAATAGGAATGTCCACAGACCTCTTCTCAATCTTTCCCTCAATGCTATTCCTCCTACACTTTCCCTTTCTCAGGGAGGTATGCCTTCATCTTTTCAGTTGCTCAGGCCAACAAATTTAATGTAATTCTTGATTCCTCTTTTTCTCACACCCCAGTCAAAAGTCCATCAGCAGGGGCACCTGGGTGGCTCAGTCAGTTAAGTGTCTGACTTTGGCTCAGGTCATGATCTCATGGTTTGTGAGTTTGAGCCCTGCATCAGGCTCTGTGTTGACAGCTCAGAGCCTGGAGCCTCCTTCAGATTCTGTGTCTCCCCCTCTCTCTGCCCCTCCCCTGCTCATGCTCTGTCTCTCTCTGTCTCTCAATAGTAAATAAAAACATTAAAAAATTTTTTTTAAACTGTTGGCAGATTATTGTTTGCTTTACCTTTAGCTATATCTGATATGTGTCCATTTCTCACTGCTTCTCCTGTTACCCTTTGGCCCAAGCTACCATCATCTCACCTGGCCTTCTGTGACCTCTGTATGTAAAATGACAGCTGAAGCTGAAGGCACAGGAATGACTTTCACCTTCCCACCCCTCGTTTATTTATCCTTAGTGTACTTCCTACCACTTTAAACACTGTATGTTGTCATTTTTCACCACTGACTTGTCCCTTTACTAAAATGTGAGTTTCAGGAGGGCATGAGTTTTGTCTATTTTATTCAAATATTTGTATTCTCAATGTTTAGGAGTCTATACTAGATAATCAATAAATATAAATAAATAAGGACAAGATCCCTCTGTTTCCAAATCCAGATCCCTAAACAATACACCATTCTTAGCCTCTAGTTGATACCTCTAAACCCAGTATCGATTGTTTTTTAATTCTTTAAGTGAACACAAGGCTCTTGATGCTCTCATACATTCTGATGGCAGCTCCTTTCAAAGGCATAGTGCTCTAATCATTGCTCAGGCACCAAATCTATTCTACTGAGTCATGTGTTGCCTTAGCGTTTTGTGACTGTGTCATATTAGCAAAGGGATTTCCTCACCAGCTTGGATTCACCTGCTCTGAAATCTGGAATCAGGAGACTCTAAGAAGCCTTAGAGAAGCAGAAATAGATATTCTTTTTTTTTTTTTAATTTTTTTTTAATGTTTTATTTATTTCTAGGAGAGAGACAGCATGAGTAGGGGAGGGTCAGAGAGAGAGGGAGTCACAGACTCTGAAACAGGCTCCAGGCTCTGAGCTGGCAGTCAGCACAGAGCCCGACGCGGGGCTCGAACCCACGAACCGCGAGATCATGACCTAAGCGAAAGTCGGACGCTTAACCGACTGAGCCACCCAGGCGCCCCAGAAATAGATATTCTTAAATCTTGATTCTAACCACCTGCCCTTTAGCTGTAGAAACATTTTTATTTCTTCTGTTGACTCCTTTTTTTCAGACACAATTTAAAAATCATATAGTCACTCACCCAATAATTATTGATCAATTTCTATGGGCAGAGTCCTATTTCACATACTAAGGATACATAAAACCAATACATTCCCTGCCCTTGAGAAGCTTACACTCCAATGATGGGGAGAAGGAGAATACTCAATGATAAATTAATATACAAATGGTGAAAAGTACCATGAAGATAAAGCAGGCTTTGAAAGGGTACCAATAAGTGCCTTATTTTTGAGTAAGGGTATAATGTAAACTTCATGAGATCTGGGACATTATTATTGTTATTATTATTCACCTCTGTAATACTAGCACCTGGAAAAGTATTAGTGTATAGTAAGCTCAAGATAAACATCATGTGAATGTTGTGAAAATGAATGGCTGAATGAATGATGGAAGAGACCCAGGGAGGAGGTTACTGCAGTAGTCCAAGGGATATGTGATGGTGGCTAAGCACAGGAAGAAGCTTTGCAGATTAAGAGATCATAATATTGTCAAATGACAGGAAGAAGACAACTTAGTAACTAGTGTGATGTTCTTTATTCAAGGGAAACCAATCCATAGATTGGGGGAGTACAGTGCCTCACAAGCAGTGAAACACATTTCCTGAAGGATTTCGGGCAAGAGTGAGTTTTACAGAGAGTTAGACGAAGCAACGTGGAAACAGGACATGGTTGACTAGGGATTTCCTTATAATACTAGCAGGTCCTATATTCTAGGGTAAAGTAAGCTAGCTAAACTGGGTTGGAGGGTGGGGATGGATGTTTGGTAGGTTTCCTTGACTAGTGTTTCTTCCCATAAGTGGAAGCTGGCTTAGGTTTAGATTTGTGACATGGTCCTGGCCACTGGAGCAGCCTCCATTTTGTGGGTCTCAATACATGAATTAACTTTATCAGGCCGGATATACTTAAGAGACAGACCAACAGCAATTCCTAAAAGACGATACGGAGTGCAAATTGGATTGAAGGAGGAGTCAAGGATGATGCCACGCCTTTGGCCCGAGTAACTCCAATAAAGTAGCTTTGATTGAGGTGTGGAAGTCTACCAGTATGGGAGATTTAGTGGCCAAAATTAAGTTTCTTTGGGGCCATAAATTGTCTCTCTGTGTCTCCTTTTCCTTTTCTCATAGTTTCCTGGGATACCTCAAGCCAAGCACTGCTGTGTATCCAATGAAAACCATTCAGAGTCATTCTACTGTGGAAAACATCCATGCTGGTTCCACTCCTCACTCTCCTGGCCAGACACAGAGGCATCCTGTGTTGAGGGCTGCCTTTCTTATTCAAAGACAGGCCCAGCCAAGGAAGGCTTTTTCCTTCAAACTCATCTTGGACACTTTCTTTTGATTTAAGAAAGAAAAAGATGATTGAGAGAACAACAGAGGGGAAAAATAGTGTTTGTTGTACATTTCTGATTGTAGCAACAGCTTGAACCGATTAGCTGGTTATTATGCATTCCTGTGCCTAGCTTGTCACTCCAGAGAAACACATCACAAGTCCATTCTCCATGGCCTCTAGCATGCAAACCTGACCTCAAAGAGTTTAACCCAAAGTCTTCTAATTCGAAACAACACACACACACACACCACACACACACACACACACACACACAGACATGTGATCAAAAATATGGCATAAATCTATTTAGTAGAGAGTGTTCTGGATTATAATGATAGGAACACAGGAGATAAATAGGATGCAAGAAAGGGAAAGAAACTCTTAGTATTAAGAAAGAAGAAAAGGCAGTGGTATTTCCTTAGGATTGTAAATATCCCCTACATATTTTTGCTTTTCTTAAGAACTGGAAAGAACCCTCCCAGCAAGTTTGCCACACATCTTTGGGAAGGATAGAGAGAGCTGTGCAGGGTTTCATAGTATGTAGTTAATTCTCTTTTTACCCAGTTCTAAATATAATCCTGCTCATTTGCATGCCAATCCCCAGAATGCTTTGTAATTTCACAACTCTTGGCTAGTGGTGTCAGCATAAGAACAAAGCAAAATGTTTTGGGCGTGACTTTGGCCTTAAACCCTGCTTAGGCTTTGCAAAAGAGTGCAGTGACGGTGACGTGACTTTGCCTGGCATTCATCCTTCGAGCCAGAGTATCACAGAAATAAAGTGGTAACGGCTGTGGACTTTCCCTGTGAAGCCTGCATTCAGTCCAGCTATCCATGAATAACCAGAAGCTTGGATTAACTCACTTGAGAGGAGGGTGTGTTTCAGGGGACTTGGTGTCCCCTTCCTTTATGTGACCAAGCTGGTTCATTTTAGGTTTATGGAAAGCTCAAGCTGGACCATTCTGTATCCTTTTCCGGTAGATGCTTTAAATAGTTCTTCTGTTTCAGAGAAAGCCTTCAATTTAATGAAACAATGTCCAGAAATGTGGTCAGTGGCCTGCCTTGTAGAAATGTGAATTTCAGATCCCTAACAGACCTAGTTGTGCCTTGTGACATCTGCAGAATATTTAGTAGGCCATTAGCAATGACAGCTGAGGAGTGCGGATATGAGACTGCTCTTGAAAGGGTCTTACACTTCTCGCCTTGCAAGCCATTTTTGTTATTTAAATGATGTTTGGAATCATTTTTAAGGAAGGTTGAAGGACCACCGGTTAGCCCACACCCATAAAAGCCCCTCCAGACATGTCTCCTTTGGCCTTTTAATTTTAGTGAGTAGCTGAAGGACGCTATATTCCCGCGTCAAAAGGCCATGTTTTTGTTAGCAATCACGTACTGAGTTTTGCCTGTCAGCTCTGCCAAAAGTAAACCCGGGATTCTGAGCAGCGCACACAGTTCACTACCCAGGGGACGCAACAGTAGTACGCGTGCATCCATGGTTGCACACCGGTAGTGTGCCAGGGCCTTCCGCGTACAGGTGTTTTCTGCTCTCTTCTCACAGCAGCCGTAATGCTCTTCCATCGATTCCGAGGGCCGGGCAGTGAAACATACTGTTTTGAGACTATTTTTAAAATCCAGAGAACAATTGACGGTAACTGACATTAGAGCCCCTCGCAGCGCTGCGAGAGTGAGTGAGTGCTTGACACGTTCCGAGACGTGCGGTCGGGGCGCTGGAGCGCAGCGGGCGGGCGGGGCGCTGCGCCAGGCGAGCGCAGGTCTCGGCTTCCTCCGNCCGGCGCCGCCGCCTGCCGCCCGCGCGGAGGAGGAGGAGGAGAGCGCGCTCTGCGGGACGGTAGTCAGGGGCCACCTCCTGTCCGAGATGCGGGTCGGGATGGTGGGAAACCGGGCCGGGGGATGGCNGCAGCCGCCGCGGGAGCCCGGGAGGGGGGCGGAGGCGAGAGGAGGCGGCGGCCGCGGCCAGCGCACCATTCGCTCCACCTGATCTCTGGCGCTGCGCGCGGAGGACGGCGCGGGCGAGGAGGAGCAGAAGAAGGAGGCAGGGAGGCAGCTGCTGCAGCCACCGCCGCCACGATGTCCTACCAAGGCAAGAAGAACATCCCGCGGATCACGGTGAGTGGGGCTCCGGGCGCCGTCGCCGGCGGCGCCCG
>NW_027531877.1:1853498-1905352 GCF_008692635.1 Crocuta crocuta | reverse complement strand
CGCGGCGGTCAGCCTAGCCGGCGCGCCGGGCGCCACCCAGACGGAGCGAGCCTGCCGTTTGGGGAAAGCAAAACAAAGAGGAAAGCCAAAGAGTGGCGCCGAGAACTTTGGATTGATTATGTATCCTCTTTTCCCACCAGCCGGCAGTTTCCAAATAACGCCTGGCTCACGGCCCTCCCTGGACCCCCGCGCCGCCTGGGGTGTCAGTGTGCGCTGCCCCCGGCGGAGTGTGCTTTTTGTTTTAGGTGCCTTTTGGCAGGGTGGGGTATGGAGAGATGACACCTTTCCCCAGGGGTGCCTGATAGCACGACCGCGCCCCTCTGCGGGCTGCAGCCCGCGGCTCTGCCTCCCGCGCCGCCAGGGTGGCGGCGTGTCTGGACCCTCCGTCTTCACCCTGTCCCTTGCCTGCATCCACCCTTATTCATATTTCGGTGCGTCATATTCNTCCTCAGAATAGGCTGTTTTAAGAGCAGATTTTAGTTGAGGGTCGCAGACACACGCTGGGTGCATTCGGTGTCCCACTGCCATTGTGTGCAAGATCGAGCCACCCGCGGCAAGCGGGTGTCAGATGCCCGGGGCGAGGGCCCAGGGCGGGGTGGAGAGGGGACGTGCCGTTATCAGGTACAGAAGCCTCATCTTCATCAGAGCCAGCTCTCAGGGGCAAAAATACCGCGCCCCGGCTCGGGATTTCCATGCGCTGCGCTGAAATGAGGCTTACCACAGGCTGGGGTGGGCATTACTGGAAAAATAAAAGGGGGGTAAGGGGCAAAGCGACAATGACAAAAGACACTGACATTTGTTAATTTAGCATGCAGCAGTGTGACTGTGCTTTGTAGTGAAAGGTGTGTGTGTGTGTGTGTGTGTGTGTGTGTGTAAGTGAGGGAATGGGTGGCTACTCCATCTTTGCAAGGCGAACAAAGGAAGTGATCAACTGGCCCCTGGGAGGCTCTGCAGCTGCCCTAGGGTAGAGCTGTACCTGCTTCTACAGTTCATTTGCCAGGGATCCACCAGGTTTTGCTGGGGGCATGAGTCTGTTTGCACTTGTTCAGCTATGTCTGGAACGCCCTGTGTGTGTGAGATTGCCAAAGCAGGACCTTAGCTCTCTAGGCAGGAGGTCGCTGTTCTTGCCTCTGGTGCACTTTATTCTTGAGTGGTTTATTTTTGTTGAAGCGTCCTACCTTTTTCATACACTTGAGCTTCACCCCATACAAGTGCACCCAACCTCCAGCTGCTGTCCACCTGGTCTGAGGGAATAATAAACACTGCTTAGGAGAAAGTGGGGACAGGAAGGGTAGGGTTCCTTTTGCCAGGTAAAGGTGTCGGATGTAAGCACATCCTCCTTTATCACTATGTGATATTGACCGCATAATTGAAACGTTGTGGATATTATCATTGACTTTGCATTATTGAAACATTGTAAATCTTTTAAAATGCACAATATTTTCTCAGTGCCAGTTGTCTTTGCAGAGAGCTGTGGAAGGTATCATTAAAAAAAAAAAAAAAAAGACTGGGACAAAAGCTCAGTTTTTATATGGTTGCCCTGAGGGATGCACCCCAGCTCTCATGCTATTACATGTGTAAGGTATAGTGCAGGTATGCCCCTTGCTTTACAGCCAGTATACCTTTGCCAGTTCTGTTTGGGATAAACAGAGGAAAGGTTGTTTTTTTCTTTCCGGTCCAAAGACTGCAGGGTTCTTCTTGTGGACTCTGCCTGTGATCTGGCATTGAGGGCCACGCCCATTCTTGTAGGTATCACTTAGGCTACCTTTCAGGAAAGATAGAGAAATTTAGTCCCGATAACTTGCTTTCCAAGCCCCCATAAATGTGCTTATGCCCTATTCCCAGGGCCCGGTTTGCAAGGGGCTCCCTTTTGTTCCTGTTTGGATGCTCTTCCCTGGGGTGCATCCTTCATCTTCAGTGCGGCTTCCACCCTTTCTCTCTGTGCATGGGGCGTGGTGCTGCATCGCTGCCTCTCCCTAGAAGCTGGGGCTGTGTGTCTCTGGCATTTGTGACAGGAACGGACAGTGGTTGTGAATTTCTTCGAGCCAGACTACCTTGTATTCACATTGTTGGAAAGGGTGTGGGGTCAGCAGGGGTGGGGATGGGGGGAGAACAGGAGCGTGGCAGGAGGGGGTATTCGTCTTTGGGGGCAAGGAATCCATTTGTAGATTTTCCTCAGGCTTTGTGTTTGTATTTTTGTGAACAAGGGTTCTATTTTAGATTCAAATGGTTTTGTACATTTGCATGTCTTTTGATGATTATAGTTATCTATATATACTATCAGGGTTAACTCTTCCTAGATATAATTAAGAACATTAAAATATGTACAGAGAGATACATACACATAAAATGTGACTAAAGATCTAAATGCAACATTTATCCCCTGCTGTCGATTCTAGCATATATTTTTTAAATGGTAAGATTATGGAATTAAGTTTCCTAGCCTCTCTGTATTCCTTTGCCTGAAGGCTGCCCCACCCAGTAGCTAAAATGTCACTAGAATCTGAGGACTGATGGGGGCAGTCTTTCTTGCTGGATACCCTTTGCCTCGCCAGACACCACCCTCTGCCACAATTTGGGAGCCCCTGTAAGGCTTTGTTTGTATTGTTTCCCCTGCTACCTATTTTTGATGCCTTCCTGAGGCCAAAGCCCTCTTACTGCCCTGTGTTTGTTACTTTCTTGGAAAGAGGAATTTCTCTTTGCTGGTAGAATTGCCTGGGGGCTTTCTCTGTGTGTCCCCAACCTCACATCTCATTGTTACTACTCAGGTTATCTGTGTGTATGACCTGTCTGGTGTACCTTGACTCTAGCCCTTGCTTCTGAACGTCAGACTGGCGGTTCAGGGTGGTTCAGCAGATGAGAGCAGGGACCTTGTGCTGTCACCTGTCTCCACTGTCTAGCATAGTGCCTAGCACATAGATGTCTCATGGTCATCAGTTACATCAAGAAGTGAATTAAAAATTAGATCTAATAAGAATAGCTCACACCTATTGAGTGTTTTTGTGTCATTTATTGTGATATTTGCTTTATATGCATTGTCTTGTTTGATCCCTGACTCAACACCATCTGGAAGGTACTATACTTATCCGCATTTTATAGATCAAAAACCCAAAACAAAACCCATGGAAAATCAAATGCATTTGCCCAGGATCCACAAGAGAAGAAGTGTTAGAGGCAAGACTTAAACATACGCACCTGATTGGAATCCAAGTGCATGTCCCTCGCCACCACATTCCTTTTGGTGATTCTGCTTCTACCATCGCTATTACTCGGTGTTACTGGGGCGACTGGTAAAGAGGAAAGACTCACATTCTCTAATTAGTCCGAGGAGGATCTGGGAAGCATATTTTTCCTGCCACCCTCAACAGATCCGATAACATGGTCTCTCTTACTTTTTATACTAAATAAGTATGAGTAACATTTGGGGGGATGGTAGCTAGCATATGAGTTCTGCAGGTAGAAAGTTAGGATAGTTACACTCATTGTTTTCCTCTGCTGTGAGCTACCACTTGAAGCTGACCACAGGAGGGGTAGGGATCTAACAGTTAGGCTCTAGCGCTTTCTATGTATTTGCTTATCAGAGTCTCTACAAAAACCCATTTTGAGGAAATTGGAAACCTCACAGAGAGGTGAGGTTAGTTATCTAGAGTTACCCAGCAAGAATTTTGGGGCGAAGCTGGAAATAAACCCAGGTCTTCTCTGGCTTCACAGCCGCAACAGCCCTGGGACAGCCACTGCCTCCCAGGGGCACATGGAGCAGAAATTTGAAAGGTGTGGATAGAGTCCCACAATTCCCTCTAGGAGACGTATCACAGAGAATTGGCTTTTTGCAAATACGCATTGGATTTCTGTAAATATTATCTTGAGGAGAGTGCCTTTCTGCCGCATTAGAGGTAGATGTGATGTGCTTGGTGTGTGTTTGGGAATTCCCAGAATACATATCCTTGGATGGGAATGCAACCTGAGAGTTCTTTCCAGGGCGCTGTGGTGTGATGACAGGTGTGATGGTGAGCCTCATGGGCGCCATGGGAAGTTTCTATTCCAGGGGAAGCGAAGGGGCCTTACGAAGAGCAGTGGCTAAGAGGAAGGACAAGAACCAGCCGAGAACCTGGAGGACACGTAGGTGCAGCCCCGCCCTGCATCTCTGCTTCCTCTTGCTTCAAGAGGCCTCACTCACTTTGGGTTGGGAGCAAATATTTAGGATGCGGGGGACTAGCGTTTAGGAGACCAAAAGAAGAGCAGCCACCCACGCTCTGCTCTATGTGTGTAAAGCTTCTTAGAAGGGAAATTCCAGAGTAGAAGACTGAGGGAAACTATCAAAGACTTAGGAATGGAAAGCATCTTAGATATCTGATCATGGAAATCTCAGCCTGGGCCCTGCCTGGGCTCTTCACTTGATACTTTGTATGCTGAGCAGCTAGTGGGGGATTCTTACCCAGGTTACTCCTGTTTCTGAAACACTAGCCAAGTGCCTCAGGTATATAAAGAGCTCCTCCTGTTAACGAGCCTTGATGGAGCAGGCAGAGCATTTGGGGGAATTCTGGAGGGATAGACTTCCTCAGGGAATTTTGGTCTATATGGTAGAACTGTCAGCTTATAAATGAAAATCTTCCTGCTTATCTCGCTGGGCTGTTGAAAGGCCCAGAGGAGGAAAGTGACTCTCAAAGTGATCTGTAAGCCCCCGTGTCTTCAAAAGAATAAACTCTGACTTATTTATAAAACCTCAGTTACTTTGGAATGTGGAAATTAAGGAAGGGGAAAACTTAATGAAAGGTCTGGGGTAGAAAGAGGCTACTTAGGAAACTTTTTTTTTTTTGAATACAAATTTTCAAAAACAAAAATTAATACAATGTCATATAAAATTATTTTTTTCTTGCTTTGTTTATGTTACAGTGTTTTTCTCAAAATTAGGCTTCTCATTTCTTTCTTAAAAAAATTTTTTTTGATGTTTATTTATGTTAGAGAGCGAGAAAGAGAGAGACACAGTGTGAGCAGGGGAGGGGCAGAGAGAAGGAGACACGGAATCCAAGCAGGCTCCAGGTTCTGAGCTGTCAGCACTGAGCTGGACGCAGGGCTCTACCTCATGAACCTCGAGATCATGACCTGAGCTGAAGTCTGATGCTCAAGTGACTGAGCTACCCAACAGCCCCATTTCTTAAAGTCTAATAGAGGCCTTTGGACTTTGAGAGAGAGACTCTCCCCTAACTTAAGTAAAGGGCATTTTTCTTAATTAATTGAACTGCATTGTTTTTCAGTCCTCATCTACTTGTAGCCTAAAGTGACCCAGGTTATGAATGCCCTTTCTAGAAGTTTCTTCACAACTCCTTGTTTAGTAGTTTTTTCTCTGCCTTTTCTTCTCAGTTGGAAAAAAATAGAATTTTAAAGAAAAACGACAACAAGAAAAAAACCCTTCATGTCCTAGTTGGCCTTCTTGTCTTTACCTGTTTGCATATTTCATAGAACTATTTACTTTTGCTTATTACATTTGAAAAGTTACAAAATGTTTATGGCAGTAGGATTGTCTCCCTAGGATATGAATCTGCTTCTCTTGGATTGAATCCGTGCTTCTAATCATGAGGGGACTAGAAATTTGAGTATGTCATCCTCCTGTGATGAATGTTAAATAGGAAACCTAACTGGTCCCCCAGTGTTCCTCCCTCCTCAAATCAATGTTCCGTTTTACCTTTTCTTCCATTTCCCACAGGCCATTCAGAAACAATGAGAAAGACTCTGGACAAACCAGAGAAATAGAGCTATTTTCTATTTTCAGACTCTTCTGTTGTGAAATCCCTCTTTCAGTAAACTCAATATATTCAGTGTGTGAAACAGACCAAAATAACCTATGGTAGAATAGGGTGAGCTCCTCATTTTGGCCTCTTCCTTTGGCCCTCATCTCTCCATGGAGTCTACTTAGAAAAACAACTTTTCTTGAGGAACTTTCTTCTGTTAATTAGATTGTAAGGAAGTCAGTGGTTAGGAAGATAGGACTGAGCATAGTAGAGCTTTTAATAGCTGCCATTTACTGAGAGTCTTAGCACAAGCTACGTGGATTACCTCATTTGATGCACAGAAGCTCCTATAGCTGCAATGATTAGCCATCATTTTGCACTCTGGAGAGAGGGTCCAAGAGCTTAAGTATGTTCCTTGGACTAAAGGCACACAGTTGGAAAAGCAGGATTCTGGGATTGATTTCTCCAGTCCAGAACTGGTTTCTTAGGCAAGAAAGCAGTCACTCACTCTCTGCAGATAGTTTTCCCCACCCCCATCACCTCCAGCTATTCACACCTGTTAGGTCACAAATGCAGGTCCAAGTTCACAGGGTGGAATGAGTGGGGATGATCTAGCCAAACCTATCACATCACCACTGGAACAACAACTGAGTGAGTGCATGTCCTCTTAACAGTGGCTCATGCATTGCTTTGCCAGCTGTCTGAGTTAGCTTCTGGCTTTTGCCCAGATGCATGTATGAGCACAGGGTGGAAAAGCAGATGCTATTTTCCTGTCCTGCATAAGTGCAAATCTGGGCTCAAGGCCCCTTCTCACTCTCTTTCCCTGTCCGCTTCCCAGACACAGAAGGAGCCAAGTTCTCTGTTTCCACTGGGCCAGAGGACTATAGGACACGCCCCACACTCTGAGCCAGATGGGGGACCTCCATTCTAGAATGGTCCGGGAACCTACTTGGAACATCTGGAATTCAAGGACACATTTCTCATGGCTTAATTAATCTCTTTTTCCTGGGAAGCGCTGGACAATGAGATATACAGGAAAGAGTGAGATTTGCGAGTTCTGCTGGCTAGTAGAGGACAAAAGAGAGGGTTCTCCTGGCCAGCAGAGGACAGGGGCCCTCATGTTTCTTGACAGGGAAGGACAGCCATGGATGGAGTGTCAGCATGTTGTGATTCAGGCCCGCCCTTGCCTTTACTTGATGTGTGACTTTGGGCAAACCCTTATTATCCTTCTCGATTCTGCATCAGTCAAATGAGGGCATTGAAGTAAATGATCCGCAAGGTCCCTGCCAGAGCAGATGACCCTGTGAGCCTTTATTTTGCCTTCTCTTTTTCCCTGGGATCATGATCAGCCCTTGTCACTGTGTTCTGAATTCAGAGAAGAATTGTAAGCCCTTCCCATGAGGGAAAAGGACAGAGTGAAAAAAATCAGAGCCGTTGTTGGCTTACACTGAATAGAACCGGCCCAAATCTGTGTTGGGTTTAAGGGTCTTCAGTTGCTTGCCTTTTACACTTAAAATCCCAGCCTTTTTCTCATTCAGACTTGGTTAGTAGACTCTGTGCAAGAGAGAAATGGAATAATGATGACGGATAGGTCCTTTCCTTTGCAGAACTGTAGTATTTTTTCAAATCAGTATTATTAACATGAGACTATGATTCCTTTGCTGACACATACAGTCTCTCTTTTGGATAAGGCTGCTATCCATAAGGGCGCAAAGGTGACAGATTGTCGCAAATCTGGACGAGTCAAACACATAGGCAAACCAACAGAAAACAGCTCCAAGTCTATATATGCTCTTTCCACTTGGTCTTGCCAATATTTTAAGGGTGATGGCTGCCATCCAATGGAAATAACCCATCCCCAAAGGCCAAATCATGCCATGGACACCCCCTGGGGTAGGGATGGTTTTGGTTTTGTTACCACTGAATCTGTAGCAGTTAGTCTTTGCCTGGCACATGTTAAGCCCTCTGTAAATATTTGTTGAATGAATGGATACGTTTAACACTTACTTTGCTGGAATAATTTAAAGTCAGAAGATGCTCAGAAGGTGATCAGAAATGTGCGAACATTTGTGATTGTACATCGTCCCTTTCACTGACAGCTTCCTTGAATACTAGCTTTTACGGGAGAAGGCTTGGCTCTCAGAAACCGGCACAAAATCAGAGCCAGGACAAACACGATAACCCATTACCAGAGCAAGCCGAGTCAACCCTGAGACCTGACGGGCAGATGGAGCCCGGACCTCATTTGTTCTCTTCTCAGGCCTCCCTTCCTCCTCTTCCTCTAAATCCTGCGTCTGGCCTCATTATCAGCCTGTTTCAGGGCCTGCCAGGTCCTTTTGCTTGCAAACAGATCTGTCGTTTCTCTTCCAGCAAATGATTTAAAAAAGACCTTGATGCCTTCCTTCAAATCTTCCTTCAAATCGTCACATGACTTTTTGAGCCAGGATCTAACATAGGTGTTAACTGAGGCCTTTCTGCCTTTGCATAGAAACCACAAGCCATTGGAATTAATAGCAGCAGTTAGATAGGCTAGTCTGTACAGAAAACTTCACCTTTTAGAAAGCTTGGTGAAGGAGAGCCCATAGGTCTTTTTTGCGTCCTGGTGTAGGGTTAACCTTTTAGATGGAATGTTTCTATGCTTTTGTGTGTGTGTTTATGCAAAGGTTTTTAGTCCCTCACTCTACTGCATCTGTCTGCTTTCTTTGCACTTGTATTTGGAGCTATTCCTGTGATTAGCATTTATCCTGAAGTTCATTTTTTGCTTTGATGGATGAGGACAGTTTAACTTAAGCACATTTTACCAAGTTCATTCCTGGCTGTAAACCATACAGTTTATGGTCTCAATAATCTCTGTGTAATAATAGTCACTAGATCCTTTTAAGAGTCTCATGCTCTACTGACTGAGCTAGCCGGGCGCTTCACTAGATCCTTTTAAAGGGAGCATTTACAAGAGAAGGCAAAATGAAGAATGAAAATGTATTCATGGAACCTAAAACTTTAGGTCGGAAAGCACATGAAATACTTTATATATTAGACATGTGATGTGTAACATTATCAAGTATAACAACATGTAGGTTTTTTTTTTTTTTTTGATTATATAAATATTGACCATTGGCTCTGAACTTAGCAATGTAGTGCTTGTCCCTGGAGCATCTAATTTAGAACACAGAGGGGAATTTAGTTTACTACTATTATTAATATCAATAAGAACAAGAGTAACAAACATATATCATATCCTTTGTTAAGTGGTTTTCATTCATTATTTCATGTAATCCTCAAAACTGTGCAGTTACGTAGATGGATTTTCAACTCAGTCTTACCATTTTATTAAGGAGGAATCTTAAAGAGGTCAGAAAATTTGCCTATGATCACACAAGCCTTCAGTGATGGAACCAAAATTCAAATTGACTCAGCCTACTGGCTTAATTCTGCCCTGCAGAGTTACCTTAAATTCGACCTTCTTTTCTCATCTCCCACCTCCAGGGTCATGAGACACTGGTTCAAATTGGAGTTCACTAAATTCAAGTCCAGGGATAAGGCCTTCTCTGCACCTGTTTCCTGTGAGGTGTGAGCAGGTTGAGGTTTTCTGGGAGGTGCAGAGAACAGCCATTTGGTGCCCTCCTCTGCATGAGCACTGCCTGGTTCCGGAAGCCCTCCAGTCTTCCCTCTAAGGGCAGCCTCGCTTCCAATGTCCTGAGCAGCTCCAGACTGTGGTACCTGAAGGGCCAACCTGCTAGGGAGGGGCAACCCGTCTGAGCCAGGAAGGCCATTTTGCGTTGAATTAACAAAAATACCAACGAGGGTTTCTTCTTAACATGGATTTGAATGCTTCCTTCTCATTTCATAGCTCCCAGGATACTCCCCAGCTTCCCAATAAATCCAAAGCAAGATTCTGCTGAGGTTTTGATTAAATGTAGCTCTGTGAGATTCGTAGAGTCAGAGTTCCCTGAGAGATTATTTTAGTCTAGACTGCCCTTACAGATGAAGAAATGGAGATGCAAGTGGGCTGGATGAATTAGGGCTTCTTCTACCGTCTGTTTTATGGTAGGGTACAGGGATTTGTTTTTTTTTTTAACTTTTTAAATGTTTATTTTTGAGAGAGAGAGACAGAGAGACAGTGTGAGCCAAGCGTGGGCAGAGAGAGAGGGAGCCACAGAATCCCAACCAGGCTCCAGGCTTTGAGCTGTCAGCACAGAGCCTGGTGTGGGGCTTAAACTCATAAACTGTGAGATCTTGACCGGAGCTGAATTCGCATGCTTAACCAACTAAGCCACCCAGGCGCCCCATGGCACAGACATTTTAAAATTAAGTAGGATTTTTTTCCCCCAAATACAGAAAGCAACATTAGGGTTATAGAAAAATTTACCAAGAAACAAACAAAATGAGAACAGTACAAATAAGCTATAGTTAAATTACTAGGAGACAGCCATTATAAATTCTATGAGTATACTCATCTAGAATTGTTTCTTACAACTATAGATGCCATTTATTAAAATGGTACTACATAGTGTTATGCTGGTTTATGTCCTGCTTTTCATTCCACAATATATTATGACATCTTTCCATGTTTCATATATTCTTCCATACCATAATTTAAAAAACCCACATATTATCCCAGTGCTTGGGGATCGGGTTAAATTAATCCATGCCATTTCATTTAATTTTTTTTTGTTTGTTTATTTCCAGGATCTTGATCCTAACAACAAAAATGAAATGATGGGTTTGTTTTCGGTGGCTGTTTTTCTAGCTGCAGTTAAATCAAAAGCTTTTCTAGGATGAGAGGTTGAGTAACTTGCCCAGAGTCGCCCCACTCATGGCTGACAGAGTGTAGGTTTGAATCCCGCCATCTTTCATCTTCATCCAATATGCTTCTTGTTGCTCTGATTGCTTTGGCATTTGGGCCATTTGTCATGGAGAGTTCTGTTTTTCCTTTCTCTTCTTCTGCTCCGTAGTGAGCATGTTGGTTTTTCTCACCGCCACCCTTGCTTGCCTGTCTGACTCGCTGAGGCTGTTGACATTTGTAGAGGCACATAGTGTCCTGAGACCTGAGGCTACACAGCTGGAGAGGAAACATGCCCAGCTCTTTCTCTCCTCTCCTTAATGGCTTAACCTATGTGCTTGGAAGCTGGTTTTGATTTTACATTCCCTCTGTGTATGTACAGTTTGTTTTTAAAACTTCCTCCCTCCCTTAATTCTTTCAAGGAGAGCTTTATTTGAAATCATATACTCTTTCCCTCAAAGCCAATTTGTGCCCCCAATCTTGATGAGATTACTTTGTTTGGGGATATTGATAAATTCAGCTTGGGGTTTCTGGTTTATCCAAGTAAATTGGTTTAAATTATGGCCCTTACAGAGAGAATGGGTGTAAACAACTTAGAAAGGTTTAAAGCAATTGGATTTAATACTCTCCTTCTAGAGATTTCATCCTGGGTTGATTCCACAAAGAAGGTATGTTTTGTTTTGTTTTTATTTTGGTTTACTTTATTGAGTGGTCTATCTCAGACCCTTTTTGATGTGAGAAATTATGGGGAAAACTTAGCTGTGCTCAGTTGAGGGCAGGAAGAGAAATAAGGGATCCATTATTCCAACCCCATCATTTTGATGATTAAGAAAATATGGGCCAAAGAGGGAAAATAATTTGCCAAAGGTCACAGAGCAAAACAGAGGGAAAAAGAAAAAAGCATAGAATTTGTTTCCCTCGCTTTAGTTCAGTACGTTTCTCACACTTTTTTTTGAGGTGGGGGAGGTTGAGGATGTCTTAAGGGCTGAATTTTGTCCCCTCAAAATTCCAGTGTTGAGGTCCTAACCCCCAATACCTCATAATGTGACTGGAATTGGTGATAGGGCCTTTCAAGAGGTGATTAAAGTAAGAGGTGATTAGGGTGGGCCCTAATCCATTATGATTGGCTTTGTAAGAAGAGATTAGGACCCAGTCACTGGGTGAGACCATATGAAAACACAGGGTGGAGAAGGCCACCTCCAAGTCAAGGAGAGAGGCCTCAGAGGAAACCAGTCCTGTCTACACCTTGATCTTTATTTTTTTTTTTAATTTTTTTAATGTTTTTTATTTATTTCTAGGAGAGAGAGAGAGAGACAGCGTGAGCAGGAGAGGGTCGGAGAGAGAAGGAGTCACAGACTCCGAAACAGGCTCCAGGCTCTGAGCTGGCAGTCAGCACAGAGCCCAACGCGGGGCTCGAACCCACGAACCGTGAGATCATGACCTAAGCGAAAGTCGGAAGCTTAACCAACTAAGCCACTCAGGCGCCCCTACACCTTGATCTTTAACTTCTAGCTTCCAGAACTATGAGAAAAAAAAATCCATTAAGACACTCATCCTGTGGGCCTTTGTTATAGCAGCCCTAGCAAATAATACTGGGGGAAGTTAAGGACAAAGACATTTAACAACTCAAATCTTCAAACTTGGGAAGTTCTCAATGAACAGAAAGGGGAAACCCAAATAATTAGTGTGAGAAATTATGTCATATTAGATCCTGTACTAACTGATTTTAAGTTGTGATGTTGTACATGGCATCTTATTCCATCCTTATGACTAGATGGCAATTAATAGCTCCACTTTGCAGATGAAACTGAGATTCAGAAGGTTAACTTATCTAAAGTTACCTAGTGATTAACTAACTAATAGAGCGAGCTCCCAGTTTATCTCCTTGTCTGACTTTACACCTTTACTTTAGTACCTGGTGCTACTCCCCAATAAGGAAGTTAATCCAAGCTGTTTGGTCACCAGTGTTATCCAGTTGTTTAAAGTTAGGAAGAAGACAACATGTACCCCTGAACCTTAGTGACTTAGAATCCACTGTATGGATTGGACAGGAAACATTTGGCCCCTGATTTGGGGATAAATCTAGAGATCAAGGAAATTTTAAAAGATAATTAAGCTGGTTGAGTTTCACTACAAAGTCTTCCCAAGTGGCTTGGACCTTCACTTGCGAAATGGACACTTATACAGAGTGAAGAATAAAGGTTTGGAATGATAGACCCCCCGCCCTGAAGAAATCTGATCCATCAAAGGCGAATCAATTCCCCACACTGGATCACATTTGCGAAAGCAAGAATCCAGACCCATACATCTGTTAACATGAGCAGATGTGGGAACTATCTAAATCAGAGTTTTATAATGGCATAGTTTAGAAATATTTTCAACAGTGAGGCCTGATAAATATGCAGTCAACTAAAAAAAGAGAAAATCAAATTAATTTGATCTGCTGGTAAACCCAAAGGGTAATAGTGGAAATATGGGAATTCATATGGGAACTATGAGGTGCTTTAAACATTGAATGTAAATGGCTCTCTTGCAGCTCCCTCCTCCCTGTTTCGTGTGGTCTAGCAGCACTTAACTGTGGAGGTTAAAGTTACTTGGACTTTGTTAGTAAGAAGACACAATCAAGTTAAGAGGTGGTTAGGGTTTGTTTTAAGCAGATACTGACATTAAGGCAAAGCTGTGCGTGTTGTTGACCCCGCCTTCAGCATAGAATCTGAATCCAACCACTTCTCACCATTTCTCCTCACTCGCCACCAACCTAGCTCAAGCCTCCATTGTCTTATTGCAGCAACCCCTTAATTCATCTTTATGCTTCCACTTTGCCTACCCATGGGGTCATTCTTTATGCATAACCAACGTGACCCTTTAAAAATGTAAATGAGATCGAGTCACTTCCCCAGTTCAAACGTCTGTTGCACTTGGAGTAAAAGAGACAGTGGCTGTCAAGGTTCCATGTGGCCTGGCCCTCGTACTTCCTCCCCAGACTCCCCATCCTGCTACTGATCCTCAGCGACTTGCATCAGTTATCCTCTGCTCTTGGACTCCCTGGGACCTGGCATGTTCACCTCATGCTCCGAGCTCCTGTGCGTGCTGCTCCCTGGGAGTGGGGAGCAGTCTTTCCTAAAAGAGTGCTTTACTTGCCTTGCTCCCTCAGATCATTCAGAGTTCTGTTCAACTGGCAGCTTCTTAGCCATGCCTTCTTTGAAAACCTAATCAGAAGCGGTCCCAGACTCTTCCAAGCCTCCCCTCTCCCCTTACCTTCTTTCTGAATTCCACTTACTGCTGTTGAAATTAAATTATGAATTTGGTTAGCTTTCTGATTCTTTGCTTTTTCTACCACCGCAGTACAATGACAGGGTATTTATTTTTGTGCGTGTACTGTGAACAGGAGGCGTTTGTAAACTTTAAACTGCAGAATGAATGGATAAATACATCAGTGAATGAAAAGCTAATGTGTTTTCCTTAGGGCCAGTGGTTTGGGGACAACAGGGGTCAAGGAAACAGGGTTATCAGAAGGCTACTGAGCTATCTGCTCTTTGGTGAGAGGGACTGCATCTGTGTGCTTCACCACTGTATCACCAACGCCTGGCTCAGTCTAACCTTGAATGAATGGGACAGTGAATGAAGGTGACAGGATTCGGGATAACAGGGACCAAGGTGGTAACACATGGATGGAGACCTGTTGTCTCTGAGCCAACTGGATGGCACTTGCAAAGCTTGTAATATGTTTGCTGTTTTTTAGACACAATTGGAAACCTGTCACAATGCACATCTTGCTTGGGTACGCGTCAAACATTTGCAACTCTATCCTTCAGCCCTCAGAGCACTTTTTGAAATATTTCTGAGCAGTGACAGGTCCTATAAGAAAGAAGGATTTGGAAATTATTTCAAAAGATGATTCTCCTGGTGTTAGAATCCTAGAATGTTAAATAGTAATTATGAAGCAGAGAAGCGACCTCAAGACTTGGCAGGTAGGAATGAAGTCTGCATGCTTTCAGGCATGGGGAATACATTCTTGTGCTTGCGGCATATTTGCAAATAGCAGAGGCAGTCTTAAATACATTCTAGGAGGTGCCTATCCTGTGAAGCAGCTTTTTGTTAGAGGATTTAACTGCTGCCAATCTCAATTTTTGAGTTCTGGTCATTTTTAAATGGAGGCTCAGTTGTATTTATTTCAAGCATTCATTTCATTCAAAGTACACTTGACCTCTTGAAGTCCTTGTTCTCAGAGCATCTGCAGTTTTCTCTGCCAATAGAAAAGTGTGGGGCCCAAAAGTCAAAATATAGCCCCTTCTTTAATAATCACCTACCTGTCAAATAAAAACAGAACTGTGGGTTTGCAGGTTTCCAGGCAGAGAGAAAACTGACCAAGAGAATCAGTTCTTACCATTGTCTGTTAATTGTGTCCAGAAAGAGCCAGAAAAAAGAGTGAACTGGTCCATCTCCTCAGCTCCCCATACTCCTTAGGAAGTATTTGGGTTCTTATAAGAAGATAGTTACGATATATAGACACACATGAGGCACCTGGGTGGCTCAGTCTGTTGAGCTTCCAACTCTTGATTTTGACTCAGGTCGTGATCTCACGATTCATGAGTTCGAGCCCCTCATCAGGCTCAAGTGCTGTCAGCGTGGAGCCTGCTTGGGATTCTCTCCCTCCTTCCCTCTCTGCCTCTCTCCCACACGTGCTTTCTCGCTTTCTCTCTCTCCCTCTCAAAAAAACAAAACAAAACAAAACAAAACCAACAACAACAAACCTTAAAGGGGCGCTTGGGTGGCTCAGTCTGTTTAGCATCCTATTTTAGCTCAGGTCATGATCTCATGGTTCGTAGGTTCGGGCCCCACGTAGGACTCTCTGCTGTCAGCACAGTGCCTGCTTTGGATCCTCTGTCCCCCTCTCTTTTTCTCAGAATAAATAAACTAAAACAAAACTTACAGAAAAAGATGTATAGACACACATACATGTGCACACTAAAAAGAAATGAAAAGTCAAGCTATTTTTCAGGGATAGAGGGCAGAGTGGACAGGCATCTAGGTGAGAAGCACTGACCCAAAATTTGTGTCCTAGCCTGTAAAGAAACCTCCGTTTACTGAGCACCTACCGTGCACCAGAATTTGCACTTAATCTTCACTTCAGTCCTTTGAGGTGGATATCATTTCCCTCATTTCACAGTGAGGGCTGCGACTCCAAAGCCCTTCCCCTTTCGCCGTTTCATCTGGCACTGATTCACCACTTGGGTTCTTTAGCTACAAAGTGAATGATGGGGCCCCTCTTTGCTCTTGTGTACAGACCTAATCTCTGACGTCTGAGTTCCAAGGAAGAACAAAGTGGGGAACATCTTGGAAACAGTCCCTTCCTCCTGTGAGATATCTCCAAGGGCCCTTCCTGCAGCAATGTGGTGTGAGCTGGAACATCACAGCTGTACGTTCTCTTAATGTGTCCACCACAGGACCAGTTTTGGGAAGTTGCATAAGCCAGTGGTTATGTGCTTGTAACCACAATGCCCAGGCAGCCCCGCCAGTTTTAAAAGTATAAGGTCAGACTTGGAGAAGAATCCCTGTGGCCTCCACAAATAGATGGGGAGCAGTCGCCTATCATTTGAAGGTGCCGCTCACACATTCCAAGGCCCAAGCCCACATCTCTCCTCCGGGAATTGCATTTGGCTGGCTTTCAGCTTCAGTGAAAGAGTTTCTTGTTTCTGAGAAGCAATAGGGTGGGAATTCACTAGGCTTCCCTGTCATTCTAAAGGCCCAGTGAAAGCCAGCTGACAGTGAGAAATGATCAAAGAGCAGTCCAGTTCTAAAAGAGGAAGGGAATACCACTCATTGGATAGCAGCCCAGAGAGGCCAAGTGCCTTGCTCAGGGCCACAGAGCTAAGACCAGAATTCAGGGCTCCTGCCCCTCATTCCAAGCCTTTCTACTATCCTTTGTTGCCTTTCAGTTGGTATCACCATTTTCAGTAGGACATTAACTCCAGTCCATCCATGAACACCTGTCCATGCTCCTAAGTCACAGGCCTCCATCTCTAGCTATTTGCTCCACGGCTGTATGGTTGACCAGCACCTCAAAATTGTTATTTATACTCTTACACCTCAACTTCGTTACTCTCTTTTCTGTTCTCCATTTTTTTAAAAAAAAATATGATTTAGTGTTTTGGCTAACATGCAGTGTATATAGTGTGCTCTTGGTTTTGGGGGTAAGGTTCATAGCTTGTGTACAACACCCAGTGCTCATCCCAACAAGTACCCTTCTCAATACCCATCACCCATTTTCACCTCTCCTCTTTCCTCTCCCCCCATCAACCCTTAGTTTGTTCTCTGTATTTAAGAGTCTCTTAAGGTTTGCCTCTCTCCCTCTCTGTTTGTAACTATTTTTTTCTCCTTCCCTTCCCCCATGCTCTTCTGTTAAGTTTCTCAAGTTCTGCGTATGAGTGAAATCTGTTCTCCATTTTTATTCATGAGTCCTTCCTGGCCACCTTGCCTTGAAACTTCAGTCAACTTAGACACATCATTTTCCATTCCCCTTCAGTTGCTGAGTGGATTCTAGCTTTCCTCCGTAGTATGCCATGCATTTTCTAGTCCATATTCTTGCTGCCACTGGGACCATAGCAATCACCCTATTCTTTTATGTCTTTATAATATTCTTTATTAACCCCCTTGTAAAAGAGTTAAAACAGCATATGCCTTGTGCGACTAGTGAAATGATGTAAATAAATAGTGGAGAAAGAGAAAGGAAAAAGTTTCTAAGTTTTCCATACCTCTTCCCTCTGCATCCCTTTCCCCCTACCATATCCAGTGTTAATAATTTGGTATACATCCTTCCAGACCTTTCTCCTTCTCACACAAGAACATCATAAACCTGTTTACACATAGTAGATTTTTTTTTGGCTTTCGCAAGAATCGAATCACATTTGGTACATTGATCTGTGACTTATTGTAAAGTCAAGAGACAGATTTAGCTTGTTTAAAAAATAGCTGTATGACCAGCTATTGTGTGGCTGTATTGCAGTGTATTACATCATGTGCTGTGGGTGGATATTCAGGGACCGGGTGGGATATTTTCGGCTTGACTCTCCACTTGCCCGGGCCTCGTTTCCTGCCCTGCTCCATGCTCCGGCGCTGTCTGGCCTGCATCTACAGGCCCTTTGCCCTTGGGCTCCTACGTGGATTCAGTCCCTGCGGCACAACCAGGAGATTGGACGTGGGTGAACAGCTAAGGTCTGGCTATCTCGGCCCCCTGATTCCTTCCTGCTGGGTCTCTGAGGAGAGGCTGCATGTCACTTCTGAGTGGTCACAGTTCCTGTTAGGCTTTGCCGTTCATACAGCTGCCTTCTTGAGCCGGGTGATTACTCCCCCCCCCCCCCAAACACACACACAACGTTGTCTGCATCAGGCCTGGGACAGACGTGGCACCCTGCTGTTGGTAGGCCCTGGGAGCTGCACATCCATTTAATTGCCCAAGCCCTGCCCATACTTCTTTGTTAAACTCTTTAACAATCTAGTTTGAATATTCTGTCTCTTTCCTCATACCCTGAATGGTAGAGGCTGCTCCTTGTATTTTTCTTCTGACAGTTGCTGTTCCTTTCTAACTAGCTCCTTTATCCCCAGCATGGGTATTCCGTCAGCTTCGTTTCCTTTCCTTCTCTGAGACTGTATCTCATTTTTTTTTCTTAAAATCCTTCGTGAGCTCCAGGATCCACAGAATAAAGGTCAAACTCTAGCCGACCGTCTCTTGCATCCCCCATTCCAGGATCCTAGGCATCAGGGACCCTGCTCAACACCACGCTTTCCCATAGAAGTGCATTTCTTGCACTGATAATACTGGTTCTCCAAGCAACTAGTTGTGTGATGTCAGGTCATGAGCCAACCTTCCCAAAAGCTTTCATGTCTTCATCAGTTCAATGAGAAGAATAGCAGCATGTAATTCTTAGCATTTCTCTGTTGATTCATTCAATTCTTCTAAGAGTTTGTAGGGTGTAAAAAGGTTTCAGNTGTCGTCCCCCCCCCGCCCCGCCCCCATCAGAATTTATCTTTGGCCGTACCTGTGTGTCCAGACCAGTGGTTTTTCCCAGGACCTACTTCGATAAGGCCTCTGTGGACACTTTGATTTCTGCTGGAAAACAGATTTTTGTCCCTTTCTCTCTCTCTTAATTGATAGACTTTGTTTTTTAGAGTGCTTGGAGGTTTACAGAAAAATTGAGCAGAGAGCACAGAGCACTCTCATAAACTCCCTTCATTCCCCACCCGCTGCCCCACCCTGTAGTTTCCTGTTATTAGCATATTGCACTGATGGGTACATTTGTTACAATTGATGAACCGGTATTGATCTGTTATTAATAAAAGTGCATAGTTTTACATTAAGGTTCACTCTTGTGCAGTTCTGTGGTTTTGACAAATGCATCATGTTACATATCTACAATTCAAATACCTTATGGCATAGTTTCACTGCCCCCAAAATCCCCAGGGCTCCATCTCTTCACCTGTTCACCACCCTCTCTCCCCTCACTCCCCATCTCCCTAAACCACTGGAAACCAGTGATCATTTTACTGTCGATAGTTTTAGGCTTTCTTTACTTCATCTTGCTATTTGTGTTCACACCTTACTCTTTCTACATGCTCCTAACATACCACTTCACAGTCAGTAGTTACACAAATGTGTGTTTCAGGAATGAATTATTTTAATTTTTTTCGATATTAATTTATTTCTAAGAGAGAAAGAGAGAGCGCACAAGCAGGGGAGGGACAGAGAGAGGGGAAGTCACAGAATCCAAACCAGGCTTTAGGTTCTGAGCTGTCAGCACAGAGCCCGACATGGGGCTTGAACCCACGAACTGTGAGATCATGACCTGAGCTGAAGTCGAACGCTTAACCGACTGAGCCCCCCAGGGGCCCCAGGAATGAATTATTAGGCCCATTTATCCCTAGAATCAAGGCCTGGGTTGAAATTTCATGCACTCCTTCCTGATAAAGTAGGCACTTGGCTTTTGCACAGGCTGTTTGAGCCAAAGGGGCATGGGATTCTGTGTGAGTGAACTTGGATTCCAGTGTTCTAGTCTGCATATGCACAGAGCGCTTTAACCCATAGCACGTGGATTTGAGTCCTAACAAGTAACAAATGCAAAACAAACAAAAACAAAAACGCAATAAAACACAAAACGATCACATAAATCCAGACCAAAGAGGGCCACAAATTAATTCTTTAAAGCACTGGCTTTTCTTTAGTCTATATTCTACTTTACATTCTGCTTCTGAGCAACACATTTCATATAATAATAATAATAATAATAACAACAACAATAATAACAACAGATAATTTATATATAGTAAGTAATACCCACTTTATATTTCTACAGTGATTTGGATTTGCCTTTGTGTACCTATATAACAAGAACAGTAAAATGGCAGTGGAGCACAGTGGTAGTGTGGCTGTAGTGGCAATATTTGCAATGCCTACCACTTAGGGAGTGTTTTCTAAGGGTCTGCCCTTCCCGATAGTTAATTCTCACACTAGCACGATGAGGTAGACGTTATTGTACTTTATACCTGTATAAATATATCCGTACTTTATAGATGCATCTGCAGGCCTGTTTAGAGAGCTAAAGGTGAAGATGCTGAGCATTACTTGAGGTCCACTCAGCTCAGGGAGTTGAGGCCCAGACATAGATCAAGTCCCCTGCCTAAGACCAGTATTTAGTAGCAGAGATGCAAATGCAGGTCTGGTTTCCACAGTCCCTGGGTCTCTCCCTAAACTGTGAATGGCTCTGCCCACTGCTGTCAGGGCTGGTTTCCATCCAAGATAGCAACCTTTCCATATTTCCCTCCCGGAGTCCAGCTAAATACGTGCCAGTTTCTTCTTTTACCCAGATCCTGGCACTTCCTGCTTTCTGATGTGGCAAGTGGATCCTCTTGGTAGATCTCCCCGACTCTGCCTCTTTTTCTCCCATCCCCCCAACCTTCTGACACAGCGATCCTTTGTGACCCCTGGTAATCTCCTTCCTCTGCTGTGCTGCCCAGAATCTGAGGGATCCCTGTGACTCTGCTTTAGGCCCTTTGATAACCACATCTTTTCTTGCTTCTGAAAAGCCCATTTTGGCCCATGGTGGTCCCTGTTTCAAGGGGTAGAATTCCTTCTGCTATATTTGACCATTGTAAGTCGTGCTGTCAAAGGGCATTAAATAACATTGAAATAACATTTTTTCCCCTTTCTTTTTCTAACCTGTTTGAGTAGTTTAAGGCAGATGTCTCAGTGTACTGCTGTTCTGAATTGGGCACCTGCCCGACACTTGGTAACTTCATTTTAACAAAGGTGGCGCATCCGAGCCCGTCCTTTAGAATCCTTTCGAAGGCAGCAGAACATAGCCAAAACGTTGTGAAGTTTTCATAGTATTCGTTTCTAGGTTCGCTGTCTATTTTTGGTAAGTGATGCTGGCTTAGAATTTATAGAAGTAAGACAGTGTTTACTTTTAGAATACATTTATGTAAGGATAATATTAAGTAAATGACAGCACAATTTCTACCAGGTTATGTCAAATGTCCTGAAAATGGTATGTGGGTGTCTGAGGTTTGGACTTCGTAGGCCCAGCTGACCTCCCTGCTTGCAAACGGAATGGCTCTGTCGCTCCTCCTGTCCCCCTTCCCTCCAACCTGTTTCTAACCTGGTTATCCACTTGGGCTTACTTGTGTCTGGAATGCTGCTTCAGCTTGAGAGACTGTTATCAGGGAGCTAGGATTAAGATGCCATCCACCGTTCATCTCCCTCTCCATTCACACCCAGGGCACGCTGCACAACTTGTCTGGCCCTTTGATAACCGCATCTTTAGGATGGTTAACATGGCTCTGGGGAGGGAAGAATGCACAGAGCTGGCTTTGATGTTCTCGTTCCCAAGACTTGAGTGGCCACCTTGCCCTGGTTAATACTGTTCGTGGCTACTGTTCCTTCTGTGTTCCTGCCTTTCCCTGCCTTGGGTTCTGTCCCTCTAGGGCCAAACTGAACATAATAAAGAAGGCGAAAATAGGGCTTCACATTTGTTATGAATTCTGCTTAGTGGGCTCTGTTTTGAAGGGAGTGCTCCAGGTTAACCTCCATCCAGCACATGTGGGCACATGATTGTTTGGGTGATGAGAGAAAGAATCTTAATGAGACTCCTCTGTGGCACTCCAGAGGTTCAGAGTAGACGACATCCTGAAACTATGCTGTTTCCATACAGTGTCAGAGCCAAGAAACCGTGTTGAGCTTCAGTATGTCTCTTTTCTCCCGGACTTTCTCTCTCTCTCTGTCTCATGTTTGTCATGAGGGTCCTGGAAACAGATCCATACCTTGGGCAGGGATCGTGGGTTTTGGGGCAGGTTTGAGACCTTGCTGTAAGGGACCAACTGGATTGTTATATCCTTATGGAGGTTTATTTCCAGAGGAAGAATGACCTGGAGGGGCCACGAGAACTTGCCCTCTGTGAGCAACGGGGGAGTTTAAAAGGAAGAGTCTTGGCTGAGCTTGGCTGCTGGCAGCAGGAGCTGAGAACAGTTGCTGAGGGTTGACTGGACACTGGCATCTCTGGCATTCCCTTTATGGCAAATTTGTTATATTTTGATTAATAAAGTGCTAGTTCAGTTCTTCCTGAGTATTCGTGAGTGGGCAGTTCGACAGTGCCCGGTTCTAATAAAGATGGTAGCTCACATGTATTAAAGCATTAAAGAGTCCTGTCCAGAGTTCAGCTCTTTACAGTGGTGTCCCCATAACCCTAACCAGTACCCTAAGAGAAGGTTGTCATTGTCCCCTTTGAGGCGACTAAAGCCCAGAGAAGTGAAGTCACTTGTCTAGTCATCTGTGTGTCTCACCCAATCCTGCTAGGATGGGAACCTTGGTCCCTTGGACCCTATTCAGTACCTTCTCCTGGATACTGTGTTGGGTCAACTGGACTGCCTTAGAAAGCCCTTTCTCTCTCTTCTTTAAATGATGTCGCCTTGGGGAAGAAAAACAAGTTTTCATCCATGTAGTCTATCCTCACGTGTTGTTATGAGTGGGAGTGTTTTTCGGGAGTTAACTCTAATTGCCCAGGTGGGAATTTATTTTGAACAACCACCTGTGCCTTCCTCTGGACTTTAGAAGGATCTTGAGTCCCCACTGAGGGTCAGAGTCTGCTTTGCGATTTGGATGCAGGTAACAGAATATTTGATTTTGGAAGACATCCTTCATTTTACATCCTCCCTTTCTCTTCTGGGGATTATAGTTTTTATTCTGAGCTGCTGGAATGTCGGCGGAGTATAGAGCAGATGTGTCTTAAGCACTGACTTTATTCACTGGGAAGGAGTCCACAGAGGGCTCTGGTTTCTCTGGGAGGTGTATTCTCATTACCTCAGATAGACAGAGGTGGTGATTTAAGTTCTCTTGACTTGAAGACTAGCCGAGAAAAAGCTAAAATGGGAACCCACATCTCCAGTAGGCTTGAGTTCAAGATTCTGTTCCTTAATTCTGTTCTAGTTTGAATCTATCCATTCTTTTTTTTTTTTTTAAGTTTATTTATTTTGAGGGAGAGAGAGTACGTACACAGCGGAGGGGTAGAGAGAGAGGGAGAGAGAGAGAGTCCAAAGCAGACCCCGTGTTGTCAGTGCAGAGCCTGACACAGGGCTCGAACTCACAAACCGTGAGATCATGATCTGAGCCGAAATCAAGAGTGGACGCTTAACCGACTAAGCCACCCAGGCTCCCCTGGGTCAGCCATTCTCAACAACACCCCTTGTTACATAGCTTATTTTCTCTTCCCTTGCTCCTTCTTCCTTCCTCCCCACCCCCTTTCTTTTTCTCTCTGTCTCTCTTCCCTCCCCTTTTCTGACAAACTCTAAATATTTTATGGTTGATTTTTCTTTTTTTTTTCTTTCTCGTTTGTACGATTTTATTTGTAAGTAATCGCCACATCTAGGGTGGGGCCTGAAATCACAAGCCCCCAAATCAAGGCTCATGGGCTCTATCCACTGAGTATGGTTGATTTTTCTAATCATTAGCATACAGTAGCGAAGGAAAAAAATGGTCTTTGCCAAACATGAAGGGCTGGTGCTACGCTGGGTTGTATGTGAGATCCCTTTATAAGCTGCATGAACACACTCAGGTTGTAAGGGGCAGGTTTCATGTGCTACTTTTATAAGTAATGGCTTAAATTTTTGGATTCCTGAAGTTACCTGCCGCAGAGATCTGGTCAGCAGTTTTAGCACTGGAAGTCAGATTCAGTAAAAGGCGAAGATTTATTCGATCTGAAGAGAAACCAGAGTATGGAACAGTCAGATTCAGTATCAAACAAGAAGGAGAGCTCTTTTAGAAAGAGCCACTTGTCATACGGTTTCAGAGTAAGTGGTTCAGTGGCCTCAGGTGGAAATCTGTCCAGTGTCCAGAGGTAGGAGACCTGCATCTGCTTCCAACTGTAACTAATAAACTTTGTCACTTGGAGAAAGTCACTTGCCTTTGTGTATATCTCCCCATTTGGAAAATGGGAGCAATCCCTTTCCAACATACTTCTTAATTTAAGGCTTTTAAAAATATTTAATTTAATTAATTTATTTTTTAATGTTTGTTTTTGAGAGAGAGACAGAGACAGAGTTTGCGCAGGGGAGGGACAGAGAGAGAAGGAGACAGAGTCTGAAGAAGGCTCCAGGCTCTAAGCTGTCAGCACAGAGCCCGACATGGGGCTTGAATTCATGAACTGTGAGATCATGACCTGAGTTAAGTTGGACGCTTAACTGACTGAGCCACCCGGGCGCCCCTAGGCTTTTAAAAGTATTTAAAAATGCTATAAATAATATGAATGGAATCAATATAACTAATATTTAGAGGTGTTTACGATATGCTGGCTATCTGATACGTGCATGTGCACACACATACTTTTCCCCCCTCATTTATTCCTGGCAGCCATGCTGTGAGATGAGCTAGGTATTGCTACCCACAGTGAGCTAATAAAAACTGAAGTTCTGAGGGGTTAGGTCCTAACTCAAGATCATGCACCTCATTAAGTGGCCCACCTGATTCTCCTAGCAATGGGAGAAGCCAGCCAGACCCAGGCTGGCCTACTATTACGCCTTGCACCCCACTGGCCTTCAAGAGCTCACCATACCCAGCCGTTGGCAGTGGGGCAGGGCCCAAGGCATTTGGAGTGCTCGGTTATTTTAGGCTCTGAATAGTTTTATTTTGGGTTCCATATACCCTCCAGATTATCTCAGTGTACTCTAGAACTACCATCATTCTTTGTGTGTATCATTACGTGAGAAACATCGGTGGATGTCCACACTACACCATTTTACCTCTTCTGGCCTCAGCTTGACATCATTAACCTGTGGGAGCAGAGAATGAAGAGTCCCGCAGGGCCACACTTACCAGTCCTTTCTAACATCGTCGAGGAAGACTTTTCATCACAGATGTTAGATTTGTTGGTCTTGGTGGTTTTCAGCCCTGGCTTGTGTTAATCTGTAGGGCTGGGTTGTGAACTCACAGAAGGCATGCTTTGTAAGCAGTGAAGTTTGATGTTTTTTTTTAATTGTTTTAGTTTTTTTTTTATTTATTTTTGAGAGTCAGAGAGAGACAGCACGAGCAGGGGAGGGTCAGAGAGAGAGGGAGATACAGAATCTGAAGACAGGCTCCAGGCTCTGAGCTAGCTGTCAGCACAGAGCCCGACGCGGGGCTTGAACCCACGAACTGTGAGATCATGACCTGAGCCGAAGTCAGACGCTTAACCAACTGAGCCACTCAGGCGCCCCCTGAAGTTTGGTTTTATATGACCTGGGGGTGGTCAATAGTGATGCCGTTCTTTACCGCCAAACCCAAGACTTTGTGCCTTTCAAGCTTTCCTGTGTGTGATGACAGTTTCCCTAAGCTACCCTTTGTAGCAGATCCCACATGCATGGAAAGAGTTAAATTAGCGAAGTAGGTTTATGAAACACGTTAATAAAAGGTAGGGGACAAGCTGAGGATCCCCAGGCTCAGCATTTGTTTGAGCTCTTGAATTGAGGTTTGGATATTTCTGCTCTGCATGATGAAAGCAAAAATATTAGTATGAAAGCAGTCCAGAGAGCAAGAGTCTTGTTAGTCTTATCTCTGAAACCTACACCAGGCCTGTAATTCATCTCTGTGCTCTATCTATTTAGATTCTGAATTCTTGAGCCAGAGAAGGTTTATTTAATGAGCATTTGAAGAGTTTCCAATGATGCCATCTCAATGATGTTAATTCCACTTGCATCACCTCTTACTATCCCCCTGAGGTACCATGGGGTTGAGATAACATACCCCTTTGCTGACATTTGATGCTTGTTGAAGGAAGTAATGGTCATGCCTGTCCTTCCCTAGGGTGGATGTTCCCTGGACAGGAGGATGGTAGTATTTCATAGCTGGGCTCAGTACGGGTGGTAGCTGGCCCTTTTCCAAACAGCAACTTACTTTGATTCTTTGCTAGGAAGATAAAGAATATCAGAAGCAGTGGGCTAGCTATTAGAGAAAAACCTTATAGTTACCAAGACTATTTTTTTTTAAAAATATTTTATTTATTTCTAGGAGAGAGAGAGACAGCGTGAGCAGGGGAGGGTCAGAGAGAGAGGGAGTCACAGACTGAAACAGGCTCCAGGCTCTGAGCTGGCAGTCAGCACAGAGCCCGACGCGGGGCTCGAACCCACGAACCGCGAGATCATGACCTAAGCGAAAGTCGGACGCTTAACCGACTAAGCCACCCAGGCGCCCCAGCAAGACTATTTTTTTAAATGTGTATTTGTTTTTAATATAGAGAGAGCTGGGGAGGGGCAGAGAGAGCAGGAGAAGAGAATCCCAAGTAGGCTCCATGCTGTTAGCACAGAGCCCATCAAGGGGCTTGAACTCACGAACCATTAGATTGTGACCTGAGCCAAGGTCAGACTCTTAACTGACTGAGCCATCCAGGCGTCTCGTTATTATGAAGCTTCTGCTGCCTTCCCAGACATACAAAACTGTGCCCGGAACACACAGAACAGTGGTTTCTGGTGCTCATCTCTGACTTGGTGTTGGGCTGGCTGATGCCTGTGTGAGAGCCATTTCTGGAGTTTATAAAATACAGATTTGGTGGCTTGCAGCAGGGCCTGGGAATATATTTTTCTAATATGCACCCTAGTTTGGGAAGCGCAGCCCTGGGACCGCCTCATATAATTTTGCAATTACTGTAAACATGATAGTCCAATTTTCTGGTCACATCACACAGTTTTCTGACTCAGATGGTTTTTCCATCATATTGCCATGATATGACCTCCTGTGTCCCACCCTCACCCATTCATTTTACCAATATTTAACAGCTCTCTAGGATGGGCTCCAGGAACAAAGGTGGAAAGATAGAAAAACACGTGGTTCCAAGACTGGAGAGTCTCTGGTATGGTTGGGAGAGAGTTGAACAGTCAAGCAGCTACTGTACAAAAACAGAGCTATTTGAACTAAATTCCAAGAAGAGCAGGTGGAATTTGCTAGCAAGTCAGGTAATGCATTCTACAGGAGAAACCCTTTGACTGGAGGCTTGACAGAGGAGAGGGTGGTCATCAGAAACCACCTGAACATACGGAAAGGCAGAGGGAACTTCTTGGCAAAAGCCTAGCGGCCAGAGAGCCTGCGACAAGAACTACATGCCTCCTGGTTTGCCATGGTGTGAAACACGAGGCCATTCATGATAGAAATGAGGGTGGGCTTGTTGACTAACCGCCAAATCAGGAGGGGCTTGTGGGTCACGTGTGGTGGGAATTTGTATTTGATGTCATTAGCATATTTTCCCCGCATATGTGGGTCCTTTTCTAAGGGCCTCACTGATCCAGATCTCTTTCAGATCCTCTCCCCTGACAGCCTGGCATGATGAAATTTCTTACTCTCCTGTAATACCTTGGAAGTGGCACTTTGCTCTATCCCATGTGGAGCCCTAGCCTCAATTTTCATTTTCTGGGCCTTGTCACCCATTTTTTTTCCTGAAGCTAGAAATCAGCTTCTTTGGGGGGCTTCCTTTCTCATAGAATGTGGGTTTTTTTTTTTTTTTTTTTTTAATGTTGTATTTACTTCTGAGAGAGAGAGAGACAGCATGAGCAGGGGAGGGTCAGAGAGAGAGGGAGATACAGAGTCCAAAGCAGGCTCCAGGCTATGAGATAGCTGTCTGCACAGAGCCCGATGCGGGGCTCGAACCCATGAATCGCAGGATCATGACCTAAGCCGAAGTCAGATGCTTAACTGACTGAGCCACCCAGGCGCCCCAACATGAGTCCTTTTTGAAAGCCAGTGCCAGCTTCATCTCTGACACTTTCCTCCTTGATCCCTAAGCTCCCTATCTTGGCACTGATCTTTTTCAGATTTTCAAAGGAAACCTATTTTGACCACAGGGCTTCTGCACATGCTGTTCCATCGGCCTGCAGTTCTCCATCCTCACCTCATCTAGGTGATCTTCCTCACAAGGGCCTCTTTCGCCTCTGTTGAAACAAGCCCACTCTTCTATGTTTTGTGACACTTAATACAATTTTATATTGTTTTATTTGTTTTGTTGACTTTCTTTCTCCTTTATTGCCAGATATTCCCTTTAGATTTTATAAAAGCAACAGCATGGTGTGGCTCAACAATTGCACCCTCCTTATGTATTTAGTTATTCATATTAGATAATTACTTGATGGATGAGTAGATGGATGGATGGGTATGTGGATGGATGGATGGATGGGTGTATAGATGGATGGATAGATGCGTGGGTGGATGGATAGATGGGTGGAGAGATGGATGGATGAATAATGGATGGATGGATGGATGGATGGATGGAATTGAAGTCTGTAAGTTGAATTCTTAAAAAATGCAATGTACCATTCTTCTTTCAAACTGTGGTCCCACTTAGCCAGGCTCCTGAGATTTCTCTTCTCGCCCTGGAACCCATCGAAGCTGCATCCACCCCTCATACCACAGTCTAAGCTCCATTCATTCATTTAATGAAATTTGTGATTTCAAAGGCTGACACTGATTTGCCCCTCTCTTGACATGTATAAGATATATGCTTGTGTTTTTTTTTTTAATTAGCTTGGAGTGTATTTGCATTGTTTATAATTTGATCACTTATCCAAACTTCATCTAAGTTACAGTTTTTAAAAAGACTTTGATTACAAGAAAAACAATTTTTTTCATAGCAAAGGCAACAGAACCATTTCAGAAAATGTGAGAGTTTCATGAAGCAAATAAGAATCCTGCATAACTTCTCCACCCTGGGTTAAATACTATAGAATACTATAGGAATTTTGTCTTTTTTCCATTCACTGCATTTCCTATACATTCCACAACCTTGGGTGCCTGTGTGTACACATGTATAAGTATCCTGAATTGTAACATAATATGACCCTCGTGTCATGATAAAGACTTTTAAAGGCTGTTTCATTGTATGCATGATCCTAAATTCGGTTTTTGAGAATCATTGTTGAGTGCCAACAGAGTGCCAGGCACTGACGTCTACGTTATATACCACTTTAAAATTTACTGCTTAGTGAACCAGAAAAGATAATAAAAGAGTGTCTTCCCTCAAGCAGCTATGTTTCTGAGTGACTGTGGCAGGTTGCAGAAGCAAGAGGTGAAACTCTAGAGTTTAAATTAGAGGTAAACATGAAAGACTTGATCTCTAACAAATATACCCAGTTCATACATGAGTGCACTGAGCACACAGATATCTTAAGTAAATGTGTTCCTCTTAGACATCTAGAATAGTGAATTGGGTTGGCAGATGTGACCTTCTCTGAATTCCTAGCTGTGAGTCTAACTTAACGTTTTCCTTATTTTCTAGAGTGACCGTCTTCTTATCAAGGGTGGCAGAATCGTCAACGATGATCAGTCCTTTTATGCTGACATTTACATGGAAGATGGATTAATAAAGTACGTATGCAGAGCCTTATCTTTATCTTTTTGTACTTCCTCTCTTCATTAGAGGCTCAGAAAGAACTTTTCTTCTTTTTTGCTTACTAGATCTTTGATTCTTTATGTTTCATTTCTTCTTCTCCTTAAAAATGAGTCTTTAAAAATTTTTTTTTAATGTTTGTTTATTTTGAGAGAGAGAGAAAGAGAGAGCAAGCAGGGGAGGGGAAGAGAGAGAGAGGAAGAGAGAGAATCCCAAATAGGATCTATGCCTTCAGTGCAGAGTCCGACACAGGGCTTGATCCCATGAGCCGTGAGATCATGACCTGAGCTGAAATCAAGAGTTAGACACTTAACTGACTGAACCACACAGACACCCCTAAAAATGAGTCTTTATTTTAACCCTTTGTTCTAGATGCACATAATCCCTTGAAATGCGAGCTGGCTTAGTTTATTTGAATTCCATGAATGAAGTGAAAAATCTGAATTCAGTCAGCCAAAGATGCTGCAGGCCCCTTTGGGCAAATGGCATTGACAGGCGCTCTGTGCACCTTGGAGACGTGGAAGATGTGACATTGTCCTTAAGTTCAGTGGAAAAATGTGCACAGGATTATAGCCCCCTAAAACTATAAGACCATGTATAACTGGTATCAAAGTTCAAATGAGGATAAAGGGTATAAAAGTGCACCCAGAGGAGAAATCTCTTCAGAGGAAGGTTTGGGGCTGGAGAGGCATTTAAACTGAGCTTTGACTCAGGTAGAGCTTAGGTGGGTGGAGCACGGATAGGACATACATCTCAGATAAGATTTCAAATAGACACTTAAGGATATGTACTTACCTTACTGGAATGATTTGTTCATGGGTGCCTGTAAGCAGCGCAGCCGTAACCTTTTAATGCAAGTTTGCGATACAGTGACCTTCATTTATTTATTTATTATTATTATTATTATTAAAAAAATTTTTTTTTAATGTTTTATTTATTTCTGAGAGAGAGAAAGAGACAGCTTGAGCAGGGGAGGGGGAGAGAGAGGGAGGCACAGAATCAGAAACAGGCTCCAGGCTCTGAGCTAGCTGTCAGCACAGAGCCTGACACGGGGCTCAAACCCACAAACCGTGAGATCATGACCTGAGCCGGAGCTGGATGCTCAACCGACTGAGCCACCCAGGTGCCCCCCGATACAGTGACCTTTAAAAGAGGGTTTGGGGGCACCTGGGTGGCTCAGTTGATTAAGCATCTCACTCCAGCTCAGGTCATGAGCTCACGGTTTGTGGGTTCAAAGCCCGCATTGGACCGTCTGCTGTCAGTACAGAGCCCGCTTCGGATCCTCTGTCCTCCACATCCTCTCTGCCCCTCTGTCACTAGTTCTCTCTCTCTCAAAATAAATAAGTAAACCCAAGGAAAAAAAATAAAATCAGGTTTGGCCTACACATAGGTCCTTATCACATAAGGCAAGGTATGCCCCCATGCTGACAAGATATTGTCTAAGACTGGTGTGTACAGTCCATCCTATTCGCCATCCCTGGCCTTGCTCAGTTTTATTTTTACATTATTTGGCTAGTTTAAGATTCTGGTTATAGTGGATCCCTTCCTTATCCTTGAAAACGTGGCTTAGGCATAACTTTCTGTAGGTGGGTGTTCCTTATCAGTCCTGAAATCTAGGCTTGTTTCCCTTCTTGAGCCTCAATACAACTCATGCTTTTATCAGTCACAGCAATTCTGGCACCTTTCGGAGCCCTGAAAGGGAAGGACCCTGTCTTGTTCATCTCTGTATCAGAACACTTAACCCAGTACTCAGCATGTAGATACTTTTATAAGACCTACCTTTTATTGAGTACATAGTATGTGCCAGGCACTGTGTGAAATGGTTTACAGGTTTACATGCCTTACTTCGTTTAGTCTGCCAGGAATCCCACAAAGTAATACTGTTACTACCTTTTTCTCAGATGAAGAAAAACAGGGACACAGGGAATAAGTAACCTGCTAATGATTAACATGTTAATCAAATACGTTGAATGAATGAGTGACTGAATAAACAAATGCATGAAGGAAGATATTCTTGTTTAGTTGCCTTACTAACATAAACACTTTTTCATATTAGAAATAAGGTAAATGGAAATAGTAGGCAAGCTAACCAATGTGAAATAATAATTTCTTCAAAATAGAAGCCACAAGTGATTTTATGTTTTTCTCCTACTAAAAAAGTTAAATTTTTTTTTCCATTCTATTTATTTTAGAAAGAAAGAGAGGACATGGAGCCGGGGAGGGACACAGGGAAAGAAAGATAGAGAGAGAAAGCGAGAGAGAATTTTAAGCAGACACTATGCTCAGGGTGGAGCCCAGTGTGGGGCTTGATCCCACGACCCTGGGATCTTGACCTGAGCCAAATCAATAGTCAGTTGCTCAACCAGCTGAGACACTCAGGCACTGCTTACTAAAAAATTGTTGTATATAGTTGGCTCTCTTTGGAGATAGCCAGTTCCTTCATTTAGAGATTTTCAGAGATGGAAAAAAAATGTAGTACCTAATGTTGCTTCTTCCTTTCAGAGTTCATGACGGGCATCACTAATTGATCACAGAACTTTTCACAGGTGAGCCTTAAATACAGGCTCAGAATCCATCTTCACACAGTGAATCAGGCATCTACTACTGGAATTGAATATGTAAAACCTTTTGCCATCTCTTTTAGAATAGCCCAGAAGGCTCCTTGCCAAGGATGTTCTAGAAGCAATATAAGCATCAGCTGTGTGTGTTGAGGGTAGAGAGAAGGGTGGATTAACATGATCTTCATACAATCCTGGATTTTTTTAGATCTTCAAAAACATCCTGAAATCACAGAGCATAAAAGCAGAAGTAATTCCCTCTGGTTGTTACATAGCTGTTTGCCTATCTGTGAGTATTTCCGGAGTGCCTACTATGTGCAAGGCAGTTGTCTAAGGCACAGGACATGTGCTATGTCACATGCTATGATGGATATCATTGAGATCCACCTCTTCCCCCAGGAACTTTACATTCTTTTAGGGGAACTGAGAGAGATACCTGTGTTTATGCAAAAGTCATAACATTACCAGATAATATCAGTAACAAGTATTAAATAATAGAATAGATGAGATTCAAGGGAAGGGCTGTATGGGATTAGTATGGTTATTGATTATAATAGCTGATGCTTATTGACTTCTGTGCCTAGGAGTCTGCTGTGGGCTTAACACATATCAACACTTAATCTACATGACAAAACATTGGAGGAAGTGTTTTTAGTACATCTTACAGATGAAGGAATTAAGACATGGTGCGTTTAAGCAACTTGGCCAAGGTCATAAAGCTAGTAACTAACAGAGCCAGGATTGTGAATCCAGACAGTCTATATCCAGGGCACATCTACACTCTTCATTACTAGACCTGGATGTCAGTAGTGATTTTGACTAAGGAGGGGAGATAGAAGCCAAGCGTTGGAGGATTAATGTGACCTTGAGTGGCTCAGTGGAGAAAAGGGGGAAGGCATTTCTGTTTCAGACACAGTATTGTAAGTGTTGAGAACTGGTGGAAACATGAATATACACATGCATGAATATACACATGAAGACAGCTAACTCTTCATGCCTTTTGCTCTCAATTTGCCGCAGAGGGAAATCGGGGACGGAGGAAAATGGGAACACAAAGGCCAGTATCTGGACTATAATGGAGTTACAATCAGAGGCTACATTTTTTCCACAGTGTGTTTTGAATTGTGGTGTCTCTGGAATGGCCCAATGGGGATGTGGTGAAGTTGTACTCTTAGCGATGTTAGGAATACTTTATTTAGTTGCAGAACTTAGATTTTGGCAAGCCAGTGGTAGACTTCTTCCTATCCCGAGAGAGTGTCTGACTTGGCTGACTGTGCACAAAAGAGGAATGTATTCATGCCACTGGTAGTGAGGTACCTGTCTCCCCAAGGTAGGACGTGCGTAGTAATAAAGTCAGGGCTTGTGACTCTTAAGTCCACCTAGAATTAACTGGCCATTTAAAAAAATTTTTAATGTTTATGTATTTTTGAGAGAGGGAGAGAGAGACAGAGTATGAGCAGGGGAGGGGCAGAGAGAGAGGGAGACACAGAATCTGAAGCAGCCTCTCAGCTCTGAGCTGTCAGCACAGGGTCCGATGNATAGTTACGCTCACATACCTATTCTTTAAAGGATTCGTGACCTCCTTCAATCTCTCCTACAAGTTCCTTATTTTACACTCTCAATCCTTTTCCGAACGTTTCCAAAGTTACTCTTCATGCTTCACTACAATAAAGAATATAATTAAAGGGATAATAAAAATAAAAACACCTCTATTTTTAAAAAAAAATATTTATGGGATGCCTGGGTGACTCAGCTGGTTGGGCATCTGATTTCAGCTCAGGTCATGATCCCACCATTTGTGGGTTCGAGCCCTGCATTGGGCTACGTGCTGACAGCTCAGACCTGGAGCCTGCTTCAGATTCTGTGTCTCCTTCTCTCTCTCTCTGCCCCTCCCCTGCTCATGCTCTCTCTTTCTCAAAAATAAATGAATAAACATTAAGAAAATTTTAAAAAATAAAAATAAAGAATATTTATTACACATTTCATATTGGAGACCCTGCCAAGCCCTGGAGTTGCAGTACGAAGCCAAGCAGCCTGGCTCCACCAAGCAGCAGATGAGCTTGTTTTGAGTCTGTAAAAGTCGTTTTCTGGGTATACACCTATCTTTCTTTGTTTCTAGACTGGGAAACCCGTGAATCACTTGCACAGGCCACTGTGATAAATATAAGTAACAGTGTCTCAAATCCTCACAGGACTGTTTGTCTTCAGAGTTGCTTCTTTGAGATTGTCAGTTGCTTTGCTATTTCACCAGGCAAATTGGAGACAATCTGATTGTCCCTGGAGGAGTGAAGACCATCGAGGCCAATGGGAAGATGGTGATCCCAGGAGGCATCGATGTCCACACTCACTTCCAGATGCCGTACAAGGGAATGACCACAGTGGATGACTTCTTCCAGGGGACAAAGGCTGCCTTAGCGGGCGGCACCACCATGATCAGTAAGCCACTGGTCCCAACCAGCAACTGTTTAACTAATGTGCTTAACCCCTGTGCTCTTTGGCCAAAGCTCCTACACATCTCTCAATTCAGAGCATTGGCTGTCTGCCTGATTGGACCTGAAGAAGGCAGATGGTAGTGAGGACGTGGGCAGGTCACTGAAATTGCACAGAGAAGACGTGCAAGGCTCCTGGCTCCTGGCCATGAAGGCAGCTGCCCTCTCTGGTCTGCCTCAGAGCGGGGGCTGGGCGTGCAGGTGTGGGAGGGGGTGCATCGGCAGTTCTCTCTGGGCCAGACCTCCGGAAAAGTGGACCTAAGAAGTGTGGAGATGGGGACAGTGTCATTTCAGAACGTCCCAGTTGGACCCGAGGCAGGAGGGGGCAGAGGGTGCAGGCAGAGCCGTGTGAATGGGGCTAAGCACCCCTGAGAGGGAAGGGTAACAGAGACTTGCAGTTCTGGGGAAACCAGGGGGTTTACTGCTGTCTGCTCTGTGCTGGGCTTTGACCAATTCATATGTTAAGATTAGGCAAGCTGTGAGGGTGGTTTCCTTTGTTGTTTGTTCCTCTTTTGTCTTTGTCTTTTTTTTTTTTTTTTTTTTCTGGGAAGGATTGCACTTCCAGAGAAACCTAGGGTGTTGCATTCCACTGGGTGACTGAACACATAGTCTTCCAGGGCAGTCCTTCCTGTCCCAAAGGAGTCCTAGTGAATTGGGTCCCATCCCAGCCTCGGCCCTAAACTTGCTCAGCAAGAGTACTGTTTATTTTAACACCGTATGCGTCCATCCAAGAACACAGAACAACGTGAGCTGTAGAGTTTATTCATTGTCTTTTGCCTCCTTTTGATGGGAGCACTAGCCGGGTTGAGCTTCTTCAAGTTGGGTGTGGAAACCCAGGAAAATTGCCTCGAGGCCATAAAAGGTGCACTTCAGGGAGACCAAGGCTTTTCTCCAGCCCAAGGGGGGAGGCCAGCTGAGTTGTCTGCAGCCGCCTCCTCACAGAGGCCCTGGTGCACGCCTCAGTCATGCAGCTCCTCGCCATAAGCACCGGGGGCTGCCTGTGGTAGGAGGCTGAGCAGACTAGGGATCTTGGCTTGGCTTTCTGACATTGGGCAAGGCGTTGGACCTGTTCAGTGTCCCGGGAGTGTGTGTTGTGCTCGCTCCTCAATGTTAGGGCGGGAGCAGAGGAAAGGCAGAGCTGCAGGTGGTGAGAGAAAACCATACAAAGAGACACAAAACTGTACGTGTCCTTTGTAGATAATCAAAAAGCCATAGATATGCAGCAGGAAAAAGCAAACCTATAAAGCTCACATTACTGTTAACAGTGTGGCTGTAGTTTTCTTCCTATTTAACAAAAATAGGATCATAATAGACATACTGCGTGTGAGTGGGGTCTTAGTCTACCGTTAAACTAAATAATCATGTCATGAGTGTCTCTCCGTTCATTTAGTTTTATTTCACTGGATCATTTAAAATAGGTGCCTAACCATCCATTTTTTGAAGTATGGTTGTTATTTAGCCGAACTAATCTATTGTTAAAGATTTTGATGGTTTCTAATTTTTTTACTTCTGTAGACATTTAAATAATATTTTCAATGGCAAACATCTATAGCCCCCAGATTTTGCAGACAGCCATGTTTTATTTTCTTAGGAATAAGAATAGGGCCAGGAATAATTCTTGAGTTAAGATATGAAAAATCTCAGGTTTTTGGTGTATATTTCAAAATTGTTCTCCGGAAAGTTGTAGCAATGTGCACTTCCCCTCAACTACCCCAAGGGAGACTTGAGAGTGTCACTTTTATGTGTTCCTCATCAGGTGTGACTGTTCCTATTTTTAAAACTGCTCTCTGCAGTTGCATGCACTGTAGGAGTAGATTTGGGCCTCAGAGAAAACTTTAATTTTTAGAGGGGAGGGAGATGCAATGGGGAGAGAGAGGCAGAGGGGGAGAGAGAGAGAGAGGGAGAGAGAACCTTAAGCAGCCTCTGCACTCAGCATGGAGCCTGACGTGGGGTTTGATCCCACAACCCTGAGATCATGACCTGAGCCGAAATCAAGAGTCACACACTCAACCAACTGAGACACCCAGGCGCTCCAAAGAAAACTTATGCTTGGCAAAATATTTATGTGGAAATAAGATCTGTGGGTGGAGCATCAGGTTCATGTACCTGACACTGGCTGTTTCCTGTAACAGTAAGCACAGGGATGTCACTGTCTCGTTACTTGACACAATTTCAAAGCCCATCCTTCCACCTTGAAAAGGGAGTCTTTCTTTACTAGCAGTGACTTCCTGTGATACTCGCAATAATGGCACATAGTGGGCGCTCACTGACGTTTATTGAGCACTTACTGTGTGCCAGGCATCAGGTGAGATAACTTTTCATGCATTTTCCCATGGAATCATATAACACAGTTAGAAGGCAGGCACTATGACACTCATCCTCCACCGCCCTGAGCACCCATTTCAAGGATAAAAACCTGAGGTTTAGAGAAGCTAGTAGTTTGCCCAAGAGCAACATGGGTAAGTGACAGTTCAGTTATCAGCAGTATGGAAACTGCCTGAACCCACTTTGTAAGGTTAACTCGACACTCAGGAGGTGGAGGCTTTGCAGCCCTAGCTAAGCACGCGGGAGCAGGCCTGTTCAGAGGGGAGCAGCAGTTGGGTCCGTGAGTTACCCATCTGGGGTCTCTGTCATTCAGTTGACCACGTGGTGCCTGAGCCCGAAGCCAGCCTGACCGAGGCCTATGAGAAGTGGCGAGAGTGGGCTGATGGGAAGAGCTGCTGTGACTATGCCTTGCATGTGGACATCACCCACTGGAGCGACAGCGTCAAGCAGGAGGTGCAGAACCTCATCAAGGACAAAGGTGAGCCCTTGTGCTCCCCTCCCCCCTTCTCCTTGCTCGGCGACTGGAACCTTGAACATGAGTGCCAGGTGCAGGGCTCCTGCTGTGTTCCGGGCACCTTGTGTTTATGTGTGCGTCTTACTCCCTACAGGTCCCCACAAAGGGGATTCTTCTCCTTACTTTGCAGATGGAGAGCCTGAGGCTCGGAATAAGTAGCTAAGGCTCACAGATCTAGTAAGCAGTAGCGGTACCCACAGTCTATGCCCTTCACCTCCACATGACACTGCCCGTTTTACAGAGGAAGAAACTGAGGCCAGGAGAGGTCAACATCTTATAGAAGGTCACACAGCTACTAAATAAGAGATCTGGAGGTTTTGACCTTTGTAACTTTCATTCCAAAGATCAAACCACCACTGTTGTAAAACAGTGGCATTCTCAGGAAAAGCTATGACATTTTGGGGGGCGAAGATGTGTTTGTACCTAGGCTAGAAGCTTAGGACATGGAAACGTGTGTGTGTCCCCTCCGTGAATACATGACTTATGTTTCCTTGCCCTTGATGGTCAGATACCTCACATTCACGTACTACCCTCCACACACACACACACAGACCTGCAATGTGTTGGGCATCGTAACATGGCCTGGGGGAGTCAGGAGTATAAGGGACAGTCTCTCGTGAACGTTCAGAAAGCAGGCCAGTAGAGGATAAATGCCACCAGGTTCAGAGTATTGTTATAATAGTATTAGCCTCGTACTAATTATAGCACAACATTAGTACTAATGAAGGCTGACATAATAACGTGCACTGTTATAACACTAACTTAGTGATCCTATTAGCAGTGAGCTGCCTTGTTGCAAATACCGAGTGCAGTGGAGGAGAGTGTGCCCCGGGGTTGGAGGGGAGAGGATGAGCTCCCAGAGGATGAGGTTTTCCTTTCCATCTCCCTCCTCACCCACCCCCCAAGCTCTGCCCCACCTTCCTGATACAGGATGTGGGAGTGGCCCCCCTCCTTTCTTATGATTCCTCTCACACTGGGCATCTCAACTGGGGTAGAAAATGGAATGGCTTTAACACCCACTTCTCTGCCAAAGGGCTCGGGTCATTCCGCAGATGGCAGGAGGCTTATGGGAAGGGTAGTGTTGGGAAAAGCTGCCCCGAGCTGAACCACTCTGGATCGGGAAGTTCTCAAATTACAACCCACTGTTGGCCTGGAACAAAGTGGGCTGAGATGGCCCTAATGGTTGGAGACCAAAATTATCCTCCTTTCCTCAAAATGACTTTCTGTTCCCCAGCCCCACATATTCATATAAATTACTACATTAATGGTTTACTTTGGGGTGAAAAATAAAATAGCTCTTTCCTAGTAACCCTTACAACTTGGGTATTTAAGCACAAGGTGGACCTTGACTTCTGCCCATTAGCTCTGTAGTTTCGCGGGGACATGGTCTTCATCTTAGATGCAACAGCCCGCACAGGTTTCATGTAGAGCAGGCATTCGTTAAGCAGGGAAAGAAACCCAGTCCCAGGAGCTCCATTAATGAAGCTCAAAGGTCTGGTGCTAACAGTTCGGTATGTGTTGTCTCATTTAACGTTTCCAGCTGCCTTATGAAGCAGGTTCTTGTAAATTTTCCATTTAACAGGTGAGGAAACCAAGAGGTAATGGATTCCCAGCACTGAGCTAGTATGTCGTGCAGCCACGTTGTGTGAGCCTGACCCATGTGTTATAGTGATTCTCGATGAAATACACTGCCTCGAGCAATGACAGAGCTTACTGACCCTCCGGTCAGGGGAATGGGGGTGGGGGAGAGGCAAGAAAGAGGCACAGAAGAGCCTTTTCTGCTGTAACACCATGTGGGCACTGTTGCTTTTCTAGGTGCAGAGGGAGTGGAGAATGGGAAACAGCTGCTTCATATTGGACAGGTGCCTGTAATGCACTTGGCCAGGCCCCAGGGGCGATGAGAGCAAAGGATGGAGCGCAGTCGGACTAATGTTGTCTTCCTCCTGTCCCCCCCTTCCCTCTCTTGCAGGGGTTAACTCCTTCATGGTTTACATGGCCTATAAGGATTTGTATCAAGTGTCCAACACAGAGGTAACAAGCCACTGCTGTGTGGTTTGGGGTATCTGGATGGGTTTCCTATTGTTGCTATGACCTTGGCTCTGAGCATTAGTCACTGTGGTCCCAGCGGGAGACTGCTGGGCCACAGTGCTTCTTAGAGCCCTCACCGTCCACGCTACTGCAGATAAATAAGGTAACAGGCAGGGTGCCCATGGCAGGCAGACCAGGAGCTAGAATTTCCACTGGCTGCAGCTTTCTCCAAAGGACGGGAGGAAGGGCACGCCGAAATCTGCGTCTACCAAACAAGCCCTAAACCCCACGTGAGCTCAGTGCAAATGTGAGGTGCTGCATCCTGCAGGATTAACGAGGGGCTTCTGCTGTTCGGGGGTCATAGCTTGCCTGTGACTCTCCCAAAGACATTCTCAGGGGGCCCGTGTTGGTTTTAGATGAATCTCACGTTTTCAGAGGGAATGCAAGAAGTTAATTCCCATGCCTCCTGGCTGGGAGGTGAAGGGAGGTCTGCATTGATGGGTTAAGAAATAGGGCCAGGCTGTAGCAGCTTTAAGGAGCCCTTGTTGAGAAGAGTTGTGAGGGTTGATCTCAGCAAAATGGGAAATTATACCATTAAAAATGTGTGCTGGAGGCAGAGTAGAAGTCTCAATAGCACTTTGTTATATGTTTGCCCCCACTGCTGAGGAGACCTGACATGTTCTTTACATAGACAGTTTCCTCGAGCTCCTCTGGACTCGCAGTCTTTGATCATGCATATTTTAGGCTGCATTTCTCGCCCTAATCACTGATTTCCTCTCGTTCTCCTCATTTGGTTTATTTATGCCTCTAGTGATTGACCCTTGCACGAAGTTGCTGAAAGCACCAGTGGCTTGTAAAGGTGACTCCAGGTCCTTTCTCTTTCAGCTGTACGAGATCTTCACCTGTCTGGGAGAGCTGGGAGCCATCGCACAAGTTCATGCTGAGAACGGGGATATCATTGCCCAGGTGACGTTGTGCTGTCCCCTGGGGCACGCTGGCTGCATGAGCTTCGGTCTTCAGCCTGTCTCTTTCCCATTCCTTCAATATTGCCTGAGCTCTTAATGTGCACATGGCACGGTTGTAAACACTGTGCTAAAAACAGAACCTGCCCCAAAGAACTTCCCAGTCTAGGAGGAGGGGGAAAAGGTGGAATGAAGACACATTGAGGGAGAAAGGGACGCCGCTTTAAAACAGGGAGCCGTCTGGTCATCCTGGGGAATCAGAAAAGGCATTGCGGGAGAGGTTTTCAAATTGGACTATTTAAGTGGGAGATCACGGCTGATTCTCTTTTCAAAGGGAGTCCAAGCTATGTGACATTCTCTGCCCCAGAGAAAAACCGTAAGGCAGCACGTCGCAGAAATCCCATCCAGGACTCTGGAACTCACCGCTTTAGATAATAAAGAACATAGGTCTTGTGGGGATCAGATGCCCCACTGGTTTCCTAGAAGTTGGACTGAGAAACCCGGAAAGTGAGGCTCCAGGGCCCAAAGTGATCATTTGTGAGGAAGCAGAAAGCACTCTCTCCATCTCCTGGGTCACTTAATGGGCTAGATGCACAGATGTGTCTTAGCCAGGGTTTTGTTGATCTCAGAAGCATTCAAGATTGACCCCCACTAAGGGTAGGCAGCCAGAAGAGTGGGAGCTCTCTCAGCCCATTTAATAATCTTCACAGCAAAAATCCATTACTCATCCTCTCAAAGAGTATTTCCTGTGCATTCTGTGCCAGGCACGAGGCTGCTGAGGTGAGCCCCCAGCTGATGTATTCCACAGAAGTTGTCCAGGACCTGGTGAATGGGTCAGCAGGGGTGTGGGAACAGTGTGGGGCTGACCCTCGTCTCAGCCCCGCTGGCTTCCAGCAGCAGGTCCCACCTGGCCAACACGGACTACTGTAGGCACTTGGGAAGTGCTCTAGCACATTCTCATTCCATCTGCACCGGGCCCGTTAAAGATGGCCGCCGTCTGCCTGGTTTTGTAGGTGAGCATACTGGGCTCAGAGGATTAAGTCACGGGGCCCAGGTATCACAGTCAGTAACTGGGAGAAGAAACGCTTCGCTCTAAGATGGGTTGGCCCAGTGGGCATCTTCCCCCAGAGTTGGTGTGTCCCAGGCCCTTTGCTCCATCAGTCCAGCTGCAGGCACTTAGAGAGGCAGCATCCCCACAGAGCAGGGCTCCAGCTGTTACCACTGCAGACATTGGAGGTTGTCTCACCAGCGGAGGAAGTGAGCTGAATGTGTCGTTTCCCCTTGCTGACCAAGGAGAGAAATTAGTCAGGCCCCCGACAGCCTTCTCCCGCGTCCCCCACGCACCCAGAGATCATGAAATCATCTTCCAAAGAGTGTCCAGTGCCCGTGGGAGGCATCCTTGTCGTGTTAGGGCTGTTACTCTTCCTCTTGGCATTTTTAGTGCAGCAGCCAGGGGCCTAGCCCTCCCTCCAGACGCCCTAGAAACCAAAGTGCCTGCTACTTTCTCCTCAGCCCTGTGGAGGCAAACAGGCTGCAATGCTAAGCCCCTTTTCCTGCTTCCTCTTGTGGCTCCATAGCACAGAAATGTCTCTGACCTCCCCCCACCCCCTCCACCTAGTGAAGGATCTCTTCTCAGGGAAAGAATAAGGACATTTTTCCACATGGATGAGTTTGTTATGTGTGTTTATTACATTGCGATTGAGCTGAAAGATTTTAGAACGTTGTCTAAATGAAGGCAGCTGCTGTACTCTGAGTTTAGGCAAAAGTCACCAAAGAGCAGGGAGAAATCTCTCTCAAAGGTACCATTTTCAGAAGTTTCCGACTGGCAGGGCACTCTAGGAGTACAGGATCTTTAGCTCATCATCTGACAGTATTTACTGAGCACCTACTATATGCCACGCCTTGGGGAGGGAAGACGAAAAAGACAGGGTCCCTTTCCTCATGGAGCAAACCAAAATTGTATCCTGCCTCAAACTGTGATGTAATTACGGCAATGATCTGTGTCCCAAGGAGCCCACATTGCTCCTGCACCCGGGTAAACTGGCTTCACTGGGTCTTTGCCTGTGCTTCTTGACGTCTCCGCTCTAGGAACACCATGGCCTTGAAGAATGGCACTTCCCAGGGGCGTCTGGGTGGCTCAGTCAGTTAAGCCTCCAACTTCGGCTCAGATCACCATCTCATGGTTTGTGAGTTTAAGCCCCACATTGGGCTCTGTACTGACAGCTCAGAGCCTGGAGCCTGCTTTGGATTCTGTGACTCCCTTTCTTGCTGCGCCTTCTCTATTCATGCTCTGTCTCTCAAAAAATAAATTAATGTTAGGGGCGCCTGGGTGGCTTAGTCGGTTGGGCGTCCGACTTTCGCTTAGGTCATGATCTCGTGGTTCGTGGGTTCAAGCCCCGTGTCGGGCTCTGTGCTGACCGCTCAGAGCCTGGAGCCTATTTCAGGTTCTGTGTCTCCCTCTCTTTCTGACCCTCCCCTGCTCATGCCTTCTCTCGCTCTCTCCTAGAAATAAATAAAAAACATTTAAAAAAAAATTAATTAATGTTAAAAAATGTAAAAATTTTAAAAAGAATGGGACTTCCCGGCATGAGTAGTGCATTAAAATCACCTGTGGAGCTTAGGGATTCCTGAGATTCTCCTGCTTCCAGAGATTTTGATTTAGGAGGTCAGTAGTAAACTTCAGGCGAGCATAATCTGAAAACCTTCCCCTGATGATTTGAATGTGTTTGGAAGCCATCACTAGAGTGAGCTTCCTCCTGGTCGCTGGCCCAGCCCTCTTGAACACGAGAGAAGTAAGAATAGAAGTGAGAGAAGTAAGAGTGTCTTATGAGACAGAAGAGGCTTTCGTTGGACACTTTGACCTTTGTGTGAGTTGAGAAGGCAAAGCAGAGCAGAAACTGACCAGCGTTCAGAAGAAATTGTATTCAGCCTAAGGCTCCATAAACGGCACAGTAAAAATGAAAAGTACAGATGGTGGTAAAAATCAGCCTTTGTTCAGCCTTTGTTCTTCTGGATAGCCGGACACCGGGGCCATTTCACTGTTTACAGCTGCTTAGAATATATGCATCTTTCTTCCTACGCATTAAGCAGAATTTATATTACTCAGAACAAAATGAAACCAACAAAAGCTGGTTCTTCTTTTCCAGGGAGAAGGAATCCCTTCCCTTCTAAACATCTCATATTTTCAAAGTGAAACAAGGTTTCGTTCACTTCACTCTCTCTCCTTCCTCTCCCTCCCTACCAGTGCAGGGTTTCACTGGAATTGGCCTTAGTATTTTGGGAGCAAAGGCCAGCAAACTTCAGATATGAACAGTTAGGATTTATGCCAACTCCAATTAGCCCACGAGTGTGCTCCCTGCCCAGCCACCTGCTTCCTCCAAAAAGCTGGCCCGATGTCTGAAGAATTTAGCCATTAGCCATGAGGGGTGGGTAGTTCTGCCACAAAACAACCTAATTAAATAGAATCTGACCCAAAGAGTAACTCAGTTAATGCCATTTTGAGGCATTATTTTGTCTGGTTAAATTCTGAATCCATTTACTCCAGCCATAAATCTAAACCACAGAATAGCCTGAGGGCTTTGTTACAGTGCAGATTCCTAGACTTTAGCGTTTGTTTTCTGATTTGGAGAGGACCACACAGCTGCGTGGCCAGAAAAGGCAACCCAGGCAATTCTGATGTAGGTGCTAGGTGGACCAGACCTTGGGAGACACAGCATGAAACTGTTAGGAGTAAGTGAGCTGGTGTGACTTTTGATGTGTCATGTAGGAAAAAAATGAACCTCGAACAGACCGCCTTCCTTCTAATGAAAAAAAAGCCACCCTTAAACGTTTTTTCTTTTCCTCCTCTTAGTTAAGACTTGACCCTATTTCACAATTCCAGAGAGAACATTCATAAATGTATTCAACGTACACATTTTATTCTTTCTGTTCCCTTGAACACTTCTTCAGATTAAAACGCACCAGCACAGGTTTTCTGGACCTCAGTGGAGCTTATCTCAAAACCATTCTGTGTTCCTCTCGTTGTAGGAGCAAACCCGGATGTTGGAGATGGGGATTACTGGCCCAGAAGGCCATGTGCTGAGCAGACCAGAGGAGGTGAGTTACGGGGCGGCGGGGGGCAGGGAACGGAAGAGGGGCAGGTTCTCTGCTTACCAGCATCTTCTGGGACACACCTATTACTGCAGTCAGTCCCCAGCAGCCCGGCTTATGGCCACTGCTCATTTGACACTTGGAGGGTTTGTGTTGAGCCTGCCTTTCCTAGGCACGTGCGCACACGGTATATGAGCAGGGATCCCTGAAAGGTGAGGACCTCTGTGAGTACCAGGTAGCGATCCTGGAACCTTTCGTCCAGACACCGCTTCTGACTGACCCAACTCGGGGCTCTGAGAAAAAGAATGTAAGAGAAATGTTTACTTCTGACCCCTAATCTCTCTAAAGGTAACACAGGTTGGAGCGTACTCCGCAGGTACTCAGTTGGAGAGGTAAATCCCTAAATCCTTCCTTAGTCAATGTGAATCTTAAAGACATCTCCACTGACCCTCTCAGTCCATGTTCTATTCTGAGTCCTGCACAATGGAATATTAGCCATATGGAGAGCAGGTGGAGGAGGCGTCTCATAGACGTACGTCTGTCGCTTTGTGTGATGGGTCCAGGTATGGGAGTTTCCCATGTGTAAGATGAATGATGAATTGTGACTACTTAGTGACTGCTTAGCCCCTGACGAGTGAATAACACGTAACGAGTGGCTGATGGCATGTGTTGGGGATGTCGGCAACTTCAGCTGCTGACATAGGCCACAGAGCGGGGACTTGGCTGCCCGCACGGCTGACAGCATATTGGCTTTGGGGAGGCCAGCCCTGGGTTGGCACTGGGGTGGTGTGTTCAGGGCCCTCTGTGTGCATGCCAGGGCCCGGCTCCTGCTCTGTCATCCCCAGCCCCACACTCTACAGAAGTGAGAGTGTGAGAAGGAGGCAGAGCCAGACATGAGTGTATCCCTGTTGCCCATCTCTTTTAGAGGCTTTATAACATGCAGATGTAACACACATACAGAAAAGTGCCCCAATCCTAAAAATACAAGGGATTTTCACAAGCCAAATACTACATTTGTGTAACTAACACCCACTTGGAGAAGCAGAGCTCTTTCAGCGCCCTGGAAACTCCTTTGTGTGTGATGATATCATTTCCCAGTTGAAATAATTTATAACTATTCCATAATATATATTACGGCTCCTTTCTGTGGAACGCTAGCTTACACCTGGAGCTGTGCCTAATTAATTGCCTCAGTTGTCCTTGCCGCTGTCCTGGGCGGTTGGTAGTGTTGCTGCTAGAAGAAGCTGCAGCTCAGAGAGGGTAAGCCACGGGCCCTTCCCATGTGAAGGACCGGAAAGCTGTCTACATGCTGTGAGTAGGGCCAGGGTGATCAGCACTGTTTGTGAAACTTTTCCTAAATGCTGGTCACTGTAGAGATTTGCTGGCAACATTGATTCCTGTAGCAGCAGCCAGGGGATTTCTGAGCCTTGTCTATTTTTGTTCCTTGGTTTGTTTTTCCAGCCCCCCCTTCTCCCGCACCCCACCCCACTGCTCCTGTTCCCGTCTCCTTTTTAGTAAAAAGCCTCTCGGCTGCAGATCTGGACAGTCCTGGAAATCCTTTTGGGTGAAGCTGGAGGGTGATGTAACCTTCCAAAGATAGTCATGTTGTCAAGGTGCTGGAAACCTGCTGGGCCGGGAGGGCACGGGATCAGAGGCGCCAGGATTGGGGAGCGGCGTGGTCGGCACAGGTGTGAGGAGGGCGGGATGGGCATGCGAGGAGCCTGCCCCTCTTCAGTGCAGAGCACACTCAGCCGCCTTCTCCAGTGATGCTGGGCAGAGAGCTGAACCCCAGGTTTGCTCCAGAAGTCCGGCTGCTTCAGGAACATGGCCTGGAGCATTCACCTGCTGTCAGGGGCTCTGGGGTCTCATCTCCTTGGCACAAAGTGCAGCTTGGGGGCCGCCAGCGGGGCCCGCCAGGTTCTAGCGTCTGTCTGCTGGGCCACACCCCCCAAGGTCAGTGGCTGGTTTGCATTATGCAAGCACTGGGCATCTGCAAGCTATTTTTGGTATTTTTAAAAGTGATGGGTTGCATGGGCTAACCTGAATGTTGTATCCATCCAAAAAGGAGCTGCTGCCGATTGAATGGGAGAATGCTAGCGCCTTTGCAGCAGGCTGAATAGGAGTGTGTTGGCCTTGGGGCAGTAACACAGGCTCTTTCTCCCCCGTCAGGGGCTGTGATCAGCAGTAAGACCAGTAGCCAGCCTGCGAGGACCAGGCGTGGGCCAGTTGCCTTAAAGGATGAACTCCTCATCCTCACAACAGCCCTGTGTGCCAGGTCCTATTACTATTCCCCCTTGCTAGACTGGAAACTGAGAGTTTGAGAGGTTGTGTAACGTCCCTGAGGTCACTCAGCCTCTAACTGGCAGAACCGGAACTCAGACCCAGGCCATGTGAGAGACCCTGAGCTCCGAAGACCCTGCTTTGTTATTTTTTTTTAATAGTTTATTTATTTTTGAGAGAGAGATAGAGACAGCATGAGCAGGGGAGGATCAGAGAGGGAGGCACAGAATCTGAAACAGGCTCCAGGCTCTGAGCTGGCAGTCAGCACAGAGCCCGACGCGGGGCTCGAACCCACGAACCGTGAGATCATGACCTGAGCCGAAGTCGGACACTCAACCGACTGAGCCACCCAGGTGCCCCCCTGCTTTGTTATTAAAGTAAGGGGAAACTCATTATTTCTTACTGAATAAATTCAGCTGAGCTGGTTAGCCCATTTGAACTCATAGATTCTACTTTCGGGTGGGACGGGAGAAATGGATAATAAGAGAAGCCTCTGCTGAGAAGTCTGTGAATTATTCGTGTAAGAAAGGCCTGCTGGGATTGCCATCGCTGACCACCCAGAGCCGCAGGAAAGGATTTGATGTCCAATTGCCTTTACTGGTTAATGCTGAAGTATTAGCGTGGGGATTGTGTTTTGCTGGAGAACCTGTCTGGGAAGATTGGGGAGCAAAGGCTTCCATCATATGCAGCCATTGGGATAATCACGGGAAGAGAGAGAATCATCCATGGAAAGTGAGGACAAGGCTCTGAGAAGCCAGCTGAGAAGTGGTGGATCCAAGGTTTGGATCCAAGGACGCTTTTAAGCACCACGCTCGCTACCCGCTCAGTTTGTGGAGGCAGGGGAGTGGCTCCCCGGGACGCTCATGCTTCTCTCAACTCCTGGGACTTCTCTTTGCAGCTGGAAGCTGAGGCTGTGTTCCGCGCCATCACCATCGCGAGCCAAACCAACTGTCCGCTCTACGTCACCAAGGTCATGAGCAAGAGCGCGGCCGACCTCATCTCCCAAGCCAGGAAAAAAGGTGATTGGTGTTCCCAAGAGCTCAGAACCAGCTGTGTGGCTGCCCCCTCCTCCCTCCNTGTAGAAACGGTGCCTGTTTTGCTCACTGCCATGCTGTCTGGGAAGCCCTTCCTCCGAGTTAGCCCAGGTGATCCTTTCGGCGTCCTGTGTGGATGGCAGGACCCTGGCATTTCTCCCGCTGGTCAGAGGAGTTAACTAGGCTCAGGAAAGGTGAGTGGTTTGCCCGAGATGGAACAGCTTCATTCACTTCTTTGAGACTTGGTGCATCTTTCTTCCTCCCTTTGGTCCGTCACTGGCAGTTCATTTTATCTGAGCTTTATGTGGACATACTAGTCAAGATTATATTGGGGACAGAAGACAAAGATCCAACTCAAATGGACTTAAACAAACAAAAGTAAATTATTGTTGGAGGTGTTTTAGGCATAGCTGGATCAAGGGGTTTAAACAGTGATGTTGGGGCTCTATCACTATTCCTCTTCTCTTGTCTCTGCTTTCTTCTCTGTCGGCTTTTTATTTCGTGTGAATAGCGACAAGCAGAACTGCTAAGCGGCACTTGATGGGGGATGCATAATGAGAAAGTAGAGTCCATCTTTTCTTGATAGCTCAAGCCAAAGTGCCTAGGAGGACTGTGATGGCCTGGGCTTGGGACATGGGCCCATCTCTGAACCAGTACCTGCTCTGGGGATGGCGTGATTGCTTGTCCAGATTGAGGAGAGAGTGCAGGGCCAGGGTCCCACCACCTGAGCCACACAGGTGAGCACAGGTCATTTTGGGAAAGGAGTTGGATGGGTCTCTAAAGCACCGCCTGCTGACTTGTGCTGTTAATTTGGGCTTCATTTGCTCATCTGGTGCTAAGCTGAAGTTTACTCTCACTTCGGAGCATCCTTTTACACTCTTTGTTCTTGTCTTCAGTGACACACTAATGGGCTCACTTGTGAGCACAGTGTGGTTGAGAGCCTGCAGGCAAAGGGCCCTGTGTGTGGTTGGGAGAGATAATTTACTAGGTCCCCGTGTATGATCGTTCCTACTGTGGGCTGGTGGCCATTCTGGTCATGGAGAGCCAGCCTGGGGGGCAGGGGGGGGGGTGCTCATCTCCCACCCTTTGCATGTGAGTGGCTGGCGGTGGCTAAAAATAGTCCCACTGACTCTGACGGCTGAGTGTTCAGCTGCCTGCCTCTATGGCAAAGAGGAGACCCTTTTCTTCCGGGACGGGATTCTTCCTACTTGTCTAGACAGTCTCTGTAGCTAGCATATTCTGGGACAGCGCCTGCCTTACCCTGCTCACAGTAAGCCTGCTGTTTTTCTTTCCCTGCTTTTAAATGTCTCAACGTGACATGGTGTGGCTGCTCCAGTGGGTATGAGTCACTGGGCGAGAACCAGGAAAGCAGCCCAATCTTCCTTCCCTACCCATTCTTGGAGAAAGGCNCAAAATGCTGCATGGGGAATCCCCTGCCCCCACCCCCCCACTTCCGGCCCTCCAAGACCACCCTCCACACTCCCTCTCTGTGCCTTCCACTCCTGGCTGCATTGTGCCTGGGAGATATTCTCAGGATTGCCCGGGGCCTGGAGGACAGGGCGGTTCAGCTACATGCTGGGTCTTATTTTAAACCCATGGAGAAAGTTCCTCACCCTTGGCCTTCTGGCTCCCGGTGGTCTCGCCCAGAGAGCTCTACAGCTGTGTCTCCCGGGTGGCGGGGAGGCCTCGCTCCAGTGCTGAAACCTCGACTCCTGATGTGGAAGCCAGTAAACATCTCACGACCTGTTCTTCTCCGGGATGGAGCTGCGAGGACGAGAGTATGAGGAGGGTGTAGCGGTTCACTGTTCCCTCCTGAGCCCGAGTCCCAGTGTGTTGAGTCACCAGGTGTTGTTTTTTCTTTTTTAAGTTTATTTATTTGAGAGAGAGAGAGAGAGAGAGAGAGAGAATCCCAAGCAGCGTCCTCCCCATCATCACAGAGCCCCATGCAAGGTTCAAGCTCATGAACTGTCAGATCATGACCCGAGCTGGAATCAAGAGTCGGGTGCTTACCTGACTGAGCCCCCCGGGTGCCCCTGGTAACCCTGCATGGCTGCTCAGAATTGATATTAGGAATCCACAGTTTAATGAGGACCAGCCGTACGCCCTGCCCTGACACAAATGCTTCAAATTTAGCATTCTGTAGAATTGTCACAGAACCCTGAGAAATTAATAGCCTTTACCATCGCCATTTTTCACACTGAAAAATGATTATCCCCATTTTTTAAATTGAAGCACATTGTGTCAGGATCTCCTAGTGGGAGCGCTCATATGCAAACCCAACTATAATTACAGTTTTTGCTTTATTCTACTTGTATATCTAAAGATAGTCCAAAAGGAAAGTTCTTCTACTTTTAAGATTGTTTTTTCTCTTAAAAGTACCTTAGGGCTTGTCTTAACTTTCATTTCTTTCTTTCTTTCTTTGTGGTCCTCTATGCTTTAGTTTGGTAAATAGTTTTAGAGAGCCCTTGAAATTCTCATTAGTCTTGTGTGGATCCTTTTTCCATTCACCCCATAGAGCAGGTCTGTCGCAGATGAATCATTATCATTGCTTCCTTCTTTTGCCCATGGCAGGCATCACAAATCAATCTTGACTCTTGTAGTGAAACCAGAAGCATATTTAGAATTCTTTGGACAAAGAGTTCCAAGGAACCAAAACCAATAGATTGGAGTTGAAGGATGGTAAGACCGATTTATAATTTTGGCCATAAAACCTTCCTGAACTTTGACATTGTGAGGAACTTGAATGTGGAAGATGAAGGACTGAAGTTGGACAAGTCCAGGGCTTCATGGACCATCTTTTCCCCAAAATTCTAATGTAGAGAAACTTGGTACCAACCAATGTTCTATGAGACAGCATTTGCCTTCTGTTTCTCTGTCCCTTCTTTAAGAAGCTAGCTTAGATCAGTTTATTTCCCAGTATCCCTTCTCCCCTCTGCTTGTTTTGGGCGTATAAGCCCCCAATTCCAGACACAGGGTCTAAGGAACGAGCGTCATCTTTGATGTGTCCCAGGTTATAGGGTGTCCTTGAGCAGATCACTCCTTGCATTAGGTTATGGAGTAATAGGCTTGATGGAAAGATCATGAGAGCCTCTTATCCAATGGAGTGGACTTGACTTTGTGGAACCAAAGCATTTCCTTGCAACAAGCATGATCTAGCAGTTCCCAGTGATGCAGGCACATTGGGGGCTTTGGGCCCCTACCATGGGAAGGAATAGCAGTAGTATAAGGAAATCACTTTCACTAAGCATTTCCTGTGCACCAGACACTTCGTACGTGTCAAATCCTTTCATTTTCAGAAGCCTGAGAAATAGACATAGTCTGATGCCTCAATTCCAAGACAGATCTAGTCCACATTTTAATATTTCTGAAATGTCGATGAATCTTGTAATCAGTATACATTTTTTGTTTTGCCTCAGGTATTAATTTGCCTCAGGATTTGGGAATTAAAGCTGCATCTTAAAACCAATGGCTTCTTGTGAACTAGGGAATACAAAATTGTTCATGTTTAGTGGATAGGAAAGCAGAGGCTTAGAAAAGGTGGGCGCACGGACTTGAACTCAGGCCTGCCTGTTTTCAGAGCCACATCTGAGAGTAGGGCTAGGGGCTCCAATGACCTGACCCAGGCCCAGCGCAGCACATATGTTATGCAGACCCATTGCCTATTTCCTACCCCCGCAGGGAACGTGGTCTTTGGCGAGCCCATCACTGCCAGCCTTGGCACCGATGGAACTCACTACTGGAGCAAGAACTGGGCGAAGGCGGCTGCCTTTGTGACCTCCCCGCCTCTGAGCCCTGACCCAACCACTCCTGACTACATCAACTCCTTGCTGGCCAGGTTGGTGCGGAATTGGCAAGCAGCATGCAGCATGTGGAAACATCANCTGGAGTCTACAGTGAGGAAAACACATGGGGAATTCCCCTGCAGCCCTGAGCACAGACGGCAGGCTCTTCCCCATCGTGTTTTACAAATTACTAACCGTAATCATATTCATAACGGGAAGAGCAGTTTACACATATCATATACCATGAGACTACACACGTGATCTCATGGTTCCTTGTGACAACTGTATGAGCCAGGGGCTATCGTCTCCACTTTGCGGATTAAACAACTGAGGGTCAGGCCATTTGCCTAATTGTGAATAGCATCTGACTGAAATGACAGGGAGACTCTTTTCCTTC
>NW_027531877.1:1844762-1853435 GCF_008692635.1 Crocuta crocuta | reverse complement strand
CCCCCCCGCCAGAGGACACAGAGGACCAGACACATCGTTCACTTGGGTCCCTTTTATTCTGTTACACAGAAATGATCTAACCCTGCCCCCTCGTTTTCCAGATGGGCTGTCTGAGCCCCAGGGAGGGAAAGAACTCACACTCACACAGCTGGTAAGAAGTACAGAAAGGGTTCTAAACTCAAGTCTCGGCTTCCAAACACTGGCACTGGACACTCAATTCCCGTCCCCCGTGGTGCCTGTAGCCACCTTTCTGGTTTACATGGGGCTCTCTTCCTTTGCTAGTGGAGATCTGCAGCTCTCTGGGAGCGCCCATTGCACCTTCAGCACTGCCCAGAAAGCCATTGGGAAGGACAACTTCACAGCCATCCCTGAGGGCACCAATGGTGTGGAAGAGCGGATGTCTGTCATCTGGGACAAGGCTGTGGTAAGGGTCAAGGTCACGGGCCGGGGGCCAGGGCCAGATCAGTGCCTCCTGCTGCTGCTGCTTTGTAGGTGAGCCCTCACACCTGCTGAGAGGTTTCTGGAACCAGGTGTCTTAGGTGGTTTCGGAATGTTCCTTCTAGAGTGATGAATCTTGAGATTCTGAGGAGACCTCCTTACCTAGACTATTAAGAACTAAGAAGTAGACATAGACATACAGATCCTTCATCTGTGGCATGAATGATCTACACTTAACAGTGCCTTAAATATGCACTAGAACAAGAGAGTGTTCTCCCTCCTTTTGAGAGGTCTGAATAGAACCCCTTGAAATGGTAACCAAAGGGTCTGTGCCCAAGAGATGGAAGTCAACTTGCTAATCAAGGATACTCTTGACTGAGTGTGTGGTCATCCAGGCTGTACACGTGACTGCCTACCAGTGTATTCTAACATTGGCCTGGTTTTATTTTCCTTAATAACACAACAAAGGCTGAAAAAAACATTGCAAATGAAGACTGGCCCGAAGGTTTTAGTAAAATTAATAATTAACTCATTATTAAGTTGATCACTTCCCTTTATTTTATTATATTATTTTAAAGATTTTGTTTTTAGGTAATCTCTGTATTCATTGTGAGGCTCGAACTCACAACCCCAACATCAAGAGTCACATACTCTACCAACTGAGCCATCTAGGCACCCCTACTTCTCTTTTATTTTAAAATCTCTACAGATACTAATTTCTGAGCTACTTACATCGCATATAAACAAATGCCTCATTCATCTACACAGTGTGAGCCACCAAGTTTCCCTTCTCATCTTTGCTCCTCGGAAGCTCAAAGCGAGATTTGAAACTAAATTCTTTTTTCCTTACCCAAAAATTTTTTGTCTTATGAGGAGGAAAAATATAAACATTTTTGTCTCTTCTCTCACATAGATTTTGTTTTTTTAAAACATTGTTGTGTATTTATGAATATATATATATATATATTTCTCTTGGCACTATGTGGAATTATTAAAAATAATATATATATTTTTAATTACCCACATGATACACTGTCATTAAAGAGCACTTGGAAAGCACAGAGAAGCACACACACGAAAGAAAACAAAACTCACTCAGTAATTCCACAATCCAGTGTAACCATGATTATCATTTGGGTGATACTCTTCTGTATTTATCCTATGACCACGCAAATTCAAACACTTATCTAAAAAAAAGGGCTCATAACCACATTAGTTTTTACCGGGAACTTTATAATTCTTTTTTTTTTTAAGTGCAGTTATGTTGTCTCTTACAATGTTTATTTATTTTTGAGGGAGAGAGACAGAATGTGAGCGGGGGAGGGGCAGAGAGAAGGGGAGACAGAATCCAAAGCAGGTTCTAGGATCTGAACTGTCAGCACAGAGTCCGACGCGGGGCTCAAACCCATGGACCGCAAAATTATGACCTGAGCTGAAGTCAGATGCTTAACCAACTGAACCCCCTAGGCGCCCCTGAAATTCTTTCTGGAATGAGAAGGCAGAGAAGTAACTGTATGCACATATCTGGGAAGAAACCACACCTCGGGAGCAGTTAGCGACCTCCTCCTGAAGCCACATGTTAACCCTTTGGCCTGGCAGCCAGGACGGCATGGCCAGCCGTGCAGCTTGTGGGTCGGGTTCTGTGCTCATCTTCTTAAGGGCCCTTCTTAGGTCTCCCTGCTCTGAGCTCAGAAGCCATGCACTGACTTCTCTTTTTCTGGTATTCCAACAGGCCACAGGCAAAATGGACGAAAACCAGTTTGTGGCTGTGACAAGCACAAATGCCGCCAAGATCTTCAACCTGTATCCCCGCAAGGGAAGAATATCTGTGGGTTCCGACAGCGACCTGGTGATCTGGGATCCAGATGCGGTGAAGATTGTCTCTGCCAAGAACCACCAGTCGGTAAGGCTCGCGCGGGCTGGAGAGGAGCAGCGCAGAGAAAGTGTGCGCGGACCTCTGTCGGGAGAGGTGTGCCGATGTGGAGTCCCCGGGCCAGCTGGGCCAGGATGGGCCATGGTGACAACCCCCCCCAAATTCTCAGGGATGGAACACCTGAGCAGGTTATTTCTCCTGGCTGGGTCAGCAGAGGGCTGTTCCCAGCACGGACACTCAGACACGGGGCGCCCTCTCTACACGTGCCTCTGATGGCAGAGGCCAGGGATCTGGTCCTGGTCCCTGGAGAACTGGTTCTGGAAGCTTTCCTTAGAGAAGGGGTGCATATCACCCTCTCACAGGGTACTGGCCACAGCCGGTCCTGGGCTTTCCCTTGCCCCCGGGGGGCAGGGCCTGCAGCGGTCCCCTGTACCCAGAAGGACAAAGAACAGGGAAAAAAAGTGGTGAACAGCACTGACACCTTCCTTATGAGGACTTTCACGTGGAGGATAATAATGAAAGCCTGGTACTTAAAGGGCTTAATCCTTGTTAGTAAAGAGTTCATATTTTTAGAGCATTTACATTTCAGGCAGTGGAGCCTGTTGTTTTAATTTCTGAGTTTCCGTAATAGACTCTGCCAGGTAGGCACTGTTACCGCCCCCATTTTACAGATAAGGACATGGAGGTGCAGGGAAATTAAATAATTTATGCAGCAGGTAAATGGTGAAGTTAGAGTGCAGATCCCACAACTGCAAGCTGCCGTCTTTAACCCTTTGCGGTCAGACCTTGCGCTTGTTGAATCAATGAAGGTAGTAGAACGAAATCCCATTTTGGGAGGGGACGGCGTGTGTTTAGACATTGTGTCACATCACATTATTTAATTTTGGGCTAGCGGAGACCTAAGGGTTATCCAACCCATCTCTTCACCCACCCCGTACAAGAGTGCCAAACGCAGCATCCCCGAGAGTTCCCGAGCTGCTCTTTGAGCACCACCAGTGACAAAATGTACTTCCACACGAGGGCCTTACCGAAGACTGATGCTTCTCTGTGCTGGCCAGTCCAGTCTCCACTACCTTGCCCCCGGGGCTTCTGCCCGTCGAGAGCATACAGGTGGCGATGTAGGCTTGCCCTGGCTGGCCTGGTGCTTTGGCCTCAGTGATGCGGAAGGCAGGGCCCAAGTACAGGAACTGCCTTCCTCCCCTGCCTGTCCTGTGCCCACACCCGTGGCTCTGCCCCTCACCCCCGTCTCTAGGCTGCAGAGTACAACATCTTTGAAGGGCTGGAGCTGCGTGGGGCTCCGCTGGTGGTCATCTGCCAGGGCAAGATCATGCTGGAAGACGGCAACCTGCACGTGACCCAGGGGGCCGGCCGCTTCATCCCCTGCAGCCCGTTCTCGGACTATGTCTACAAGCGCATTAAAGCCCGGAGGAAGGTGAGGAAAGCAGCCGGTGGAGCCTGGAGGTGTGGGAAGGGGTTTGTGTCCCCTCAGGCACAGGGACGGTACCCCTGAGGGCAGGGGGGCTCTGTGTGCCGTAGTCCCTCCCAAGGAAGTTCACAGCAGTGGTCTCTTCCCAAAGGACAATCGCACACATTTAAGGTACTATCAAGGGGGTTTCCAAAGGTTTTTTGGCCCAAGAAACCTTTTTTTCAAATGACTTTCCTCCATTTTTATAGCACTTTTAATTAAAATAATTTAAAATTTTAATAATTCAAAATAACACACACACACACACATATATATATATATATACATATTTTTTTTTTAAGGGTTTTTTAAAGTTTATTTTGCAGGGGCGCGGGGTGGGGGAGGAGAACAGAGACCAGAGAGAGAGAGAATCCCAAGCAGATTCTGTACTGTCAGCACAGAACCTGGTTTGGAGCTTGATCCCACAAACTATGAGATCATGACCTGAGCCAAAAACAAGAGCCAGACATTAAACCGACTGGACCCCAATGTTAAATATTTTAAAAAATAACTAAGGCTCACAGTGGGAATTAGCAGCCCACACCCAGCCCTCCAGGTCCTATCTCTTCCAGTGTTGCTCTAGAAGGCAGATGATTGTAACTCCTTTAGCTAGGTGTCCGGTTCACATAAAACCTTGTGTATGTCTCTGGTTTCATAGACAGACAGGTAGCAAAATAGATACACAGACACCTGTTTCTTGTGTGTGTTATGTATCTACCTACCTACCACCTACTTAACTAAGCAGCTTCTGTTGATTTAGGGGTGAGGCCCAGAACTCTGTTTTTTGCAGCCTCCGCTACCCCCACACCAGTCACAAGATCACCTTCCAGTAAGGCTGGGGCTCCACAGAGCAGGGTTAGATTGGCCCTGGGATGGGGTGGAATTTGAGCCCTGGTCCCAGCCTTGTCTGTTAGAACACACATGGTCATGCGTGCACATGGGATGGGCCAGCACCCCCAGCAGCCGGGAGAAGGAGTCATGGTGATGGCAAGGTTGGGGGCTGGGGACAGGGGTCTGGGCACATGCCACAGTGGCCATTAGAGAGAGGCTCACAGAAAGTCCACACACAAGCACCCCATCCCCGTCCCAGGCCCCCCTGTGATCTTGCCAACTGGTCATCTAGCCTCTGTGTGGGCAGAGGCTTCCAGCCTCCCCATCTGAGGCAGCTGCTAGCCCTGCCTGTGGCGACCCGCTTCTTCCTGCGGGCCGGAAGCCCCCTCCCCAAGTTCGACCAACTCGTTCCATCCATTCCCCTCCGGGCATCCGCACGGAACGAGGTGCACATCTCTTAGCGCGTGTGCGTTTCTGCACTCCTCTGTCGTTTAGTCTCAATATCCCTGTAGCCTCCACTATTTACTTCCCGACAATGTCTGAAATCCCTCCACCATTCTTCTCTCTTTATTAGCGATCATTTAAAGTTACATGGAATGGAGTGAAATTCTGCACTCCAGGTTTGGCCGGATAGAGAAGAGAATGAAACCCAGCCTCCCATGTACATCGTCTCTTGATTTCCATTAATGTGACTTAGATTCTGCACCCAAAGAAATGTTGATGGTCTGGAGGCTTTTCGGGTAATATGGAAATAGACATGGTCCCACCCAGGTTGGTGGCAGCTGTAAGTCTGAAGAGCTTTGCCTCTGTGCCTGCACCCGGGCTGTGAACACAGGGCAGGGAAGGCTCTGTTAGCAGAGCCCATCCCGCACTGGCGGGCTCCTCAGGCAGCCGCTGAGAGGACGTGGGTGGAGGCGGTGTGCGTCCCATAGACCGTGAGCCGCACTGGGGGAGGCCTAGGTTTCGTGTGACCCTGTCCCCCAACTCCTGGCACCAGGCCTACCACAGCGCATGCCCACGGCTGGTGTTGCTGGCTGGCCGCACAGTTCCAGGTCGGGTTCACGGCCACAGCCAGAGGCTCGTGGGTCAAACTGTAGGACGCTCCCTTTGAGGTTTGCCGCCTCTGCTCTGTGCTAAGGAGTGTGTGGGGGGAGCTCCCACCGGATCTCACACCTACCGGCACGGACCACCTTGTCCCAGACTGCTGCCCTCCCTGCTCCTGTGCTCCGGTGTGCGGACGGTCCTTCCATCCATAACGTCCCCCTCCCCCTGCTCCCGCTGTCCCCTCTGCTCCGGTGTGCAGGTGATCCTTCAATCCCTAACATTCCCACCCCCACGCCCCGCCCCTTCCTCTGCTGGGAATTCTGCCTTCCGCACTGGTCTTCTGCACTTCACAGCCTCCTCCTTCCCTCGACCCCTCCTTCCCTCAACCCTAGCCCCACGACATCGGACACGCTCCTTTGTTCCTTTAGAATGAAGCTCACCGGAGGCACCTGGGTGGCTCAGTTGGTTAAGCCTCTGACTTCTGCTCGGGTCATGATCTCATGGTTCCCAGGTTCAAGGGCCACGTTGGGCTCTGTGCTGCCAGCTCAGAGCCTGGAGCCTGCTTTGGAGTCTGTGTCTCCCCCTCTCTGTGCCCCTCCCCTGCTGATGCTCTGTCTCTCAAATATAAACAAACATTAAAAATGTTTTTAAAAAAGTGAAGCTCACTTATTTAGAGAGGTCTTCACTGACCCGTTGCACCGTCACTCTGTTTTCACACCCCCGTATCTTATATGACTTCTCCTTTTCTTCAAGAAGCCCTCTGATTTTTATTATTTTCTGGCTCCCACGACACAGTTAATCACTCCTTTATCTCTGCCACCTGGCACAGACCTTAGCTGTTGACAGAATAAAGGGTGACGCACTTTCTCTGCTGCAGATGGCAGACCTGCATGCGGTCCCCAGGGGCATGTACGACGGGCCAGTGTTTGACCTGACCACCACCCCCAAAGGGGGCACCCCTGCGGGCTCCACCCGGGGCTCTCCCACACGGCCCAACCCGCCCGTGAGGAACCTCCACCAGTCGGGATTTAGCCTGTCGGGTGAGTGGATGGTGCCGGAAGGTGAGAAGGGAGGGACGGTGAGGGAGCAGTGCTGCAAGCTGGCAGGACACCTATAGGGAGATGGTGCCTGGGGCAGGCAGGAAGCTTTGCCGAATCAGAAGGGAGTCCTGCTGAGAAGGCGATGTAAGGCTCGCTGAGGTCCAAGGTCAGGTTAAATGATGACCAGGTCTGCTTAGAGATCATCCCTGATGGGGTGGGGGCAAGATGCTTTCCATTATGAACTGATATGGAGGTGCTCTGTCTGTCTCTAAAAGATAGCTTAGATTGCAGTAGTGTCTTCTGGTGTTTTGTTAAAGTATTTAAAAAAATACTCATTTATTTTTGGGAGAGTGTAAGTGGGAAAGGGGCAGAGATGGGGACAGAGGATCTGGAGCAGGCTCTGCGCTGACCACAGCGAGCCCGACGTGGGGCTTGAACTTAAGAACCGTGAGATCATGGCCCGAGTCAAAGTCAGATCTCAACCAGCTGAGCCACTCGGGTGCCTCTAACCTGGCATTTTTACCCTTCTCTCCCCTTTCTCGTAGTAACGGTAGTGCTAGCAGTAGATGCGGTTGATGAAACACTTGCCCTGGGGTCAAAGACTTCACCTTGTCTAGTCTTTATGAACTGGTGTTAGCAGAAAACTATTCTACTTGCTCCATAACCAGAAGTCTAAAAATGAGGAAATAAATGGAGATTTGCACGTCTGTGATGAACAATCGAAGTGTGAGGGAAACGAGACCACTAGAAGGGACAGGGAAAGGTAAAGGGAAACGTATCAGGAAGGAGTAAGGAATGGCAGCAGCAGGAGGAAGGCAAAAGGAGAAGCCTGAAAGTTTGGAGGTGACGCTGCCAGAAGTCACGTTATCTTTGCACAATATTTGTTGTCAGCGTGGTTGCCATTTTGAATCGCTCCCTGCCTGACGTAATCCCTAAAGTTCCGACAGCTCCTCTGTGAATGGACGTTAAGCGCGTGCACTTCAGGGTTTCCTTTTGTGTCGAGGCTGCAGGGGCCCCACCGTCACCAGGCCGAGTTGTGAGACCTTGGGCGACTTGCCTGACTTCTCACAGATCAGTCACTGCCTCTGTGAAATGGGGACACTAACAGTAGCCTCCCCAAAGGATAGTGAGGACTGAGTCAGGTATCTGAGGAGCAGCTGGCACATTGCTTGTCGCAGTGGATGTAAGCTTTGATTTCTCGTGTCATAAGTAATGCTTTCCTTAAGTATCATTTTTATGATGCTGGACAGTATCATGATAAGAACCTTGCTTTTCCTGGTGGAGAAGGGAGTCCAGGGCACGGTGGATACGAAACCCCTAGAATACTCGACAGACTGGAATGGAAGTTTCTTGGGAGATGAGGCGAGGAAGGCACTTGCCATCTGACACTCTGAAAATTAATCCAGTTTCTCTCTTGTCCACACCCCCCTCTCTCTCCCTTTTCTCTCCCTGGGGATGTATTGCCCACCGCAGGCACCCAAGTGGATGAGGGGGTCCGCTCGGCCAGCAAGCGCATCGTGGCGCCCCCCGGAGGCCGTTCTAACATCACGTCCCTGAGTTAAGCGACCCCTCCCCCAGAGAGAGGGGCAGAAGCAAGAAGAGATTTTCTTGAAGCCAAAATGGTACACCGATATTTAAGAAGGAAAGCGAATCCAAACAGTTGTGATCTAAAGAATCAATAAGCCTCAAGCCTTATGTTTCTCCAATGCTACACTCGCTTGCCTAGCTTTACGAATATTGCTTTTGTTTTCTGTTTATGCATAGCCTTGATTTGTTGGGCCCTGCCTCCCCCATTTACATGCATGCAATCAGACAGGCTACTAAGGTAAAAGAGTCTGCTATATAGTGTTGAGAGCGTGTGTAGTGCTGCATCTTATGACAAGGGGACAGACAAAGCTGGGATGTCAGGAAAATCAACAAAAGGGACATGGTTACTCGGGGTGAGGGGGTGGTGGGAGCCCAGAGCAAGGAGGAAGGCTCAG
>NW_027531877.1:1786694-1844750 GCF_008692635.1 Crocuta crocuta | reverse complement strand
GTGTTGTGTCGATGAAGCACGTTTATTTCAATGGCAGGTGGCCATCCTGGGGCAGTCGTCCCTTCATCACGGTTCCCCAGGGTCTGTGGAGAAGGTGAACAGTCTTCAGGTGCCAGACTTTGTCACATCCCCTCCTAGATTTTATTCCTTTGAACCTTTTATTAAAACACCAAAACCCAACCATTATGTTCACCTGCTCGATCGCGCCAGTGTTTGGTGGGGCCGCTTCCCCAGCGTTGCTTTCCAATTCTCTTTCCCGGGCTGGGAAGGAAGAGAGGGGACGGGAGGCCACCCTTCTCCTCCTCTGTCCTGCCTGCCTCTTTGGTGCTCTTAAAAGGCAACAGCTGGGAGCGCACACAGGCCCTCGGGCGGGTGGGGGCAGCCATGCTCACACACCTCCCTCTAAACGTCTGTTGGAGATCGTCTCTCCCCTTGGCTTTGTGAAAACCCAAAGGGGTGGTGTGCATCTGGTCTCCCAAGTTAGGATGAGCCCAGGCGGGGCCCCAGGAAGGGCTGCTCGTGCTGGCGGTGAGTGGCTGCTTCTTTCCGTCTGGGACCCAGGCCCCTCCATGAGCGAACAGGATTTTTCGTTTGCAAATTTAGGCACTTAGGTATCCTCCAAGTTTTGTGAGAAACAGGTGATCTCAGCTGAGATGGGAGCCACACAGGGATTTGGGAAAGCGAGTCTCTGGAGCTGGGGGGGCATGTTCAGGGCCATGGGTCTGCTTTTCAGGTCTGAACCATCTTTCCCCCCTTCCTTTAGCATATCCTCTGGGGGAGCTTTTTGTTTCCATCTGAAGTCTCCCAGGGTGAGTGGAAGTGACACATAGCCTCGTGTGATGTGGCACATTATGGACATGGAGCCCAATGTCAATTTCTCCGTCCTGCCACTTGTGAAAATTCCATTTTGGAGCAAGTTCTGTGAGCCACATGAGTATCTGTGGACTCAAGAGGCCCGTAGGCAGAATGAGGATATCCACCCTGGGATCGGACTTCTGTGCTTGGGAGATCCAGCTTGTAGAACCCTGTGTACTAGGTATTTTGAAGGAAAAGGGCAGGCGTCACACACCTGTCACGTGCTAAGGAGAAGCCACGATCGCTGACGGCAGGTTTTACTAAGCTGAAGACCAGAGAAAAGGGGACAACACAGGGCTAACAAGGAATTTGGACATAGCCAAGGAAGAGGATCTCCCCCTAGCAAGCCAGTTATTGTTCTCATGAAAATGATCATTTCTCCTCATAATAAGGGATCTTGCTATTTTAAGGCTTTTTCAATGGTGCCTTTATTTTAAAGGAAACTTAGGGGGAGCATGTACCTCTTCATTTATAACTCAAAGACTTAAGGGCCTGTTGCAGAACTCAGAATGACGGTTTTGCAGACCCAGGGAGATTGTCAGATCTGAAACATCTGACCGCTGTTAAACCTCAGTGGCTGGGCTGGGTGGTCGGACGCGCTGCAGTACCAGCCACAACCGCCAGATGGAGGAAAAGACCAACTAGTGGGCTAGTCCTCTTTTGTGCACCATCTGCTAGCGTTTACTTAGCAGTTACTGTTACTTAGCCTGTTAAGTTAGCTACCGTTAACTTAGCTTTCATGGCCAAATTGGTCATCTGCACTGCGACTGCCGAATGAAACATTCAACCAGAACTTCCTATCCTACACAAGCGTTCCGTGCTGTAGGAACAACCACCTCTGATGCCTTCATGATGGGCAGCGTGATCTGGGGAACTATCAGTTACTTCCCAAACAGAGATTCCTAATAATTTCAAGAAAACTCCCTTTAGTTCCATCACTTGTATTTCTTGTACCTTGTCACTTTAGCTAAAATTGTATTCACCTGTGTCCTGTTCCATAAGACACATCAAAGAGCCCTTGTATACAAAGGGTTTAGGAAGAGAAGATGATGTGAGTCACATCCCTCTCAGAATTCATGCCATCTTATCCAAGAGTGGAGGGCGTGCTGGACCCTCCCCTCCTGCCCATGCTTTCTTTTTTTCCTCTCTTCACTTGGCCTGGCCCCTCTTTAAGGATGCCCTGCCTTCCCCCCCCAACCTTCTCCCCTTTTTCCTCAACCCAGATGGCCTCCACCTGGGGTGTTCTATTGGAGGGCCACCATCGTGGGTAGTTGAGAAGGTAGTTGTGGAATCGTGAAATCAGCCAACCCCACAGAGGTATTTCTTCTATTTCTGTGTGTTCCAAAAATGGCAGTTTTTTGTAGTCATCGCAAAAATGGGTTTTCTTCAAAGACCAGTCACCCTTTGGCCTTTGTCTTCATGCCTACACCCAGAGAGTCATGCTTTGCTGCAAAGGCCTTCATCCTAAGCCTGGACTTCCGCTCACCCTGAGAAGCCCTTCCCAACTAGGGTGGATGAGCCCCAACTTTGGTTCTTGCCACAAGCTTCCCAGGCCTTCCTTCTCTCCCCTGGAAAATTCCAGCTTGAGTCCCAGATATACCCATGGGCTGTGCTGAGCAGCCAGCATTCATTGTAAAAGTTCCCTCCTTGGAAAATGGTGTGTGGGTGTTCAGTTCTGTGTCTGGTGAAAATGAACAGACCGTAAATCTCCCTGTGATCTGTGGTAGCTGTGAGGCAGCTCTGGGACGTGAAGAGCTGTTTGGTTTGAACCGTGAAGAAAACTGTGTTTTGAGTTTAGCTGAGATTAAAGAAAAAGTTCATCAAGTGACTGTTAATGTACACCTGGTTATTAAAATAACTATGAAATTACAGATATTGTTGTCCAGTTTTCTTCTGTATGCGACGGACCATTTCACCTGCAGTATTAAAATTGCACTGTAAAATGGAAATGGTTAATAAGGTAGGCAGATCTGATGAGAACAAGAGGTTTCCTGAGAAAATGTCAGGGGTTTCTGTCTTTTCAGTTGAATTTGCATTTTTGTTCTGGCCACAGCGTTATCGAAACTTAGGGGAGTAAAGTTTTATCTGTGGACCATCAAAGTTAGTATTAATGTGAAAGGCCTCGTCATCTGAGTCCAGTACAGATCCTGGAAGGGTTTCTTTTGTTTTTTTTGTTTCGTTTTGTTTTGTTTTTTGGTCACCCCCTTAAAGAATTTCTGCTTCTCCCCCAGAAGCCTAGACTTGGAGAAAATGCAAACCAAGCATTTTCCAAAGTATATTTTTTCCCATACTGATCCCCAGTTGTCTAAGGAGGGTTGGAAAGGATTATTTACTAAATGTAGTCCTCTGAGAGATTTAAGGTCTTGGCATCAAATTCAAGGCTATGAGAAATCTTGTCAGTCTTTGAAAATTTGCCCAGTTCAAGGGTCTCACACTTTTTTGACTGCTGAACCCTTGTATATCCTTTTTTAATATCCCAACCAACTTCTTATGCTAAACTCTCTTGGGGAATCATTCCTGGATCCAATTCCATATTGTATGGGATGCTTCTCATTGGAAACAGCAGACTATTGTATGCACAATTTTTTTGAAAAGGGTATTTTTAAGATTTTTAAGGGTATTTTTAAAATACCCTTTTAAAAAAGGGTATTTTTTAAATACCCTTTTAAAAAAGGGTATTTTTTCAATGTGATATTTATTTCTGAGAGAGAGAGAGACCGCGGGAGCAGGGGAGGGTCAGAGAGAGAGGGAGACACAGAATCCGAAACAGGCTCCAGGCTCTGAGCAGCCTGTCAGCACAGAGCCCAATGTGGGGCTCGAACCCACGAACCATGAGATCATGACCTGAGCCGAAGTTGGACATTTAACCAACTGAGCCACCCAGTAACCCCAGGTATATATATTNTGTGGGTGGAGTTGCAGGGCTCCCTTCCTGCAGTATAATGAGAGTTCTAACCCAGAAGCTAATGGTCTTCAGTGCCTGCTCAGTCTGACGCTCCACACAGGTAAGGGCGAAAACAGTTAGGAGAAAAAAACCAAAGGAATACCAGACAAAGGGATGTAGGAGTCGGCTTGTTTTCCAAAATTCTTAGCCCTGAGCCTTGGTTGTCACAAATCTAGATGAGACATGGGCCACCTGGTTAGGACAGTCCCTTTTGGCCCAAGTTATGGTAATCGAGCCAAAGAATCTGATACCAACAGGAAGCAATCATGGTTCAGGTTTGGGCATCCTTTTGTTTTTTGGAAAACTTTTCATCCTAACGTTTAAAATGTGTGCTGGTGGGAGGGGCTTTTTAACAGTTGTTCTGCGATGCATTTTCATTTCTAATTGGAAACACATTGCGGGTCTTGTAACCCGATTAGGACTGAAAACCCATCTTACTGCTCTGAGGCTGTGTTCTCTAGTTCATGTGTCCATGGCCCCTGCAAGCTCACAGAGGTGCTTTGGGCAGCTCACTGGAAATAAAAACTAGGGGTTCAAAGTGCAGAGGGGGGTAATAGGTTCCTAGCCTGTTATAACTTGTACAGATGAGAAGTGGCACAATTGGTTGGGTCCCTTCCCAGTGGAGGGCCTCCTGATCCCAGTGCCCTGCGGTGTTTCCCGAAGTCTGTTCTGGGATGATACATACACAGACCCCAACAGGAGGCGAACCAGGTGGCTGGAGAGGTGTGTCCACAGCACATCAGGGCTTGAGTCAAAATGCATGTAAGACAGAAGCTGGTAAACAGGCAAGTGGCCCCTGATATTCCCAGAGTTACCAGCCTGGAGCAGAGCCTGGTCACCTAGTTCTTTTCATGTATAATTACAAATGGGAGTCAGGGCCAGTGCGTCGTTGATGGTGCTTGCAGAAAAGCTAACCAGCGCGGACACATCATATGTGGGAAATGTAGGAAAAAAAAAAAAGAAACAGAACAAAAGAGCTGGTTTTAATTCTTAACAAAAATATGGCTGCTCTTAGAGAGGCTCTTCCAGAAATTCCTGGCGCATTAGCTCAGTGAGGAGAAAATCCTGAATGCCAAATGAGAATCCAGCACTGGCTTCCTACCCGTGTTTAATTGCCTGTGTCGCTTCCCCACTTGCCGTCTTGTGTGACAGGTGCCAGATCTATTACTTCTGCCCGCCCCCCGTCTGTCTGGCCTTCCCTGTTGCCTCCTCCTGGCATCTTGGCCAGGCCCTTACTCTCTGTAAGTAAGGACAAGGTTTAGGTGATCTGAGTGGCCAAGGCGTCAAACAGCCCCCAACCAAGCCAGTTCACTCGTTGACTTCACCCACTGGCATCTGTCAGTTGCCGGAGCTAGGTCTTCTGCAGAGACCTTCCGTTTATCAGGAGAGAGGAGTTCAGTCATATGCATATCTCACGTAGGTGGATTAGACTTTGTGTTAGGCAAATAAATAAAAAATACATAAGGAAAAAGAATGACACATTAATAATTTTGTAAACAGGCAATTCCGCCCACCCTCCTTGGAATGAGTTGTGCTTCAGTCCCTTTCTGTGATTTTAGACCTCTGAGATGTGGGAGCATCCTGTAGCTCTGTTATTCCATCTATAAAGGCATCTATGATTGGTTCAACATTTGGGTTTATCTGATAGTAGCCAAAAATGAGACCAAAAATAAAAGACACAATCCAAACACACCCAAAAATAGTGATTCCATTCTTAGCCTATCATCCCTGTGTAAGGTACAGCTTCACTGTACTACAGGTACACACATGCTATTGTGACAATATTATTTTCTGATCCTCTCCAGACACAGGCCTCTGATAATCTTAAGAGGACAATTAGCTCTCAAGGAACTTACTTGAAGAAAGTGAGCAGTATGCTAATAACTACTTCCCAGCGGGCTTGCCAGAATGGGGGAAAAGCCCTGATCTGAAGCATTTGCCCATTTCCATGGTGTAAATATTCCCACTATTTACCAATCATCACCATTTCAACGGTGCAGCCTCAAATCACTGTACAGAGCAATGGGAAAGACATGCCCAGTTGGCTCTTGCTATCTGATATGAGCGGATAATGGTGTGTATCCTTCAGAACACAACCAGAAAGCCCTCATACATCCGTGTTACTTCTAATCTGCTCCCATCCATTTCTTCCTCATTGAATTCCTTATTCCTATTCAATCAGACGTGGGGAATCTGACCTCTCTATGAAATTGTCTGGCTCCGAAGAGCCTCACTTGCTCAGTCTCCTGCCAGTGTCCATTTGCTCATTTGTCACAGTGTAGTTAGAATGTGGAAAAATAAATCTACATCCAAATATTCTTTTTAAAATAAAAATAAAGGCTGTGTAGAATAACAGAATGGTAGCAGTAAAAAAGGTAGGACAGAGCTCATCTAGAATCACCATCTTGTTTAGATCAATAAACCCAAGCTGCAGTGAAGTGACTTGCTCAATGCCACATGGTTGATTAGTGGTGAAACTAGGTCCCAGGAGACCCAGCAATCCGTGTATCATGCTGCCTCCTCCCCAAGGCATTCATTCATATTTTCTGAGGTGTGTGGGGTGTGGAGAGGTGAGAACTACTGTCAGCAATTCCTGACATGGGGATCAGAAGTTCCTGGCCTGAGGTGGCAGGAAACGTCCAGAGCAGAAGATGTTGAGGATTTCACTCGTTGTTATTCTGGCCATTCTCTTCTTGCGGGTATTTGGTTTGTTCCAACGTTAGATTAGCTGGTCTTTTGCTAAAGTCCCTTTTCACTCTTCAAAGAAAAAAGGAAACAGGGCTTATTGTTGAAAAGAAAAAGAAAAGATGTAAGCTTTGAAATGATAGAATTAAGACCATAAGCCTAGAACAAGGTGTGAACCAAAGAAACCATCTTAAAAATGTCATTGATTTTAAGTGTTTAAGTCTGATTCCTCTGTCCTTCCCCTCAATGGAAACTTGATACTAAGCTAATTTACCCATTGGAATTTTTGAAATCTTATACGGGGGGTGGAGGGGGGATGCGTCTGAAGTTTCCAAATTTTCTAATTTGGACATGTGCATAATTGCTGGTATTAGGAGAAATGAAAAACGTTACAAGAATATGTTAAGGCTCTGGAAGTAGAGTCTGGCCGAAACAGGCCATCATCGGCTGGGCTGCTATTTACCCAGGGGTTACTTACTTACTTTTCTCTGTTGAAAATTATGAACTCCTTCTGGACAGACTCAAGATGCTCTTGAAGAAGGCACATCTTCCAGGTGAACAGATGTGGGTGTGGTGGGGGAAGAGAGGTGCAGTTAGCAGACGAATGAGGATCCTCAAACAGCCAATAACCTATTGTCTGTTCACCGAGTGACTCAAATCTAAGACGCACCAGTATATCTTCAAAATGAACACTATCTGGAAGTATGTGGCAGGAATGAGACTCCATCCACAGTAGTAGGGGAGCAAATAAGGAGGAAACAGCAAAAGGGTAAAACATGTCAACTCCATTCCCCACAATGAGCCAGCAAGGAAGCCATGCATTATGGTTTATGAGCCTGATGTCTTTCAGCCACTTAGCCATGAAGAAACCATGACTTCAAGGCAGGTGGGGATAAGGGTTTATTAGGCTGATTACCTACTCGCCAGTCATCTCCTGGCTCTTTTATGAAAGGTTTGGAGGTTCTACTTGGATTTAATGAATAGCCTGGAAACATCTCTCCACACAGAGTTCTGGTGGAATCATTCCCTCCACAACTGTACTGGGGTCGATTCACTACATCTCTGGTGCAGGGAGCAGAATCTTTTTTGTGACTCAAAGACATGCAAAACATTTGCTTTGCCTCTGTATGTCCAGCTTTCGACATCTCTTGAGTTTTCCATCATAATGAGAAAACGGAACCTCAAAACGGTGATAATCATCAGATCCAGGACACCGTTAGACCCAGATCAAACGTTTGAGAAGTCTGCAACGAAACGCTTCCAAATTACTTCCGATGAAAGAAAAAATGCCCTGAGGAAAAATATTTATTCATTCCTTCCTCTTTTTTTTTTAATCTAGGAATTAGGAAATAGCGAGTCTTCAAATCCTGGAGAATTTTCTTTCCTGAGTGAATGTTTAGGTGGTAGAAGAGGAAAACAAAAAGGAGAAGAAATTTCAGAGAAGTGGGGAGGGGAGCAAGACAAAGGGAAAGAAGATTCTGCTTAACTTACTCCCGTTCTCAGAATGGGGTACTCGTAACCCTGAGGGTTTCTACTATCAGTCATGAAACTACAGGACAAACAACCTGATACAGCTTCTTGGAAGCAGCTTTACCCCAAGATTTTTATTTAAAAATTTTTATATATTTATATAAACACAAATCTATTATACAGCTTATTCATAGTATTCTTGGAAATATCTGTATTACAGTTGTTCATTTGCCCTACTTTTATTGAGATATAATTAGTAGACATCCCTGTATCATTTTTAGGTGTACAGCATAATGTCTTGCTTTTAATATATTGTGAAATGATCACCACAACCACTTCAGAAACATCTATCATCATATAGATAGAAAAAGAAAAAGGAAAAAAAAATGGCTTTTCCTTGTGATGAGAACTCTTAGGATTTACTGTCTTAACACTTCTCTATAGATCATACAAGTAGCGTTAGCTACAGCCATCATGCTGTATATTACATCCCTGGTGCTTATTTTTCCTATAACTGAAAGTTGGCACCTTTTGACCACCTTCATCCGGTTACCCCAACCACAGCCCCCTGCTTCTGGTCACCCCAAATGTGATCTCTTTTTCTATAAGTTTGTTGTTTGGTTTGATTCCACATATAATTGAGATCATATAGTATTTGTCATTCTGTTTGACTTAGTTCACTTAGCATAACATCTTCAAGGTCCATCCATGTTGTTGTAAATGGCAAAATTTCCTTCTTTTTAAAGGCTGAAAAATATTTGTGTGTGTGCGTGTGTGTGTGTGTGTGCGTGACAACTTAATCTATTGCTATTTCTATGTCTTGGGTATTGTAAGCAATGCTGCAATGAACACAGGGGTGTAGATATCTCTTCAACACAGTATTTTTATTTCCTTAGGATATATCCCAGAAGTGGAATTGCTGGATCATATGGTAGTTCTATTTTTAATTTTTTGAGGAACCTTCATACTGTTTTCCATAGTGGCTGCACTGATTTACATACCCAGCAACAAAGTGTAAAGAGTTCCCTTTTCTCAATATTCTTGCCCAAACTTGGTATTTCTCATCTTTTTGATGATGGCTATTGTAACAGGTGTGGTGTGATCATTTTTTTGTGTGGTTTTGATATGCATTTCCCTGTTATATAGTAATTTTAGGCACTTTTTGCATACCTGTTGGCCTTCACATATCTCCTTTGGAAAAATGTCTATTCAGGTCCTTTGCCCATTTTTTGAATTGGATTGTTTGGGGGTTTTATTGATGTTTTTGCTTTTGAGTTGTATAGGTTTTACAGATTTTGGATATTAACACCTTATCAGATAAATGATTTGCAAATATTTTTTTCCCATTTCATAAGTTGTCTTTTTATTTTGTTGATTCTACTTCTTTTGTTGTGCAGAGGCCTTTTAGTTTGATGTAATCTTACTGTCTGATTTTCTATTTTGTTGCAAATGCTTAAGGTGTTAAATCCAAAAAATCATTGTCAAGGCCCATGTCAGGTGGCTTTTTTCCTACTTTTTCTTCTAGGAGTTTTATCACTTCTGGTCTTACATTTAAGCTTTTAAGTCATGTAAGTCTTGAGTTAATTTCAGGGAGTCAATTTTTGTAAGATCTAGGGGTCTAGTTTCATATTTTTACATGTGAAAGTCCTGTTTTCCTAGCAACATTTATTGAAGAGACTGAGTATATTTGGCTTTTCTCCACTGAGTATTTTTGGCTCCCTTGTCAAGTATTAGTTGTCTGTATTTGTATGGGTTTATTTCTGGGTCCTCAATGCTATTCTATTGGTCTATATGTCTGTACTATGGTGTTTTGATTACTGTAGCTTTGTAGTATAGCTCGAAACAAGGAGATATGCTTCCTGCTTTGTTCTTTCTCAAGACTGCTTTGCCTATTTGGAATCTTTCGTGGTGCCATATAGATATTATGATATTTCTTCTACTTCTGTACAAATCCCATTGGGATTTTGATAGTGGCTGCATTGAATCTATGGATTGCTTTGGGTAGTACGGACATTTAACAATACTAATTCTTCCATTCCACGAACACAGGACTCCTTTCCATTTATTTGTGTTGCCTTTAATTTCTTTCATCAGTGTCTTGTGGTTTTCGGTGTAGACATCTTTCACCTCCTTGTAAATTTATTCCTAAGTATTTTGTTGCTCGTTGGTGCTAAAGTAAATGGGACTGATTTTTTTTTCAGATAATTCACTACTCATGTATAGAAATGCTACTGTATGTTAATTTTGTATCCTGCAATTTTATTGAATTTGTTGATTAGATCTAACAGTTTCTTGCTGCAGTCTTTACAATTTTGTATATATAAAGTCATGTCATCTGCAAATAGGCAGTTTTGCTTCTTCCTTTCCAATTTTGGTGGCTTTTATATCTTTTTGTTGCTTGATGGCTCTGGCTAGGACTTCTGTGCTGTGTTGCATAGGAGTGATGAAAGTGGGCACCCATGTTTTGTTCCTGATCTTAGAAGAAAAGCTTTCAATATCTCCCCCCCCAACCCCGAGTATGATGTTAGCTGTGGGCTAGTCATATACGGTTGTATTCAGTTGAGATATGCTCCCTCTATACCTAATCTGTTAAGAGTTTTTATCATGAACAGATGTAGAATTTTGTCAAATGCTTTTTCTATGTCTATTGAGATGATATGATTTTTCTCTTTCAGTTCTATCAATGTGATATATTACTATCAATGTGATATATTGCATTTATTGATTTGCAGATGTTGAACCATCTATAGGCCCATATTCCATTTGACAATGGCGAATGATCCATTTAATTTACTGCTGAATTTAGTTTGCTAGTATTTTATTGAGCAATTTTGCATCTGTATTCACTGGGGATATTGTCCTGGAGTTTCCTTTTCCTTTAGTGTCTTTTTTGGCTTTGGTATCAGGGTAATGCTAGTGTCATAAAATGAGATTGGGGTGTCCCCTCTTTGGTTTTTTGGAAGACTTTGAGGAGAAATGGTGTTTATTCTTCTTAAAATGTTTAGTAAAATTCACCCCTGAAAGTATCTGTCCTGGGCTTTTCTTTGGTGGAAGATCTTTGATTATTGATTCATTTTCCTTACCAGTAATTGGTCTGTTCAGATGTTTAATTTCTTCCTGATTCAGAATTGTCAGGCTGTATGTTACTAAGAGTTTTCCTTAGTAAAAAACAAAAACAAAACCAAAAATCATTTCTTCTAGGTTGTCCAGTTTGTTTGGGTATAGTTGTTCATAGTGGTTTTCTATGCTCCTTCGCATTTATTTCTGTGCTATCAGTTGTAATGTCTCCTCTTTCACTTATATTTTATCGATTTGGGTCCTTTCTCTTTTTTCCTTGGTTAATTTAGCTAAAGGCTGGATTTTTTTTCTTTGAGTATAGCTGACCAAAATTTTTTTAATATCAAAGTATTACACAAAATATAAATAAATAAGCATACATAGAGTATTATATAATGTTTTTACATATGCAATATTTTATGTATGTTTATATATACATGTATTATATATTAACAAAACATTAATATAAACATACATAAACATAAAAGACAGGTAAATATTGTGTAATATGTTTATGTATATATGTTCATATGTAATATATAAACACACATATAAAGATATATACATATGTGGACACATAAAATGATACAAAAATATAACATGAAAAATAATTAAATATTAACATTTTAAATGTTTTGATATTAAAAATCAAGACTATAAACAACTAAAATGCAGAAATGCGTGTGAATTTTTTTCTCTATCACAGAATTCTATTTAACTTAAAGCTACAGTAAGACAGACACTCAGAGGGGAGTTTGTGATACAGCAGTGGAGACCCCAGAAATCCCATCCCTGGCCCATGAAGCGTTCACATTTAACATGTTCTCTTCCCTCTGCTTTAGGTGAAAAAGTTTAAGACATACAGCGACACAGATAATTCAACAACAGTAGCCAAAAAGAGGAAATGAGGGAAAGGAGGGGAAGGCAAACAGAATGGGGGGATGAACATGTCTTACGTGACTGAGAAAGAAAGGTGGGTTAAAACTCTTAGAACTTACTTCTCAGGGATGAGCAGACCAAACTGCAAGTAGACCAATATGCAAGGAGGGGGCACCAGAAATGAGTAGACCAGCATGCAAGGAGGGGTCACCAAAACACTTCGAAGGGTTTGGAGCATGTGGAAATCAGGAGACGGTAAAAAAAGGACTTAACTCATTTGCCTCAATAGCAGACCACCTACATGGCATGTCTACCTCTTTGGTTCTATACGTTATAGAACTATACTCCTATACTTTAAAGCTGTTGATGAGCAGAGAGGGATAAAATGGAGAATATGCTAGAAGCAAAGAAGTAGAGGCATCTGACGTGAAGAAAAGTATGAACATGGGAAACAAGGAAGTTAAGAGTCAGGATATAGAATGGAAAAGTAAAACATAATAATGAATCATTTTGCCAGACACATTACAGGCACTAATTGACTCAAAAGGAGTCTATAAAATGGGCACCAATATCAACTCCATTTCATAAACGAGGAAACAGGAGGAAAGGGAAAATTTTAATGCGTCTACTTTATTTAATCATATCCTGGATTCTATACCGGTGGATCTCAACCTTAGAACTTTTTAACTCAACCTGAAGAACTTCTTAAAATACTGATGACCAGGCCACACTCCCAGATTCAAATGTAACCGATCTTGGGTGGGATCTAGACACCAGTATACTAAAAAAGTTTTCCCAACTGGGTTATGTGTGATGCTAAGGTTGAGAAACACTGACATAGCAGGGGCCTAGAAGAGAAGTCCAAGAGATCACATGATACGCTTTCAGCATTATAGAAATCTACAGCTTAACCTAGTTAATGGTTAATATAGCTTACTACCATTATCTTACTTCCTCCTCAGGTCATTTATAAGGTGTCCTATTACTATTCTTATTTTTTTATATAAAGGAATCAGTGCTTCCAAAGGTTACATGAGTTAATATTAAATCGTTACTTTAAAAGAATCACACTGCCGTTTACTAAGTAACCACTACACCCACTGCCTCCTCTGGTTATGACAGGAAGTACGCAAGAGATGACAGCTGTCACTGGAAAGAAGGGATGTGTGCCCTCTAACAGACTGCAAGCACTCTACTAAATATCAGCTATACTCCCGCCACTCTGCTAGTTGCATTAGCACTGAGGACTCAACATGTCGAAACCATCACTGCAGATAGTTACACACCTACCTTCCATCTTCTAACAAGATAATTCTACCCTTTTCTATCCTTATTATAAGTTTAGAACATTTCAAGGCTGCCTCTTTTCTGCTCAGTCCTCGTGAATGCAATTCTATTTCTTAGTCTAGAAACACAAAGGCCCTCCTTACAGTCATTGAAAGAAATCTACAAGAGAAGAAAATGTTCCCTCGTCCTTACAGTCACACATAAGAGGGCTTCATCATTAAGACAAAACACACAAAAAAACAGATGCTAGTGGATATTTCTAAAAAAGTCTTTTGTAAGATTTTTGGACCAAAGATGTTGGTAGTAAGCCCTGTGAAGATAAATCCTACCCTCTAGCATGTCTACGATGCTGAGTGGTTATAGTTATAGTTATTTATTTACATATGTGTATTTATTATATAATANAAAATATAAAAGTATTACAGTAAGTTTTATTTTTCTATACACAAAATGGGCAATGTAGGGCTCTTCCCCTTAATAAAGCTTTTTAGGATATGTATATCCAGAGGGAAAATTATCTCTCTCTCCCTCCCTAGCCTCTGTTAACATAATTTAACCAAAAAAAGCAGACCAGATAAAACAACAGGTTAACAGGTTTGTAGGATATTTAAAGTACATCTTTAAATGGATATGATGATTCCATTAATAAAATTAGTTGGGCTAAAAATTATGTTAAAGATTCCCATTTTGATGAAATGCAAATAAGAATGAGGATGGAGNTAAGTGTCCGACTTCGGCTCAGGTCATGATCTTACGGTTTGTGGGTTCGAGTCCCGTGTCGGGCTCCGTGCTGACAGCTAGTTCAGAGTCTGGAGACTGTTTCGGATTCTGTGTCTCCCTCTCTCTCTGACCCCCAGCCCCCCCCCCACTCATGCTGTCTTTCTCTCTCTCTCTCATAAATAAATAAAACATTAAACATTAAAATAAAAAAGAATGCAGATGGAATGAGAAGAAGAAGATGAGCCAATGATTTTGTTGTGAATCTTTTTTCCCAACTGGGAAGCAAGATTTAAAGATTGAGTGAGAAGTAGGAGACCATGAATTATCTCTAAAAAGATCACAGCTGAATTCCTGACCTCTTTTCCAGGCTTGAGTAGAATTTTCTTGTCAGTACCTGAGTCTTTTCTAATAAGGTGCCTAGCAGTGATGAACCAGCCCCTAGAGCAGCATGGTGAGTTTGAGCTATAGCAGGACAGAAATGGAGGCTCGGCAGGATACAGTCAACATTGATGTTGCTGTGACACTCTTGTTAGATTTGGTGCGAGGAACAGGATGCCTTGGGGTATGTCTCTGGGTGAAATCAGAGGGGCAGAGGGTAAGCGATGGCACAGGCCTCTTGAACACAGCATGGGGATTTCCCACCATTGGCAACCATCTGTCATTGCATTTTTTTTTTTAAAATAATGAAGGCAAATCTATACTCTCAGGACATACCAGCCCTGAAATGCCCTCATCCTTTGTTTTCTTCTGGGCTACCTCTGTTCAACCTAGAGGAACCATATCAAATGTTTCCTCTTCTGGAAAGCCTGTCCTGGACCCTCATTCAGGACCAATAAATAATTTTCAGAGCACTTCATCCATCTAAGGGTAGCAATGACTAGCAAGACAGAGACATTAGCTGACCTAGCAGGCACTTTATAATCAGGTACTGAGTGAATGAATCAGTGAATGAATGAACGAATGAACATGGTAATATTGTAATGAGCTGCTAAGACTGATCCCACATTTTAAAAAACTTGATGTCAAAGAGTAGAGATAGAGTGCTCTTTTGAGATTCACGATCGTCCTGATTCTTCTTTGGGAGAATGCTAACCTTTATTTTGAAGCAAAATAATTTTTATTTTTAAACTCAGGGTACAGGATTAGGAGGAACTAAAACAAAAACTGAGAGTAGGCAGCTCCAAATGCCCATCAACAGAAACGGCAAGAATAAGCAGAAACTGTCAGAGCTAACTTAGTCAGAATTCTGGAGAGCAATCAAAGGTTTTTTAACCAAGGAAACACCAGATCAAGTAAAAAGGTTACTTAAAAAATGTTTCTGGTGTTCAAGGGAATCTCTGTCAAAATACTAGCTAAACACAAGCTGACATAACAGGAACTGCAGAGATAAGGCATGACAAGGAATACGGTGTTTGCAAAAGTAGTTTGTAAAAGTTACTTTAAAAAGGACAAGTATAGCCTTCAACAATCATAAAACAGCAAGCCCTGTGGAAGGAGAGAATCTGATTTCTGGAGTTACTGCGTTATAATACTCAAACGTCAAGTTTTCAGCAGCAAAACCACAAGGCCTACAAAGAAACAGGAAAGTATGGCCGATTCAGAGGGACATAATTAGTTGACAGAAATCATCCCTGAGGAAGTCCAGACGATGGATTTACTATACAGAGACTTTAAAAGAACACTCTTCTTTTTATGTTTGTTTATATATTTTGAGAGAGACAGAGAGAGAGAGCAGGGGAGGGACAGAGAGAGAGGAAGAGAGAATCCCAAGCAAGCTCCATGTTGTCAATACAGAGCCCTGGGTGGGGCTTGATCCCATGACCCTGGGATCATGATCTGAGCCAAAGTCGAGAGTCAAACACTCAATTGACTGAGCCACCAGGCACCCCTAAAACAACTCTCTTAAATATGCTCAAAGAGGTCAAAGAAATCATGGGAGGAAACCATGTTAGGCCACAAAACATTCTCAATAAATTTTAAAAGATTAAAATCTTAAAAATTATCTTCTCTGACCACAACAAAATGAAGCTAGAAATCAACAACAGAAGGAAAACTGGAAAATTCACAAATCGTTTAAATTAAACAGCACATTCTTAAGCAACCATTGTGTAAAAAAAATTATAAAAACTAGAAAATACTCCAAGATAAATAAAAACAAACAAATAAAACACCCAACATACTAAAACTCAGGGAACGCATTGAAGCCAGTGCTCAGAGGGTGTTTTATAGCTATAAAGGTCTACATTAGAAAAGAAGAAATATCCCATATCAATAATCTAACTTCGTACTCTTATGAATTAGAAAAAGAAAAGCAGAGTAAACCCAAATCTAGCAGAATGAAATAATAAAGATTAAAGCAAAGACAAATGAAATAGAGAATAGACGTAATGGCGCCAAAAGCTGTTTCTTTGAAAACAGTTAACAAGATTGACAACTGTTTAGCCATACATAAAAAAAAAGAGAGAGAAAAGACGCAAATAACTAAGTTCTTGAAAAACACAAACTACCTACCTTGACTTCAGAAGAAAAAAAACTCAACAGGGGCGCCTGGGTGGCTCAGTTGGTTGGGCATCTGACTTCGGCTCAGGTCATGATCTCGCGGTTTGTGAGTTTGAGCCCTGCATTTGGCTCTGTGCTGACAGCTCAGAGCATGGAGCCTCCTTCAGATTCTATGTCTCCCCCCTCTGTGCCCCTCCCATGCTCATGCTCTGTCTCTGTCTCTCAATAATAAATGCAAATGTTAAAAAATTAAAAAAAATCTCAACAGACCTATAACAAGTAAAGACTAATCTACAAGTAAGAAACTGGAATAAAAACTTCCCGACAAAGAAAAGTCCAGGACCTGATGTCTTCAGCAGTAAATTCTACCAAATGTTTAAAGACGAAATAACACCAATCTTTCTCCAAACTCTTCTGAAAAAACAGAAGAGTAGGAAACACTGACTCATTGTTTGAGCCCAGCTTTACCCTAATATCAAAACAGGTAAAAACATCAAGAGTAAAGAAAATTATAGGACAATTTTAATTGTGAATATAGAAGCAAGAATCTTCAACAATGTAGTAGCAAGCCAAGTCCAACAGCATATTGAAAGATAATACACAATGAGCAAGTGGGATTTATCCCAGGAGAGTGAGAATGGTTCACCATAAGAAAACCAGCCAACATAACACATCACGTTAATAGAACTAAGAAAAGAAAAATGCACAAGATTATCTCATTTGACCCAGAAAAGGCATTTGACAAAATCCAAAGCCCTTCAGGATAAAAGCATTAAAAACTAGGAATAGACGTGTACTTCTTCAAGAAGCTAAGCGGCATTTACAAAAAACTCACAGCTAACACAATACTCAGTGGTAAAAGATGAAAGCATTTCCCACTAAGATCAGAGAAAAGACAAAGATGCCTGCTTTTACCATTAGTATTCAGTAATGTACTGGAATGTCTAGCCAGAGCAGTTAGGGAAAGAAAAGGAAAAAAGGCATCCAAATCGCAAAGGTAGGAGGAAAGCTATCCTTATTTCCAGAAGACATGGTCTTAGATAGAGGAAATCCCATAGAACCCACAAGGAAGCTGTAGAGCTCATAAATGAGCTCAGCAAAGTTGCGGTCTACAAATCAACACAGAGCCATCAGTTGTGTTTCTATACACCAGTAATAAACAATCCAAAAAGGATATTAATCATTCAATTTCCATAGTATCCAAAAGAATAAAATACCTAGGAATAAATAGAACCAGTAGTTATTGAGGGTCAGATACCGATAGTACTTCTGTGGTTAGAGGGATTTGAGTGAGGACAAGAAGAATATAGTACAAGGATGGATGGGAAAGGTAAACCTACCAGGTAGAACGTGGGAGGTACTGTCAAAAGTTATTCACAAATTGCTGTCATCACTCCAACTTTAGAACACTTATAATAGATATGTTCTCTTGGTCTTGGCTACATTTGGGGACCTGTGAACAGAGAAGCCTGTACAGGCAAGCTCTACAGGTGCAAAGGAAGGAGCATGTCTGGAGAAGTCAGTGGGTTATGATGTGAAGAACAGATCATTAGAAGGTTGGTTGGGTCCCTTCCCAATGGAGGGCCTCCTGATCCCAGTGCCCTGCGGTGTTTCCCGAAGTCTGTTCTGGGATGATACATACACAGACCCCAACAGGAGGCGAACCAGGTGGCTGGAGAGGTGTGTCCACAGCACATCAGGGCTTGAGTCAAAATGCATGTAAGACAGAAGCTGGTAAACAGGCAAGTGGCCCCTGATATTCCCAGAGTTACCAGCCTGGAGCAGAGCCTGGTCACCTAGCTCTTTTCATGTATAATTACAAATGGAGTCAGGGCCAGTGCGTCAGAGCACTCCGCGCTCCAGCGGAGCATTCCCTGGAGGGATAGAGGATATTTACAGATGGGCATCTGGCAAGAGGCCCATTCTGTGAACAAAAAGGATGCAGACTTTGGTAGATTGACTGTTACAGGATCTAAGTGGCCCCAGAGAACTGGAGAAATTAAGGACACTGAGAATATTTGTTAGCAGAGCTACCTTCGAGGATAGGGATGTCATTGAAAGCAGGAATTCTATCTCATTCATTCATCTTCAGTGCAATGGACCTGGCAGATAATATATGTTCAATAAAAGCAGCCTAAATGAAAGGATGGAGGACCCTTAGTTGAGTGGTGGGTTGACATGTGGATGACTGGATGGATGTATGGATAGATGGATGACCATTAGATGCAAAGTGAATGTTTATTACTTCACCATCATTATAATACACAGAACCACATGTGAATCTCAAATTCTCCTGAGTTCCTGCAAGTGACCACATTGAAATCTGAGCTCTAACTAACAGAGAATAATACAGTCACAACACTGTTTTAACACAGCCTGAAATCCACCCATCGCATATATAAGAATTCCATTTTTTCTGTGAATAGACACTCTTCGTTTCTGCTCGGCCTGGTATCACGAAATTTTGCTTGGGGCAAAGAACAGGCGCCACCTCTAAGGTTGGAGTGGGGGCCCCAAACAGCCACGTGTGTACTTTAGAACCAGCCCCTTGCCTGTCAGTTTAGGAGGAGTCACCTGACCGAGGCTTGGCCAAATGGAGTCTTCCCCAGGAAATTGTAAAATTTGAAGTGAGAGTTTGAAGAGGTCAATAACTGAATGCACTTAATGGTAGAGCTAGAGAATCCACAGTGAAATGTTAGTGCTCAGCTAGGGTCCCCAGAGCTGCCCCGGCCTACCATCTCAGAAGTTTGGCTGTTCAGGGACTCTGTGCATTCACAAAGCAGCAACAGGAGGGTGTTGAGGGGACCTCCCACCAGAAGCTCTCTCACAAACCATGGTCACCAGGAAGAGTCCCATGACCCTGCATCTGGCGGGGACCTGCTTACCTGAGAGGAATCACATTTCCTCATCTCCTTCTCCTTCTTTGCCAGACGCTTCTTCTTCTTGTGAAGAGGTTTGGACTCCAAAATCATTTCTTCAAGTTCAAAGGTGGGGTCACAATTCAGCCTGCCTTTCTGCAAGAAAGACAAGTTGGCTCACTCCTTTGATTCTGTATCATTCTACAGATATACCAGAACAAATGGCAGGAATGATACCTAGTTTTCACAGAGCCATCCAAGATTAAGGAGTTGTGATTCCTACTAGGTTTCAGACAATGTATTGACAGCATTCTGTTTTTCATACTCCTTGATTTTATATTTCATATATTTTCTAAACTCCCCATGAGCCCTCAGTGAGTGAGAAAGGAGATCAAAGTATAGTTAACTTTCTAAAGTTTGAACTTGTACATTATGTTTCTCAAAGTATGTTCTAACAATCACATATCAGAATCACCTGAGTTGTTTGCCCAGCTTCCCATTTCCCCAGTCAGACCTCCAGAGTCAGTGTTCCTGAGCATGAGGCTGAGGAAAGTATATTTTTAACAAGCTCTGCAGATGATTCAGATTGACAATAAAGTCAGAGAATCTTACATAGAACCTCTCCGGAGGAAGCATCGATGGCTAATTTCTGTGGTGTGGTGTGTAGGGGGAAGAATGGAAGCAATAGGAGGTGGGTCTGGATTTCCACCATGTCATGTGCCCATCAACCAAGGTACATCTGCCCATACCAGATTCTGCAACCAAGTAGACCCAGACCTACCTTCTTGTTGTTCCATGAGGTAGCAACTCCTCACCTCAGCATTCTACCACACTGCCCACCCGTGTCGCCCACCTTGCACTTTTACCTGACCCACTCATCCATGCATCTTCTTCTATGTGCACGTGAAAGATCACACCCCCACAAGCCCACAGCATGCACCTCCCTGGGGCTGAACAGAAAACTTGGAACTGTCTCAACTGTCCCCTTTCGGAGTTCATTGTTCTGCTGATCTACCGGATACCAAATGTGTAGAATCAGACTTGTAGAGGGAAGCGAGAGGCCTCATGTGGGCCCTGTGGCTTTGGACTCCAGCTTTACCAGCAATCTGCAGGAGGTCACAGATGTCCCTCAGCCAGGCAGTCACCCAGTGGGAATGACTCTCCTTTGGCTATTAGTCCTTACAAGGATAGCTCTGTGGCAGAGAACCACCAAAGAAAGAGGGGTGAATGGTAAAAATAACCCCAACATTTTCAATTCTGTGACTCACGGAACTCCATGGATACAAACTTCTCTATCTTTGAAATCAGAGAAAACACTATTTCCTCAATGAGAAGATTCCTGCGAATGACTATTTGGAGGACTAGAGCTTCCTTCCAACAGAAACATACCACAAAAATTGGGTAGAAGCTGGAACTCCAGACACAGACCTGGATCAGACTCCCACTTGGCCACTTGCTAGCCATGTGAACTCTGGTGGCCCATTTACCCAGTGTTCTCATCTGTAAGACAGAAGTGGGGCCGTCCTCGAACACCAGTGAGGTTATCTAACGAGACTGTGTGTGTAGCTGAATGAAAGTTAGGATGGGTTTGTTAGGATTGACTCACATTAGGAATAAAACCTGGAATAAGCCTCTTCTGCAAAACTGCATCCCAGTTCATGTCATTCATATATGGGAAGTTCTGAACGTCGGACAAATGAGAAAATCGTTGGTCTGGGTTCAGCTCAAGTAGCTGCCAATGGAATACAAATACCAAGATCATCACGAAGGTCAAAGTAGGGCAAAAAATTATACAAATTCTTCTAAAAGTTTTCAAGTGTAGGACTGAAGGAAATAAGGCCGTATTCTCCTTCCCTCACCCTATAAACTAACAGTATAGGTAATACATACATAAATAACGTGATAATACATGGACAGAACAAGCTAGAAGTTGGTTTTTGCAGTGGGTTGAGTGAAAATAGATTGTCCTATTGAGTCAATCATACTTTTGATTCCTGACTCTCTACTTTACTACCTATGGGCAAGTTTGTCCTCTAAACCTTAGTTTACTATCTATTAAAGGGGATAATAGCCTATTTCATAAGGTTGCAGCTAAGATTAAATGAGCCATGTATTTAAAGTGCCTAAGAGAAAGTCTGCTCTTATTAGCTGGTGAATGCTCATGCATTTTTATAAATGAAATTCATATCCTGCTATGAGTGTTAGCTGTTCATATTGTTAATTAATCATCAAATAATTAATAATTATTAACAATTGTTATTGCTTTTAATATGATCACAATTATTAATATTGGTGATTAATAATTAATCAAATTATATTGGGTGTAACACATACATAACCAAGGTTACTGTTACAGTTTTGGGTTTTACTAACAGGGATTAAAGATTTTCCCCCCACATAACCACTGCAGAGCCAGTATCGCATCAGTCCTGTGGCCCAAGTGGGAAATGTCAGTTCTCCTTGAGATCATTCCTGGAGACTATAGCTGTGGATCATCAGAGTGTCACAGTGGAGTGAGGAGGGCTCCAGAGCCCATTATGGAAAATGACCCTACTCTTCTTCATCTTTGACATTATCAACATCCCTATTCCAAAACAGGGCAGTTGACCCCAAAGACAGGAGGTACACATATGAATCCCTGGCCCTCAAAGCTCTTGTCCTTAACTGGCCACTACTTGTGTGAAGTCTTCTCAAACTTTCTGTATAGAAAGGGCCAAGTATTTCTGTTTGTTTTAATTTCCAACCCAGTAAGATCAATAGACAGTCTTACAGTGCATGGCTAATAGGCAGTGGCCCACCATGTGCAACTGATGATTTGAGTTAAACCTTGTTCAACGAGATGAGTCCACTGTCCATGTACTTAGAGGCATCAGCAGTATCAAATGGCTACAACAGCCTCTAAAGGCTTCTCTCAATTTCTGGCCTTCCTGTGGACCTGTGGGGAGCAATTCATGAACCTGAACCAATGTGTAGCCCTGATCTGTATAAAGGAGGGAGCTGGAGGAGCTGGGGATAGGAGCACTGTTCCAGGCAGAGGGACTAGCAAGTGCAAAGGCCCGGTAGTGAGAGACTGATAGATGTTGGTGAGGAGGGAGAGGAAAAGGAGAAGAGAAAGAGAAGGCCAGAGCAGTTTATGTAGAGTCAAAAAAGTAATAAAAGTCCAAAATAAGGCTTCAGTGGTATTTAAATTTTTTTTTTTTTTAATTTATTATTTCTAGGAGAGAGAGAGAGAGAGACAGCGTGAGCAGGGGAGGGTCAGAGAGAGAGGGAGTCACAGACTGAAACAGGCTCCAGGCTCTGAGCTGGCAGTCAGCACAGAGCCCGACGCGGGGCTCGAACCCACGAACGTGAGATCATGACCTAAGCGAAAGTCGGACGCCTAACCGACTAAGCCACCCAGGCGCCCCACTTCAGTGGTATTTAGAACCTTTATACCATGCCAACGACTTTGATCTTTATTGTGTGAACAATGAGAAGTCAATGAGGTTTGCACTGGACAGATTGTTAGGGGGCAGGGGGGAGAACACAATGGAGTGTGCAAAAGCATCCAGGACAAACCAGTTATAAGGCAAGACGCGATGGCAGTAGGCCTGGGGGGGACAGCAAGAGAGATAAAGAGAAGTGACAGATTCTAGAGATATTTATGAATCAGATTCCAGAACTTGCTAATGAATTGGATATGGGGGAGATGGATGATTGCGGGTTTCTGACTTCTGTCACTGGACGGATGGAGAGGCCTGTCACTGAGAAAGAGCACATCGTACAAAGTCTAGGTAACAGAGGTCAGGAACTCCATTTTGGACACAGTTGAATTTGAGATGACTAAACAAGAGGATACGTGTGTTGCCTTCTTGAAATCGTGTTTGAAAGCTGTTCCATGCAAAGCCCGCTCTAGAAATGTATATTGTAATGCCCGCCTCCAGTATCGTAAACTTACTTCTTACCTCAAGCCAGAAAGTATGCTTCTTTTCACCACTTCCTTTTGTCATGCCGTCCCCCTTCTTACCTTCTTAAGTAGTGACACCATTTCCTGTGACCAGGCAGAGGGGTAAGTCACAATAGCCGTCTCAAACATGTGTGCGATTTCCTTGCTGGACGTACTGGAGCGAATATGGTATGGTCTCTTGGAGGAGAGAAGCAATAAGAGTCTTCATTTTTATAGAGTAAAGAAAAAATGTTGCATTGCTAATGTTTCTGAGCTAAATTTTCAATAAGGAAAATGTCAGTCTCATTTTCTAATCCCTCCAGCTGATTGTCGTTTTCATAAAAAATGTGGTCTACTGTTGCCAACTCTCTTTAAAAAAAGACACCTGGGGCACCTGGGGGGCTCAGTTGGTTAAGCGTCAGACTTCAGCCCCGGTCATGATCTTGCAGTCTGTGAGTTCTAGTCCAGTGTCAGGCTCTGTGCTGTCAGCTCAGAGCCTGGAGCCTGTTTCAGATTCTGTGTCTCCCTCTCTCTCTGCCCCTCCCCCACTCATGCTCTCTCTCTGTCTCAAAAACGAATAAACGTAAAAAAAATTTCTATTAAAAAAAAGACACCAGAAATCTATTGTTTGTTGTGAAATCTCAGAATTTTTAAAAGTTGATAAGTCGATTGGGCCAAATGAAGCATTTCTGTATGCTAAATCCACCTCTGAGATACCAATTTGGGACTGTTTTATAAGGAAAATTACACAGGTATTTACATAAAACATGGGACAAGTGTTCAGTAAAGGGAACTTAAAAAAATATTCCTTACATATTGATTATAAGGAGATCCAGCATTTTATTCTACATCTCGTGGCACTTGTTTGAATCAATAATAAGTTCAAGATAGAATGTTACCCACAGAATTTCACTCCCTGTCCATAATACTATTAGGAGAGGGGTGGAGAATTTCATGAGGAGGAAAAGTACTTCTGAGAGAATCAAGTTCATCTATAGTTTTAACTGGGGGAAAAAGAAATCAACAGTGGCTTTGTTATATATTTCACAGCTGTACACTAGAGGGCAGCCTTTACCTATATTAATTTCTCTATTTCATAAAACAGATTTCTGGGATTTTATCTTTTATGTGAACTGTGAGCTATTTAGGGCCAGAGATTACCCCATACTCATATGTGTGTCCACCTAACACCTAGCAGGTGCTCATTATATGTTTGTTGAATTAACAAAATTTTGTATTAGATTAACCAACAATGGGTCAGTTAACATGGAGATGTACATTTATCAAGTGCCTGGACCTTTCAAAATACTTATTAAGTGATTGTGGGCCGGTGGAACAAATTGGGAGAAATAGAAAAGTTTATTATTTTTTTCCTGTTGTAAATCAGTATTTAAAGGTAATATAATGGGAGAGGGGTGCCGAGGTGGCTCAGTTGGTTGAGCATCCGACCCTTGATTTTGGCTTAGGTCATGATCCCAGGGTTGCGAGATCGGGTCCCACTTTGGGCTCCCCACTGAGCCATGAAGGCTGCTTAAGAAAGATTCTCTCTCTCTTCCCTCCTCTCTGCCCCTCCCCTTGCTCATGCGCTCTTTCTCTCTCTCTCTCTCAAAAAAAAATGTAATTATAGATGGCTAACAGACACATGAAAAGATACTCAATATCATTCATGATCAGGGAAAATACAAATCAAAACTTCAATGAGATATACCCTCACACCAGTTAAAATGGCTAAAATTAACACAGGAAACAACATGTGTTGGCAAGGATGCAGAGAAAGGGGGACCCTCTTACACTGTTGCTGGGAGTGCCACTCTAGAAAATAGTATGGAAGTTCCTCAAAAAGTTAAAAATAGAACAACTCTATAATACAGTAATTTCACTATTAGGTATTTACCCAAAGGATACAAAAATATTGATTGGGAGGGATACATGTACCCCAATGTTTATTGCAGTGCTATTGACAATAGCCAAAGTATGGGAACAGCCCAAATGTCCATCGAGTGATGAATGGCTAAAGAAGAAGTGGTATACACACACACACACACACACCATAGAATATTACTCAGCCATCAAAAAAAGAATGATATCTTGCCATTTGCAAAGATTTGGATGGAGCTAGAGAGCATTATGCTAAGTGAATTAAGTCAGAGAAAGACAAATACCATATGATTTCACTCATATGTGGAATTTAAGAAACAAAACAAATGAATATAGTGGGTAGAAAAAGAGAGGCAAACCCGGAAACAAACTCAACTACAGAGAACAAATTGGTGGTTACTGGAGGACAGGCAGGTGGGGAGCTGGGTCAAATAGGTGACGGATATTAAGGCGGGCACTTGTGATGAGCATCGGGTGTTGTATACAAGTGATGAATCACTAAATTCTACACTTGAAGCTAATATTATGCTGTATGTTAACTAAATGGAATTTAAATAAAAACTTAGCATAGAAAAAGGTAATGTAATTAAGTATTTGAGCTTTGAAGGCAGAAAGGAGTTGAGTGCTAAATTAAGGCACTCTATTCGAGTTTGAATTCCTTTGTCTATAAAGTGAAGCTCCTTTACCTGTAAAATAAACCGCCACATGAAGTTGTTGGAGAAACTGAATCACATAATGTGTAAAATTCTCCACAAAGCAGCTAACACATTGCACACAATGCAGGAGAGATTTTTATCACCCTGGAGCACAGGGTAAAAAGGGTGGATACAAATGTGAATAGTGGGCAGCAAGGTGAGTCATGGATCAAGGTGATGTGAAGAAAGGCTTAACTCTGCACACGGTAGAACAACGTCAAGTTACCTGGGGAACCACAGACTGCTGGGAGTTGACCTCTAAAAAGGAGACTGGCCAAACTTTATTTCTTTTATCCAAGGTCTAAACATACACGCCTGCCATGGATTTTCTTCCCACAAGATTGAATAAAGGATTATAGGTAATTTATTTGTCTCAGGAACAATATAGTGGAAATAACCCATGTAACTCAGCCTTAGAAAGGACATGCTAGGTACCTGACCACCATGCTCAACACTTACTGGCTGTTTACTAGCCAAAGGCACTGCGGGTCACTGCATGTGACCCATTCCTCACATACCGGCAAGAGTTAGGGTACATTCGGCACACTTCCGCTTCCTGGGTTCTGTGCATATGCACATACATCTTACCCTTCTTCTAATTTTCTTCATTTCATTTCGGTTTCTAAACTTACTGTTTCTCAAATAGCTAGAAACATAAAATTATTTGATAAATGAATACAGTAACTGATGAACGCCACAGGCAACTAACGGGTTTGAGTGTGTTTTTTCCCATTTACTGTAGAAGGCCATGTGACCGAAGCTAATATATTTTTTAAAATCCTCATGACTGTCCACTTATTAAAAATAGTCAATCATTGCCTTTGTCTTATAAAAGAACTTCTTTTCCTAGGTTGAAAATTCGAAATTCATGTTAATCCATCAGCTACCAGAAGTGCGTATTTATTCATTTGCCAAATATTTATTGAATGCTCACGATGTTCCAGCATCTCTGTTGGGCACTGGGGATTCAATGAAGAATAAGACAGACGTGGTTTTTACCTTAGTGGCGCCTACAGTCTATTTGCAAAAACCGTAAATATTTATATCGACTGAACACACACCCCTAAATCAAGGGAATATATGCTATAAAGTAATACACTGTGCAATGACAGGATATATGAAATCTTAGGCAGCATATAAAAAGCAAGAATATAAAGAATGCAGAAGGTGGTGAAGGTAAAACACTAGGTGGGAGAAAATGAGGTGTGATTAGAGTCATATTTCAGGAGTACAAAAGCAACAGAGTTAGTTGCAGCTAAGGATGTGCAATTCGTGTCAAACTGTGTGTGTGCCCATCAGAACCTAACACTTAAGGATGGCACCAAGCCAGAAGAGGAAGACCCCGCCTCTGCACTGACCGACAAAGCAGGCAAATGGTTAAGGGACCTGCCCATTCATCCAGACTGCAGTGAAGTTCAGAAACCACGGAGATGCCAAGCATATCTTTGAGGCATGTATCTTTCTATAAATGAGAATCTGTAACTGTGGACGAAATCATTGTTTAGCACCCTTCCTCTGTGGCTTCGTTGTGTTGATAGTTGCAGGTAAATGGGACTAGCTGTATTGTGAAACCTAATTACCTGTAGCCTACTTGGGGATTCTTTCTGAGATTGTGGCAGAATTGATACATAGTGCCTTATTCCCTATGCATTCAGTACACACTTGTTATGTATCTACTTAAAGTTAAATACTGGGAATAATACTCAATTCAATGTACAAGGTGCATGCTTCACCTTTAATGAATTTGTAATCTAATAATATAGAAGAGAAAAAAACATAAAAATGGATAGACCTTGAAAAACTCACAAGGGCAATACTTTACAAAGTGGATTTAAATTCAGCAATCTACTAGTAACTTTTCTTCACCTTTCCAAAAAGCCAGAAAGAAAAGAAAAGTGAGTCTGACAGTGTTAATACAGCACATCCCAGGGAAGAACCACAGAGGTAGTATGATAAGGGAGGGAGGGAAAAAAATAATTTCTTGGCGAAATTCTCTCTAGGCATTTTCTTGATTTAAGAAAAGTCTTCTTTAAAAGGAAACCACTCTCATTTTCCACTGAACTCAGAACCCAGGAGCCGGATGACAGAGAGGAATCCAACAAGACAGGGCATGAATTGAGTTGTGTTAATAATTCACACTTGCCTTAGGGAAGTGTGTCTATGTTAGAGTCCTGTACCGTGACCGCAAAATGATTTTCTTTAAACAAACAAATGTATTTACACAAGCTATTTAGTGAAGTGCCCTGATTCTCCCTCTCTGAGAGTTTATAATATCCATATTACTCATTTAATTTTATCTGGATTTAACGCTAACTCACATGCTTGACTCCACATGTGGGAGAGTGAATATGTGCAGAAATCCCAACTATCACACGGCATAATGCTTTTGCCCTGCAAACAAACTGCTTGAGTTCAGCAGGGGGACAAATCTATCCTTTCATTCTAAAAAGGAAATTTGCTGGAAGAGTCACCAAAGAAAAATGGAATTCTACCATACCCGGCCTCTCAGGAGCTCATATGCCGTCACCCCCAGGGACCACCAGTCAACGGCAAAGGCATAGCCTGCTTCTCTTCTGGAGCTGAACATCTCAGGTGCTGAAAACACAGAGAAGTCAGGTCAGTTTTACTCCCTGAGACATTAATGAATCCCTTTTCCCCACATGTTCCTCCTCAGGCACATTATGAGGGTAAATAAAGGAATAAACACTGTTAGAGATGTTTATCATTCGCTGCTAGATTGCTCACAGCAGGCAAAAATGTCTAATTTTCTAGTCTCAGTGGACTCATTCGTCAACCAACATATGGGCAAGCACAGACCTTGATGGGCAAATTCTGCACTTATTTATATCATATACCTATTAAAAATTGGATCCCATAAGCCTCAAATGTTCAGATGATCCTAAAATTCAAAAGGCTCAGAGGATGGTATTTTTTGTCTTCATTTGGAAGGTTTGTGCTAAAGGACCCATATTTGTATCACTGCTGCAAACAACACTTAGAATTTGGTGCACTATACGCTGGATTGCCTCTCCATCTCAGAGTCATCTAGAAGACACAAGAGCAGCATTTATAGCCTGCTATTACAGGTGGTGAGGGAGGGGAGAAGGCAGAGTTGACATTCTGAACGATATAAGGTTTTACAGTAGGTGGAGAAACTTAACACTTTGTAACATAGTTATTTGAAAGGACTCTTTCAATAACAAAGCAAAGCTATAGTCAATTTTGTCCCCCATTGGTGACGCCCTCGCTATGCATTCTCCAAGAGCTTGGACACACTGTGGACCTTCTCCACACTCGTCCAGGAATATACCTAACTTGTGAGGGATGAACAAAGCAAAGCAAGGGCAGCTTGCTCACGGCTCCATTTTTGGTGTGTCATCTTGAACCTGGCATTTAGAGTCACTCAACAAAACATGTTGAATAAATGAGGATGAGTCAAGTAAACATGGGGCCCATGCTGCCTGGGTTCAAAACCCGCCTTGACCACTTGTTCCGACCTTGAAGAAATCAGCTGCTTGAACATGAGAAATGTTCATCAGCAAGGTCAGAATAATAAGCAGGAGATTTTTATAGAGGCGAGAAATCAAATGAGATGCCAAAATCTCACTTCAGCACTTGGCACCTAGAAAGTGCTCCAAAAATTAGTCCCCATTCTGGAGAAGCAAACTCTTATAGGAATGGGGATTTTACTTGTCAAAAGCTATCCACAGGGGCGCCTGGGTGGCTCAGTTGGTTAAGCGTCCGACTACGGCTCAGGTCATGATCTCACAGTTCGTGGGTTTGAGCCCCATGTCGGGCTCTGTGCTGACAGCCAGCTCGGAGCCTGGAGCCTGTTTCAGATTCTGTATCTCCCTCTCTCTCTGACCCTCCTCTGCTCACGCTCTCTCTNGTCACTCAACAAAACATGTTGAATAAATGAGGATGAGTCAAGTAAACATGGGGCCCATGCTGCCTGGGTTCAAAACCCGCCTTGACCACTTGTTCCGACCTTGAAGAAATCAGCTGCTTGAACATGAGAAATGTTCATCAGCAAGGTCAGAATAATAAGCAGGAGATTTTTATAGAGGCGAGAAATCAAATGAGATGCCAAAATCTCACTTCAGCACTTGGCACCTAGAAAGTGCTCCAAAAATTAGTCCCCATTCTGGAGAAGCAAACTCTTATAGGAATGGGGATTTTACTTGTCAAAAGCTATCCACAGGGGCGCCTGGGTGGCTCAGTTGGTTAAGCGTCCGACTACGGCTCAGGTCATGATCTCACAGTTCGTGGGTTTGAGCCCCATGTCGGGCTCTGTGCTGACAGCCAGCTCGGAGCCTGGAGCCTGTTTCAGATTCTGTATCTCCCTCTCTCTCTGACCCTCCTCTGCTCACGCTCTCTCTCTCTCTCAGAAATAAATAAAACATTTAAAAATTAAAAAAAAAAAGCTATACACAGCTGACCCAAGCCTCTGGTAGTCAGGGGTTGCCCCTAGACAAAGGAAACGGATGTGACATGGTGCCTGCACACAGGGTGGACCTACCCAGGCCTCTCAAGTCCCAAGTCAAATCCTGTGGACAGCATCCAGTCAGAGGTAGAATGTTGACGTCCCAAGGCCCGGGACCAACCCTGACTCAAAGAGCCTTCAGTAGCAGGACTAGGCAGGCCTCATTCCCTAGTGAATTCATCTCCCACGGATCACTGTATCCTTCCTGCAAGTCTTAGCTCTCCATGCAGTTCCAGAGATAATGGCCCTGACTCCACGGTCCCCTCACCCTCCAACTGGATGGAATGGGCTTTACTTCCCCTTTCCCTTATCAGTACCTCATAGCACGTCATCTCAGATACTTCCCTGGGTGACAAGCCACAGGCATCTCAGGGAAATAGCAGAGAACTCTGAGGGATAAATAGGAAATCAAGCTAAGAGAATACCGAACATCTGGATATTTTCAATTTGAGAGTGTTGTGAACAATGCTGCCATGAACATTCCTATACATGTAAGACCCCTAAAAGCTTTTAGGGAGCCCTGGAGGGTGGAGCTGCTGGGGATGGGATGCACATCTTCACATATTTATCCAGGTGATGGTAGCGATTAACACTGTGACCATTAGTGTATGAGAGGGTTTTTTGGTGTTCAGCGTCCTTACCCACACTCGGTGTTAACTGACTTTTTGAATTTTGTCAATCTAGGAAGTGTGCACTGATCTTTCACTGTGATTTAAATTGGCATCCTCCTGATTTCTAATAAGCTTGAACACATTTTAGTGTGTCAATTTGCCATCTGGATTCCCATTATTTGGTTTTCAGGTTTTAGCACACCTAGATAGTAGATTCTTGGTCAAGAAATAAAGAAAAAGAAAGGGCCTAAAATTTAATCCATAAATGTAATACAATAAAAGTAATTAGTGAAACTTACAAAAGATATTCTAAATTTCATCTAACAAAAAAAATCTGTAATAACCATTGTCTGAAAAAAGAATAAAGACATAGAACTGCATCTCATGTATTCAATTACATTATAAAACTATAATAATTAAGATCTGAAAACCGCAGTATGTAGACACTAGTACATAAGGATATTTAGTTTATGATGAACATATTGTAAATCAATATGAAAAGAGTCTTAGTTGATATGCTGTCTCAAAACAGGTGTTTAATGATCTAACAAAAAATAAAGTCAGATCCTTGTGACATATCTTCAGTCAGGATTATGTAACTGGAATAAGGAAAAACATGAAAATATAACAAAAATAAAATACTAGGTAACCTTATCCAAAATCTGGAGGTAAGAAGGTCCTACTAAGGATAGCATCAAAGGTAGAAACTATAAAAAAGACCAATGGTGTGATGATGTTAGAAAAAAAGTTCTCTATGTGAAAAATGTTATAAGAACAATAGCAAACTAAAAGGTAGGAAAAGTCGTATTGGTAACACATAGGATATGCTATTATATTCTGAATGTATAAGGGGCTAGAATTTTTATATGATTAATAAAAATTATTTTATATAATTAAGAAGAAATATCAGTATAGGATAAAAATATTAACACCCTAGTAGACAATGGGTAAAGAACATGCACAGACAATTTACAGAATAAGTCAGAGAATTGCAGTATTAGTATCATAATAAGGGACCACTTTAAACCATCATTTCAGGAAGATTAAGGATATTCATTGCTCAGCCCTGCTGAATTGCAGGGAAGTGAATATCCTCAGACACTTCCAGAATGAATGAACAGAAATCAATGCAGATTTTTAGGAGGAAACGTATTAACACATAAATTTCCACTGACCAGGAATTCTTTGAATGGGAATTTATCACAGATATGAACTAACTGTAGGATCTGTTTCTGCTAATAGGAGTTTTATTACAAATTTACTTGTATTTTTTTTTTAATTTAAAATTTATTTTTTAATGTTTTATTTATTTCTAGGAGAGAGAGAGAGAGAGACAGCGTGAGCAGGGAGGGTCAGAGAGAGAGGGAGTCACAGACTGAAACAGGCTCCAGGCTCTGAGCTGGCAGTCAGCACAGAGCCCGACGCGGGGCTCGAACCCACGAACCGCGAGATCATGACCTAAGCGAAAGTCGGACGCTTAACCGACTAAGCCACCCAGGCGCCCCGTATTTTTTTTTAAATTTAAATTGTAGGTAACATACAGTGCAATCAATACTGGTTTCAGGAAGAGAATTTAGTGAGTCGTCACTTACATACAACACCCAGTGCTCATCACAAGTGCTCTTCTTAGTACCCATCACCCGTATATCCCATCTCCCACCCACCCCCCTCCATCAACCCTTGGTTTGTTCTCTATCTTTAAGAGTCTCCTCAGGTTTGTTTCCCTCTCTCCTCTCCCTGCCCCACCTCCACCTCTACTCCCCTATGTTCATCTGTTTTGTTTCTTAAATTCCACATATGAGTGAAATCATGTATTTCTCTTTTTCTGAGTGACTTATTTCACTTGGCATAATACCGCCTACCTCCATCCACGTCATTGCAAATTGCAAGATTCATTCTTTTTGTTGCCTAAGTAATATTCCATTATATATGTATACCACATCTTCTTTATCCATCTATCAGTTGATGGACATTCGGGCTCCATAGTTTCAGTATTGTTGGTAATGCTGCTATAAACATTGGGGTACATGGACCCCTTTGAATTTGTATTTTTGTATCCTTTGGGTAAATGCCTAATAGTGCAATTGCTGAATCATAGGGCGGTTCTATTTTTAATTTTTTTGAGGAAACTCCATACCATTCTCCAGAGTGGATGCACCAGTTTGCATTCCCACCACCAGTGCAAGAGGGTTCCCCTTTCTCTGCATCTTTGCTAACACCTCTTGTTTCTTGTGTTGTTAAGTTTAGCCATTCTGACAGTTGTGAGGTGGTATCTCATTATGATTTTGATTTGTATTTCCTTGATGATGAATGATGTTGAATATTTTTTCATGTGTCTGTTAGCCATCTGGATGTCTTCTTCAGGAAAATGTCTATTGATGTCTTCTGTCCATTTTTTTAACTGGGTTGTTTGTGTTTTGAGTGTTGAGTTTTATAAACTCTTTACAGATGTTGGATACTAACCCTTTAGCAGATGAATGAAACTGGACCACTTTCTTACACCATACACAAAGTCACAAAAATAAATTCAAGTGGATGAAAGACCTAAATGTGAGACAGGAAGCCATCAGAATCCTACAGAAGAACACAGACAGCAACTTCCTTGACCTCAGCTGGAGCAACTTTGTACTAGACATGTTGCTGAAGGCAAGGGAAACAAAACCACACATGAATTGTTGTAACTTTCTCAAGATAAGAAGCTTCTGCACAGTGAAGGAACCAATCAACAAAACTATGGAATAGGAGAAGATATTTACAAATGATATATCTGATAAAGGGTCAGTATTTATATTTCAAAATAAAAAACAAGCTAACATTCAGTAATGAGGAATTGGTTACATTTGATGCACTCCTGTTTGAGCACATGATCATCATAAATGATAGTTATATATATATATGGGTATGGGAAAATAAGCAGAGTATCATTTGTGAAGACCCAGGCTCTGGAGTCGGAGAGAAACAAGTTGCATTTCTGGCTGAGGCAGGTTTATAGAATGGAGGCAGAGAGGTCGCATAGCATAGCAGAGTTGAGGCCCTGAAACTTATTCTGTATCCCTAGCTCCACCTTGAGCAAAGTGCGTAATTTCTCAGTTTGCCTGTTGCAAGTGGAAATAACCGGAGTATTGGCCTTGTGGAAGTTTTAGTTTAAACAGTGTAATATGCACACTTGGAACAGTGCTTGGTACATAGGAAGACCTCAGTCAATGTCAGATATTGTATCTTCACCATCCTCCCTATCATTCTCACCGTAAGTGCCATGGTTTAAGGTGTTTTTAGATGTGGGTTTAACTTCTTAACTTGTTTAACTTTATTACTTGCTGTGTGATAAGGTTCTCATCACTTTCTTTCCTGACCTGATTTTTTTTAAGCGGTGAAGTCAGAATAATAGTAAAGCCTGTTTCATAGGACCGTCTTGAGAATATAATGGTACAATAAATGTTAAAAGCTTAGCAAAGTGCTTGGGGCATCATACATGCTCATTATATGATGTCTATTGCTATGGCATTATAAAGTGAAAATTTCAGGTACAAAAATTCAGTATGACCCAACTTTTATAAAAGAAAAATGTGTGTGTGTGGATGCATAGATAAAAATGTCTGAAAGGAAAGCATAAATATCTACAAGTAGACAGATTAATCTAACTGCCTTTTGCTTATCAGCACTTTACACGTTAGCTATAGTGAATTTTCTTTGTTTTTAATTGGAAAGAGAAGAATGTTTTAATTTGTTAAGCTCTCAGGATGATCTGAATTACATTCACACAGAGGTAGGAGTGAGGGTGGGGGAAGGAGGGGAGGGAACAAGGAACTAAAAATTCTGAAGGGAAGGTGGTTTGGAACTGTCCAACTGCTCTTCCTTGCCTTTCCAGAGCCAGAAACTTCCGTATGCAGTAATGTGCCCAGCATCTCCTCTTAGTAGATGTCATATATTCCTATAATCCTCAGTATTTGGTCCTAGTGTTCTTTCTTTATCCTTAGAATATTTTTTTTCTATAACTGCTAATTAGTACTATAAAATGGGTACAATTTATACCCATTTGTGCTCCCACAGGAGCACTATAAAATGGGTACTGGTGAATGTCTGTTACTTAGATAGTACCAAGTTATTGGGAGCATAGTTTTAAAAAAATTAAAAGCAGACTTCTACCTATGACACCTCTTAGAAGGACTCTTACTCAAAAATTGAAGGCAAGGGCAACCATTGGGTCAAGAGTTAAGGGAAGACAGATCCTCATTTTTTAAAATGTTTTATTTATTCTTGAGAGAGAGAGAATGAGAGAGGGAGAGCATGAGCAGGGGAGTGGCAGAGTGAGAGAGGGACACAGAATCCAAGGCAGGTTCCAGGCTGTGAGCTGTCAGCACAGAGCCCAAAGTGGGGTTCTTACGAACTGTGAGATCATGCCCTGAGCCAAAGTTGGACGCTTAACCAACTGAGCCACCCAGGCGCCCCAAAAGAACCTCATTTTTTTTTTTAAATATTTTTATTTATTTCTAGGAGAGAGAGCGAGACAGCGTGAGCAGGGGAGGGTCAGAGAGAGAGGGAGTCACAGACTGAAACAGGCTCCAGGCTCTGAGTTGGCAGTCAGCACAGAGCCCGACGCGGGGCTCGAACCCACGAACCGCAAGATCATGACCTAAGCGAAAGTCGGACGCTTAACCGACTAAGCCACCCAGGTGCCCCAAAAGAACCTCATTTTTAATGAAACAGGAAACCCTTCTACTAGTCTGGCTTCCCTAAATTGACTTACAATCTTTTAATGAGCACAAATAATTTCTAAAAGAAATTTTTCCCTTTATCTCTCTCTCAGGGAGAAGCTTGACTTTCTAAAGTCAGACAGAGCTTACTTTAAATCAAGGCTTTTTTTTTTTTTTTTTAAATGATTAGTCATGTGATCTTGGGCAAATTACTTAGCTTCTTATTTCCTCATTGTAAAATGGTGATAATTATAGTCTGCCTCATAGAGTCGTTGAGAAAAAATAAATGAGTAAATGAATGTTAAACGTTTAACACATTGTCTGGCCCATAGAAAGCTTTCAATAAATATTAGTAATTGTTAATTATAAGGGTGAAGGTGGAGAGCCATAGAGAACCTTGAATGCATTCCAATTTCCTAGCTCTGTGTTGTGAAAGGACTCGAAATGCCAAATTTGAGGAGAATTAAATTATACGGATATTGTATTTAAAATCACTGGGGAGAGAAATGAAGGGTAGCCTCCCTTTACTCCTCTCACCATGGAAACCAGGCCTAGAAAACCCAGATGCACACTCTGATTTGGCTCCAAGAAAATAGCCCTTAATATGGAAACCCAGGAAACCTGCAGAATAAATTCATCAGACCAGCAGGCTCAGATATTCCCTTTTATCATGTGAGTACAGTGGGCTTTAGACAGAAAATAGGCTGAATTATATGTGTCCATTATTTGAGAAGTGACAAAGGAGATTTATTCCCCCCACTGGTAATAGGAAGCCAGGAAATTTGCAGTTGTTCAAGTATCATCTAAAATAAGACTCATTTTTTCCCATAGAGGATTTCTTTCTCTTGGAAAGTGAGGTGGCCCTGCATGTAGGGGTTTTATTTTCCTCTCTCTAGTTACATGAGGAAGAGAATGAGGTATTAAAAGAAGTGGCTTTGCTCTTACCCTTGATTTCAAGTTCAGATATTTTGCTCTTAAATGAGCATATCTAGTCAGTACAGTTCGTTCTGCCACCTAATTCCACTAGTTTGACCAACGGCATCATTTGCTCTAAGCATCTCAACTAATTAGGGTAGAAGAATAGTCTTTATCCTTGTATCAGTTGCCAACAAATGTGCAGTGTCTATCTTCCCATTTTTGCTGGGTAAGGGGTTCCCTCAAAGTTCAGTCTGTTGCTTAAAACATTTAAATTCTTTTTGCTTGTTAAAACATCTACTTCAGATACTTTAACATGCAGTGCCATGAATTTAAAGACTAATGCCGTATCTGATCTATAGTCTCCCCATATCATGCAGCTGGATTCAGCCATCCTGACATGGAGACAGCCAATCTGTCTCTCATATCCCTTCTCCCTTTTCTTAGAAAGTGCCAAATGCTCTGTCTTTGCCCCAGGGTGCTCTCTCTTTAGTTGCTTCTAGTAGCCAACCTGGCTCACGATCTGTGGCAGAGCTTCTCAACCCTGGCTGCATGGCACCATTACCTGAAGAGCTTTTACACGACCCTACCCTTGGGTGTCACCTCCAAGATTCTGGGATAGTTGAACACTACTAGAATTGGTGGTGTTTCCAGTAAGCCACAGTGACAGGAACTTCCCTCCCTCCAGTCTACTGGAGGGGGTCCCTAAAAACCAGATCCCATCCTGTGGCTAATCCACACCCCTCACCCCAACACAGACTCATGCACTGCTACCTATCTGTCTCATAATGTTATGGTCCCCAGGAAGACTGAACTCCAAATTTATCAACCCTCCAGGGACAACTCAGGCTCCATTAGTACCAGGAGCAGTGAGCAAGTGCAGTGATGAACCTGACTTTGACTAAGACTGGAAGACCAGGCCATTCTTCTCACAGCCACACGCAGACTTTACAGAGAATCATTTTGAAGTCTGACTTACCTGTCTTGAGAACAGTGGGAACAGAGGAAAAGTCCCTCTTGCTGAACACCTTTGGAGAAAGGGCCAGGGTTCTGTCTTTACATTTCTAGGGGCAGGGAAGAGGCAGGGCTAATTGGGCCAGAATGGTGTCTACACACTGATGCCGTCTCCGACAACAGCACTTAGAATTTGCAGTAATTTGTAGTGTTAACATAATTTAATGTGAGACTTTGTTGACAATTTCGGCACCTAACCTTACCCTTTTAGTCTCCCTCTGGGCATATGTTGAATCTTCAGGAAAAATCCAGTTCCTCATCTTTCAAAAGGAGAACTCAAGGGTTTGTCATGGTGTTAAAACTAAAAGTAAAATGACAAGTAGGAGGTTCTGTGTGAACTTTACAGCCCTACATATGTAATGCAGGGTCATGTAAATGAGGGGTATAGTAATACTTATGTCACTTATTAGCAACTAATTTGTTACTGCATTTTACTTCTATTTGATTATATTTGTTGAAACTCTTCTTGCTAAAAAGTAAGCTCCATGAGCTGGACACCTTGTGTGTTTTGCTCACTGCGGTCACCAGTGCCTGATACCCTGCTAAACACACAGAGGCAATTAGTAGATACTTATTCCATCAACTACTATTCTTTGTTAGGAAGTGAGTAGAAGATGTCCTAAATAACTCATAAAACAGTGTTTCAAAGTGTCATCACTGGCCCTCCTGAATCACGATCAGAGTGGGTGCTTGCTAAATGGAGAATCTGGAGGCTCACCTCCGACCTGGGAGATCAGAAGCTCCCCAGGTGAAGTTAGAGAGGGACTTGGCATTTCTAGCTACAAGTGCCTACAGATTATTGGACCCGGACTAAACGTCTACCGAGTGAAAAACGAAAGCCTTGCTCTTTAACCCCACCGCTCGTGAAGCCCATACCCATGTAAGGCTTGGTGCCTGCCACGGTGGTGAGCCGCGTCTCCCTGGGCAGCATCGCCGCAATGTTGAAGTCAGTGATGTGCACGTGCCCTGGTGAGACAAAAGCACCACACAGAATGTTAAGTCCCATTCAGCTCACTGCCACAACCACACTTCTCGCTGAGAGCTTCCGGAAGCTTGGTCTGTCAATTCTTGCATGCCTGTTGCCATTGGGTACAGCAGTGGCTGCACCATGATTCTGTTTTTGAGACCAGTAGGGTCTTCAACCAGCAACGCTCCAGCAGCCAGAACCCGTATGTCAAACTGAGGATCTGACGATAAGCCTGCAGCTCAATCTCTCTACCCCAGGTGTTGAAGAGCTCACACTCTGGTAGTTCCATTTACAGCGTTTTGTTGGCAACATTTTAAGTTGGTATCGCCTGTGAGTATCAAGAGGGAGGCAGCTAAAAGCTAGTCTAAGTAGCAAATTTCCAAGCCTTTTCCAAGTGTCTCTTATGGGATTTTTTTCCCCCAGAGCTAAATATCCATACCACAAAGCTGACATGAATGTAGATACATGTATTTATATTTTTGCCAAAAGAGTCCTTTTTCCTCCAAGTTTTTTTCTGAAATATTATTAGCATTTTTGTGTGATAGTTTAGGCTGTCCTCTGTCCTGCCCCAGCAAAATGTTTGTTGGGGAAGTAGGGGCAAAAAAGTCAAGTTTTATTCATAAAGAGGCTGTATAATGAACCCTAGACTGGGAGCCAAGAGACCTCATTTCTGCCCTGAACTCTGCCCTTAATGCATTATAGACTTTCCAGTCCTTTCCCTATATTGAACTTGAGGTTCTTTTTGCAAAAAGAAAAAAGAAAGAAAGAAAAAGAAATGGGTGGACTAGATCATCTCTAGGGTCTCTCTCAGCTCTCTGAAACTCATGGCCACAGAGTGGGAGTCTACCACTTCATCTCTGCCAGCAGCACAGCCTGCAGAGTGTTAGGGTCCCTGCATTTCCAGCTAAGGAGGACCAGGGCAGTAGCAGAAGCTCAGGCAGACAAGCCCGTGATGTTAGCTGTTGACACAAAATTAATATGCTTTTGGAGGACCTTGAAGTGTTGGCATTTTCATTTATGTGCTCTGTGGTTGTGATGAGACACGGCTGTAATTGGGGGAGATGTCATCTGATCCTTCTTCCGAGTCTCACAGTCCACCTTCCCCACGGCCTAACTTCTTGATCTGCTCCCTCATAGCACCCAGCCTCTGCTAAAGGCAAATCTCACTGCAAAATAGTGCTTTGTGTCGCTTATGTGATGACATTTTAATAAAGTAAGAATAGCATGTGTCTAGCTGAAAGTGAAGTTATCCTTGCCTGAATGGTACCAACAGCTGGCTCTTTGTTTTAATTTTTTAATGTTTATTTAAAAAAATTTTTAATATTTCTTTGTTTGAGAGAGAGTGAGTGTGTAAGGGTCAGAGAGAGGGGGACAGAGAATCTGAAGCAGCCTCCAGGCTCTATCATCACAGACCGTGACGCAGGGCTCGAACTCACAGACCATGAGATCATGACCTGAGCCAAACTCAGATGCTTATCTGGCCGAGCCACGCAGGCATCCCTACTAACAGGTGATTCTGGTAGCTCTTCTATCACAGTCTAAATTGTCTCCATTTTTTCTTTCTTTCTCCCCATGAGTCATGTGCAAGGGGCTCATTGATCCAAATTATGTCAGCCTGGAGACTTGGTAGTTAAGAGCCTGTTCTGTGGAGTCAGAATGCCTGGCTTCAAGTCCATGTTCTATCACTAACTAGGTGTATTACCTTAAAAAGGTGACACCTTCTCTGTAAAGTTAGAATGATAACAGGAATATTCTCATGAGTGTCCTGGGGAGATTAGATAAAACAATACTGTGGAAGACTTAGGTCAGCGTTTGGAAAGAAGAAAGTATTCAACTGTTGCTATTTCTCATGGTCAGAAACTCCAGTGACATTTTGCCAAATGCACATGCCGGGACCCCACTTTGGGGAGATTCTGCTAGCAATGGGATGGTAGGAGAGCCGGGAATCCGTGTGAAAAACAACCAGGAACTCCCCAGGTGATTCAGAAGAGCAGCCAGGCATGTGATCCTGTAGTCTGAGTGGATGTCCTAAACCAGCTTCAAGCCTGAGATTATCCATCCTCAAGTGGAAAGAAAAGGTAGAGGCTGTTTTAGAGCCATGTGGTTCTGAAAGTGTGGTCCTCATTCTGGCATCACCAGCAACACCTGGAAACTTGTTAGAAATGCAAATTCTGGAGCCCTACCCCCAGCCTATTGACTTAGAAACTGAGGGCGGAGCCCAGCATTTGGACAAGTGTCCCAGGTCATTCTGATACTCAATAAAGTATGAGAGCACTCTTTTAGAGTAAGACCCGGCTTGGTAGGAGATCCTGACCTGGTAAGTATGGTTATATATCTTTTGGATGGATTTGATTGAAGGAATGTTGAATTTTATTTTGCAGTAGTCTTTACATTTATTTGATTAATGGTCATTTTCAAACAGGGTAGCCTAGTGAAATAGTCCCTATTTAATAGAAAAGTTGTTTGTGGTTCATTTTCCAGGGCTCAGAAGTAGCACAGCTGGGATTAGAATCAAGGAGTTTGTCCAGGCCCCCGTTATTGGGTTATGAATCTCCCCCAAACTATTTGTGCTTTATCACAAGACCAAAGAGCTGGATAAACTGAAACAACCACTTGCCGGTTGGCTCAGAGTTTGTCTCCCCACTAGCATGGACAAGGAAGGGTGGGGAGAAATCGTCTGAGGGCCACAATCTACTGGAACATGGAGCCTGGTGGTCTTAGCCAAACAACACAAGCAGAACTCCACGGAGCCCATGTACACTGGGCTGAAACCGCAGGGCCAGGCCCCAGATGCTGTCGTACCTGGCGATCTCTCTGCCGGGTTCCCTCCTGTGCGGTGAGAATGAAATCTAACTGCTGAAATCTAAGTGCTCAGTTGCCTACTGGTTGAGGAATGTGGGAATTGCCTTGGAAATGAGGGACTGTAAGGCCAGGACCTTACTCAGAGTTTCTCACCCTCTCGCACCTGGTAATTCTTTGCTGTGGGGAGTGTCCTGTGCATTGCAGGAAGTTCACTAAGCCCTAGCCTCTACCCACTGCACAGTAACAGCACTTTCCACTCCTGGCTGGAAACCTGACAATCAAAAATGTCTCCAGACACTGACATATGTCCCCTACAGGGACAGGAAGTAGAGCTAAACCATCCCCAGTTACAACCACTAGTTAAGTGTGAAGTTTTTCAGGTACAAGGCTCAGAAGGTCCTGATTTGGTGCCCTAGAAACGCAGTTTTGTTTTTTCCCCTCTGTACCTTGAGACATAGGGTCACATTAAAAATCCAAATGGATAGCAGTGGGTCATTTACTTCAGCTGTCATTATTGTCATGACTTACACGTTTTTCTCACTATGTCTGTGTCCCGCCTGGGGATGTTTCTAACACAGCTCTCCAGGATGCCATAACCAGTCAGCTGGTGTTCCCCAACTTTCAAACATTTCTGCTACCCGGAAATGTTGAAAGGGTGTGTGCCACATCTTCCTGGGATTCTTGTTAAAAATGCATATCCTTGGGCACTACCAGAGGCTGAATGAATGTGATTGAGACCTACTGAATTTGAATATAGGGTGCCATTTTTTTCTCTCCACATACATAGATCGATATATATCTTTATAAAGATATATTATGTAATGTATGTTATAATATATGAGCATATAATGTATATGTAATATAATGTATAATACAATGTATTATAATACACATATATTTTATATATTGTATCACTAACATATATTATATACAAAATACATTATACATATATATTATATATACATTTATATATAATATACAAAATAATGTATATATTATAATACACTGTTATATATTGATACATATATAAACATATTTCTATATTATATATAATTATATTGCATTAAATACATATATATAAAACATTTATATAAATATATAAATTATATCTGTAAATACATATATAGTTTTTTTCTTGAAAAGATGCTACCCACTTGATGTTTAGGCCTGTTTTGGGACTCTGCGAGGAAGAAGCTATTCAGGCAGTAGGATTAGTTCTTCAAACCCCCTGACTGAGGTTTTGCTTTTCTCTGTTCCCTGGGACTAGGGATGATATTAAGGAAACTAAATTATAGATGATGCCATAATTGTCATTTTCTCAGATGTGACAGGCAGACGTTATTGCTCCTCTGGATGCAGCATTTATTTCCTGAATAATTTAAGACAAACACAAAAATGTAGACACTATGGAATTGATAGGATTGGATGGGGTACTTCGGTTGGTAGGATATGAAAATATCTATCAGGACAATTGATTACAAGACATCGAAGATCTAACGCCAGCCTGGGCTCTGAGACAGCAAATGAGACATGTGGGGAGAAGAGTCACAGGTATGCTCGAAATTAAAAACATTTTTTCAGTCAAATTCTGAATGTTCACCTACATGGTGGAAAGATTCTCCATTTTACAAAAGGGTTTAGCTCCTTTAAATTGGTCTTTTCTGATGAATATGAACGGGCAGGAATCAGGAAGAAGAAAACAGTTTCTGCCCATCACTGACTGGTGCTGAATTAAAACGTAAGCAGTGTGGTGTAACACGCAGCTCACGTGGAGGGACAGGCTTCGGAGGCATGTCATAGGCAGTTAGCATTCACGGCTGCTAAAATCCCCGTGCAAAAGGAGCATGGGATGGCCCATCGGGGTGCCATACTATAAACGTGGAGGGAGAGGACGAATGAGGGTTTCATATATGAGATCTGGAAAATCACACCCCAAGTCACTCGAAATGGCAGGCGTCGATTTGTGGGTCCATTGAGTCGCACAAGAGCAGCTCTACAAAATGAGCTCGAGGGTGGGAGTTACCAGGAATATGTTCATTTAAGAGTGCTTAATTACGGTCCCCGAGCAATGCCTCAAAGCCTTAGTTTTTCTGAATAAACAGACAGTGAATAACCTTAAAAAATCTTTCTTCAGAAAGGGATCCCTAGGACAGTGTTTCGGGAATAGCTCTCCTATCTGTCTGCTTCTATCCCATGCACACATCCATCCCCTTCCAAAATAGTGGTTCACTTATTACCTGTGGTTATTCTTGAGGTGAGTAAGTCCTCTTAAGTCATTGTTGAAACCCAAAAACTTGTGAATGGAAGGGTCAGGACGCCAGGTAATAGGTGTAGACTGGGATGGCCGCTCCTACTCCCCTAAGCAACAGAGCCCCAGCCTTCCCAAATGTAAAATGCCCTGATAAGCAGACTTAGCCTCATGTGCATGGGAGAGAAAAGCAGAAGAGACCACTGAAAGTGTTGCCGGAGAATCAGGGCTGAACAAAATTGCTTGGACACAAGGCCTAACAAGTAGATGCACAGAAGATTTGGAATGCCCCTTCTGGAATCAGAAGAATTTTTTTGGTAAAGACAGATAAATGCCCAGATTTCACTGACCATCTAATACAGACAGAGCCACGTAAAACAAGACGTTGAAGACTAAGCTTCCTTCTTTAGGGGACAAAGCCATTAGTGCCTCATGAAATGATATTAATATTTAACTTCTGAGTGACTTTCTAATGGCAGGCCCTGCAATCAAGCAGTTTATAAATAGTATGCTCGTTTGTTTTTACAGTGACTCTAAGAATTAATTACTCTTTTGGTTCCTCAAAGAACTAAGATTCAGAGAAAGTTTAGACAGTCTGTTGAAACTCTCAGAGCTAGTGAGAGGGTGAGCTAGGCTTTGAACTTAGGCAATTTGGCTCTAGAATCCACACTCTTAACTAAAATATGACATAATTATACTTTCACAAGGGTAATTTCTTTTTTTTTAATTTAATTTTCTTTTTTTGAGAGACAGAGAGAGAGGGAGGGAGGGAGGTAATAGGTAGGTAGGGGGGCAGAGGAAGAGAGAGGGAGAGTCCAAGCAGGCCTTGATCTAGCAACGATGAGATCACGACCTGAGCTGAAATCAAGAGTTGGATGCTTAACTGACTAAACCACTCAGGCGCCCCACAAGAGTAGTTTCTACACGCAGGTAAACTTGAAGATTAATTTACTTTTGGACCTTTCTCCTAATCTACAATCACCAAGCTGAGAAGAAAGAAATCAAATGAGAGAGAATAGGATGACTTGATTGTAGACATAAGTCGAAGCGATGTTTGAGGCCCAGGATTAAAACATTCCTCTCTGAATGGAAGGTAAATCTTGAAAAGTCTTTGGTCAACAGGACCTATATGTCTCCCTTTAGGGCCTCGACAAATGGTAGAGCAATCTGTTTGTACCTAAAGGCAACAGTTATCCAGGGAGCAAGTGGGGACAGAACCCCCAAATTGTGCAAAAGTGGCCTCTGTGGGTGAGGGAAAGCCCCCTTCAAAACTCAGAAGCTCCACAGAGTTTATCTGCACGAGGGTGAGTGAGGCTCCTGACTTCTTAAGGCAGGGACAGCCAGTATTCTCACGAAAGTCACCTTCATGCTCAGTCTCGCTATTGCTCACAGTTCTGAGATTCTGAGCGTCTGCTCCCAACTGTCAGAAGTAGTAAAGGGAAGGAAGAAATTAGGCCCTGGAAGGAAGTGGAAAAAATCTTTTTAGACAGTCCATAAATAAATAATGACCCTGAGCTTTGAAATTAGAGGTCATACACAAAAGTGTTTCTTAGCCCTCTGAGCACAGGTAGGGGCTGGCAAATCAGGTGTAAAATGCACCCAGGTAAATAAGTAATGAGTGACTGATGGTGCTTGGGAGTTTCGGTCCCACTGTAAATCCCTTTTGTAAAAATCAAGTGAATAAGGAGCTGTGCATCTTTAGGACTCCCTCAGCCAACCGCTTGCTAAACATGCAAGAAAGATCCTGCTGCCGCTGTAGCATTTACATCATGCAGGCTGTGTGTCCTACACGTCTGTCTGTCCTCCTGTCCCAGCATATCCAAACGTACATTAAAATAAACATTGCGAAGAGATGTCTCACATTACTCATTGCTGGCAAAAGCTTGCTCTCAAGATCTCTTTAATCAGTGTTGCTTGGGCTTCAGGCGTCCGCTGGTCACCATCACGGTTATTGCCATATCCCCGTATCACTTTCACATCCGGGTGCCACCTTCCCTGTTGTCTACTTTCTCTTTTTCTTTAAACTGACTGTTTTTTTAAACTTTTTAATTTTCAAAATTTAAAAAGTTGTATGTAAATCCAAGTTAACATATTTCATTCTTTTTGTTTGCGTAGTAATATTCAATTACACACCACATCTTCTTTATCCGATTGCAAACTGATTTTTCTTTTAACTGAAAAATCTTTGAACAGAAAACTCGAGATCTCGTCTGCAGATGTGCAACCAGGTTTCCTTCCTAAGGAGTAAAGCATAAATGTAGATGCAAGGAGAACAAAAGAGTGTTGCTAATAATTCAGCAGATACTCTAGCCTATCAATTGTTCTAACCTTGAGGCTTTTGCTATGTTTATAAAAACAGAAAGATGATTTTTATAAAGATAGTAAGCCAGATTAGCACCAAAAAACTGTGATGGTTTTCTTGAAATCAGTAGGAGAGGAAGAAAATTGAAAAGAGGGTGACATTTTCCATTGTATAAATATGTTACTTAAGCGTGTACTGGTATACTGGTGCCACTGCTACAATGATAAGCACCCCCCCACCCCAGATTGTCCCTCCTACTCATCAGACATTTGTACATAGAGCTCGGCTGACTGAATCACGTGGGGCTTTTCCCACGTGTAATACTCCTTTGCTGCGGATGATCAGTTCTGTCCCATGTACTTGGTTCTCTGTGCAAGTCACATTGATTGCAAACAAATCATTTACTTACCATGTTCATCAAGCAAAATATTGTCAGGCTTCATATCTCTAGGGGAGTAAAAGGGAAAGAGAAAGTTGGTCATAAACAAATACAACTAAAAGGTAAAATTGAAAATGCACAAGAGTGCTCAGTGGGGTTGAAACAGTGAGCTAGCCCATCATCATTCACGGTCTCCTCCAGTTCCCACGGTCAACCTCTGACACGGTTACCAGTTAAACCCCCAGTTTCTAGATCAGAAATCAGGGGCTCAAAGAGGTTAAGCAACTTAATGCCAGGTCACAGAGTAGGTAAATGGGAAAACTGGGCTTTGAGCCTGAGTCTCTCTAATTCAAAGCCTAAGACTTTGCATTTCTGTAGTATACTTTACGCAAGTAAGTAGATCTCCTAGGGTCATGTGAGCAATTAAATTGCTATAAGGTAGTAGTATTAATTATCATTTTCATCTGTGTCACTCTGGAGTGACAGTCAAGACTCTACAAAACAAGGAAACAAACGATCTATCCTATGGTTACATTTTAAACTTGCAGAGATTAGAATCTTTTTAAGGATTATGCTACAATCCCTCTAGTTACTTAATAAATAGTATTGCTGGGGTAGTTAAAGGAACTGGACTAGTCTTCCACCCATTAACGGGATCGGGAACAAAACTCACCCTCTTCCAATGAAGGCAGTAGTGTGATGGTAAATACTTAGAGGAATGACCCACACTGTTTTCAAAGTCCTCAGACACGAGTATTACTGTAAGCAGCACTTCTCCATCAGAGGACAGCACTGGCATTCATAGGGGCCCCCGCTCTTGCACTCTCAGGTTTTTACTGCCCTTCTCTAATGTACCATGAAAGCCCTTCAACCTAAATTCACAAAAGCCATTAAAGACAAAATTCTGAAATAGGTTTTGGGGGCACATTTCCAGCCTAGTCAAGTGGCTTTTTTGTCACCAGAATAAGGTGACCTTAGTCTTTGATAGACTAAGATTGTCAGAGTCCTCTTTTCTTAAAAATATTCATAAATAACAAGCCCCTTGCCTACAAGCAGGACAAAGTAAATACCACACCGTCATGTGGTGCATGTGCAGTCTCGTAAACTTTGAACATCTTATTTTGCTTGTTAGGTTCTTAAAATGGTTCTGGATTTGTAAGTGATCATCTGTATCTGTGGCACATTTTTTTTTTCTGGTGCAGGGTACAGTTGGCTAGAAAGATAGAGTGTCGGGGGTTTAAACAGTTTTCTTTCTTTCTTTCTTTCTTTCTTTCTTTCTTTCTTTCTTTCTTTCTTTCTTATTTTTTTTAAAGATTGGGTAAACTGTCTCAGAAGCCTAGGAACTATTGTTTTTATTTTTTTATTTTTTCATGTTTGTTTATGTTTGAGACATACACACAGAGAGAGAGGGAGCGAGCATGAGCAGGGGAGGGGCATAGAGAGAGGAAGACAAAGAATCCAAAGCAGGCTCCCTGCTCTGAGCTGTCAGCATAGAGCCCCACGCCAGGCTCAAACTCCTGAGCTGTGCCTGAGCTGAAGTGGGATGCTTAACCAACTGAGCCACCCAGGTGCTCCTCAAACAGCAGGGTTCTACGGCTAAACTCTCAGCGTTGCAAACTCAATCACAGACACTTTGATGGATTCTATTGTTTCAAGAAATGTCAAGTATCGTCAAAACTCACTTTTATGAGACCAAGTCCTTTTGTAATCTGGCTCCTGTGCTCCAGCCACACAGAAGCACGTATGGTCCCTCACATGCTTCCTGCACCCTCGCCCCACTTTCTGCTGCTTGTTTACCTGAATCAGAGCTCTCTCACCACTGTACTCAGAAAACGCAGATTCATCCTTCATCCTACAGCTCCAGTGTCACTTCTTGCAGGAAGCGTTCATTTCATGAATTTCCAATTCGGAGTCATTGGCCCCTCCTACATGCTTTGCATGGAATACTTCTTCCATTATACATTTATCATGCTTATATGTATTTTTTCTCCAACTGGATCATAAACTCCTTCACGCTGGGATGGTTTCTAGATTAATGTCAAATTCCATTCCATAAGTTCACGGTGCCTGATAGGCAATAAATGAATGTCTAAGTGATACCAGGACAATTTCTAGTGCATTCAAGAAGGTTAATCCTGACTGTGTAAACTCAGAGCATTAATGGTGCACCTTCATACACTCTTGGCAATCCAAAGCTCAAGGTAAATCGGGTATTAGGCTATTGCTCCTTCTTTCAGACCTGCCTCCCGTGAGCATCAGTTATTTTTTTGACAGGCAAAAAGGAGACAAGGAGAGAGTGCCTTGGGTGGCTCCGTTGGTTAAGCATCCGACTTCAGCTCACGTCATGATCTCGTGGTTCCTGAGTTCAAGCCCCGTGTTTGACTCTACTGACAGCTCAGAGCCTGGAGCCTGCTTTGGATTCTGTGTCTCCCTCTCTCTCTGCCCCTCCCCTGCTCATACTCTGTGTCTGTCTCTCAAAAATAAATAAACATTAAAAATTTAAAAAAAAAAACCAGGAGACAATGAGAAGCCCTACCAGGAGGCAAGATGCTTGGGTGGTGGCACAATTAGCAAAATGATTTCTTTCCCTGAACTTATGAGGGTTTGGTGGGAAAAAAATTGCTGTGAGTTGGACACTTTGGGAACTTTCTATTAAATCCTTGGGCCTCATTTTTCTTATTTATCAAAACCACGTATCATTGTATCTACCACCTTTCCCAGGAACGAAACTTGGAGCTTAGAGAATAATACAGAGATCAGAGTGGTAACCATTAGCTAATTTTATATATCTTACAGTACTCTTACATTCACGTATTCATTGAATATTTACCTACTTTGATAACAACTGTGCTAGAACATAGGGAATATAGAGGTAAATGAGATACGGTTCCCCCTGGGATGGAGAGGATAAGAAAGGCTCATAAGGAACCAGACCAGAAGGACTACAGTGGAAAAGGGGCATATTTACTACTAAATTCAGACAAAGACTCTGAGAAAAAGACAAGGCAAATTTTTAAAAAGGGGGTTTTTGACATAAAAATAAATTGTATAAACATAGATTCTGAGTACATAGTTTCCCCAAAATGTGATGGGGTAATTTCTTAAAGCAAGCCCTCCACCCATTGTTGGCCTAGAACTCATAACTGGGAGATTAAGAATTGCACTCTCTACCGACTGAGCCAGCCAGGTGCCTGATGATGTAACTTCTAAGTCACTACAGGGTAAATCCCAGGATGCTAACATTGTTTATTCACGTAGCAGAGGAGAATGAAAATAGACCCCATGTACTCTATGAAAATTCCAGATAGAACAAGCTGATATTTTTTAGTTCTGAAACTTAGCATGACTTCCTCATCTCTTTAGCCTGCTCAAATTATGCTAAGCATGAAAGGAATTATTCTATTTCTTTCATTTCAGGTGACTTATACTAAGGTTCAAGTCAGTGGTTATGCTCTAAATCACCTCGGGTAGCTGTAAACACCATGGGTCTTCAGACCTAGCTCAGTCCTGTGATGCTTGGACTCTCTAGGACCTTCTGATGTACAGTCATGTTCAGAAATACCATCTAGGCATTGTCCACATCCAAAGATGTCAAACTGATTTTAAACCGTGAACCTCTGAAAAGCATATCTATGAATGAAAAGTCTTTGGAAAAACACATTAACTACTTTTGACAAAATTATTTGGTTACAATATATATGGAGGACTCTTACAACTTTGCTGTCATTAGCAGGTCACTAATGAGTTCCTTCTCCCTTGCTCTTCCTCATTATTGATGATTACAGTGTCTATGTGGATGTTCCATCAAATCCCTTAGCACTCACTTCCCTGAATTACCGCCAATCATCTTGCCATCTACCCAACCCCATTTCCTAATTGTTCTTTTGCTATTAGAACTGCCCATCCCCTGACCAACCTGGCCTTCACTCCAATCCAATTCCCAAGCTGGCACACGTAGCACACAGAGACCATCAATTACTGACTCTGTAATTGATGTAGATTTTGTATTTCTACATCAAAACTGTCACTTCTATCCTCCCTTCCCTTCCGCAGCCATTGTTACCATTCCTTGTACAAACCTTTAATTCTCTCACCCCTTCAATTGTACTCACATATTAAACCCCCAGTGTTGGGCACTTGAGATGAGCACTGGGTGTTTTATGTAGGTGATAAATCAAGGGAAACTACCCTCCCAAACTAGAGCACACTGTATACACTGTATGTTAGCTAACTTGACAATAAATTATATTAAATAAATAAATATCCCTTCATGTTACAAAAAACAAAACAAAACACAACCCCAGTATTGGTTAAATCCAGTTCCCTGACTCTTCTCACCTTCAGCCAAGCTCCTGAACTTTGCTAGAAAAGACATAAGCACTATTGACTTATCATTTAAATTCATAGCTACAGGCTCGGTCAGTTAGGCGTCTGACTCTTGAGTCTGGCTCAGGCCATGACTTCACAGTTCGTGGTTTTGAGCCCCACATTGGGCTCTGCACTGACAGTGTGGAGCTTGGGATTCTCTCTCCCTCTCCTTCTTTCTACCCTTCTCCCACTTGTGCTCTCTCTGTCTCAAAATAAATAAATTAAAAAAAATTCTTGGCTACTGTCTCAAGCCAGCACCAGCGTGCCAAGCCATAGAGTGATACCTTCCCCAAGAGGACCACTTCACACTTCACCATTGCCCCTCAGGTGTCTTCCACTCCCCCCACCCACTTTTCTCCGATGATAACTGAATCTCCTTACTTCACAAAGAGAATTATCTACCACTATGTCTACCAACCTCCCTATTTCTGTATCCATACTCTCGGCCTTCCCTCCTGTTATACTGGATGAAAAGTTCCTGAATCTACCCCAGACAACTCTTCTCCTGGGGGCTCTGGATCTTCTCTCCTCGCACCTTCTCATGGATTTCGCTTAGCTAGGTATTTCCTTCCTTCTCCTACACCCTCTCTTTCTACTCTTCTTGTATGAAGAATTTTATGATTGAGTCTCTTGGAAATACCTTCCTTGATGGATACCCACTTCCACTTATTGTACCATTTTACTATTTTCCTTTGCAATAACACCTGTGGATTGGGTTGTTAATAGGTGAGAAATGAGAAATAGCATCTCCATTATCCTTCTCAGCTCATTCTAATCAGGCTTCCAACCCCTCTACTTCCTGAAATTGCCTATGCCAAGTACATTGATGACCTCCAGCTTGCCAAACCCAATGGGTGCATTTTTATTTGACATGCTTCACTTCTCAGTGGGTTGATCATTCATTCCCTTCTGACAGACTTTGTTGTTGTGGCTTGCAAAAATCCCTTTTCTCCTGGATTTCCTTTTGCCAGAGATTCCTTCTCAGTCTTGTTTGCTGTTAGCTTCTTGGTTCAACCTCTAAATGCTGAGATTCCCCAGAGCTCAGTCATATATAAAACTACTCTGCCCTTAAGTGATTTCATTGAGTCCTGTGATTTTAAATGTTATCTATTTTATTAATATAAATAAAGTATATGTACTTTATATATTTGATATCCATCCCTGACCCTGGGATTCTAGATTTATAACATATCAAACTTCCTGCCTGATGTTTCCATCTGTATGTCTAACAGTCATGATAAATACAGTATGTTCTAAAGAGAACCTCTGATATTTACACACATCTCACACAAACACCCAAACCCTTTTATTCCAGAATTCATTACCATAGTACATAGCCCATGATTCTCCCATTGTAAAACTAAAAATCTTGAGATCACTTTTAATTCTTTTCTTTCTTGAACTCATAGCACCAGTCCTTCAACAATTCTTGATAATTGTACCTTTGAAATAGAATTATTGAAAACTGTATGGTGGTTCCTCAAAAAATTAAACATGGAAATTAGCACATGATCCCACAATTCTCTTTCTATGGGCAGATACCCCAAAGAACTGAAAAGCCGGCCCTTGAACAAATATTTGTATATTTGTGTTTTTAGCAGCACTATTCACAGTAGTCAAAGAAGTAGAACAAACCAAATATCCACCAACGGGGGAATGGATACACCAAACGTGGTATATACATACAGTGGAGTTCAGCTTTGAAAAGGAATGAAATTCTGATACATGCTACAACATGGATGAACCTTGAAGACATTTTATACTAAGTGAAATATGTCAGACACATAAGGAAAACATGGTTTGACTCCACTGACGTGAAGTACTTAGAATAGTCCAGTTGACAGAGACGGAAAAGAGAACCATGGTTACCAAGGGCTGGGGTGAAGAGGGAATGCTAATTTATATTTAATGCATATGGAGTTTCAGTTTGGGATGGTGAAAAAGTTCTAGAGATGAATGGTGATGACTGTACGACAGTGTGAATGTACTTAATGTACTTAACTATTGAAAATAGATAGAATGATAAATTTTACTTTATGTATTTTTTTGCAACAACAAACTTAAACAAATATTATAATTACCATTTCTACCGCTACCATCATCATCTTCAGTTGAAGGGTTGCAGTAGTATCTTCCTCTTCCTTCTAATATTATCCCCTAATGATCCATTGACCACACAGCACCCAGAGTGGTGTTTTTCATTACATACATCTTCCCTGCATAACATTCTCTGGCTCCCAACCTCCATGGAATAAAATCCAAAACATTTACCTCTGGCATATATGCCCTTTACATACTCCAGCCCTGCATAGCCCTGAGCTACACATAATAGCATCCTCTCCCTGCCACATACCACGCTCCAGCTACACTGGTCTGGCCTTACCTTCGTACAGATGGCCCCCTCTGCCTACAATCCTGTTCTCCCAGACCTTCACTTGGCTTGGCGCTTTCTGACGTTTCAAGTCTCTGGCAAAACATCATCTCCTCCAAGGTTCATTCCTGACCACTCAACCTAGAGTAGCCTCCCCTCTGTCCTTATCTCTTTACCTTCATCTTATGTTCAATACTGCACTGTTTTCTTACTTATTTATGGTTTTTCTACCTCCAGTGGAATGCAAGTTCTCTGGAAAAGGATATGTTTTCTGTATTGTTCAGTGCTGTAGCTCCCAGGCTAGTAAAAGTGCTCAGAAGAAAGTAAGGTCCTAAGTAAATATTGGTCATAAAAACGAGTCCTTGCCTTCTAAAACTTCTGGAATAATAAGCTATACATCTCTTTTCCCCTTACAGAGAGAGAGAGGAGAGGCTCCTGGGTGGCTCAGTTGGTTAAGCATCCTCCTCTTGATTTTGGCTCAGGTCATGATATCATGGTTTGTGAGAGCCCCGAGTAGGGCTCTTTGCGGAGCCTGCTTGGGATTCTCTGTCTCTCCTCTCTCTCTACCTTTCCCCTATTCTCTCTCTCTCTCAAAATAAATAAATATTTTTTTAAAAAAAGAGGAGAGAGAGAAATAAGCTCCCTTTGGTTATGCCCAATGCACTGTAAATACAACTATCAGTTTTTGTATATTTCAGTAAAGGGAAGAAAGAGGTGATTCTGCACAGAGTCTGTAATTTCAGAGGGGCTACAGCATTTTGATCAAATACAGGTCTACGGACACACACATTCTGTAGAAATTCTTCACTGTGTCTTGGTTTGATGAAATAGAAAAGGCTGAATCAGCTGATGCCTACTGTGGGAACTATTAATAGCAATGTAGAAATACAATGCCCCCTGTGGCAGGGTCCAAGGCGGAACTGATATATCTGCTGTTCTCACTTGAATGACTTTACAAGACATTAGTAGAGCTAAATAGGCTAATTACATCCCTTCACTGCACCTACCCTGGAATCAAGTTGTTCACCCTGCAATCCAATATCGGGTATTGTGAGAACAGGGAGCAAGAAAATCAGTATATCCAAACCACAATCCACCCCTTCAGTGTCCATGGCTTTCTGACAAGTCTACACTTTGGGTTTCATTCTTTGTTACATAATGTGCTCTTAAATTGGGTCCTCTCCAAATTCTTGAGTGGGGAAAAAATATTATACATACAATTCTACAATATATTATTTAAGACATCACACAAAGGCGATTGATCACATAAACTGACCTATGTTAAGAAACATGTGAGGTGGGAATCGCAGGGTGTAAGGGGTAATTGTAAGCAGAAACGCATAGTTTGGAAGAGGAGGCAGAAGTGAACAGTGCTGGAATGAGATTGTGGGCAAGGTACGTCCTCCATTTCTTTCTTACGAACGGGTGGATTCAATTTTATTTTAATTTAAATTTTATTTTTTAAAGTTGGAATATAATTGACGTATAACATTATAAAAGTTTCAGGTATATGACATAGTGATCCTATACTTAGATATATTGGGAAATGATCATCACAATAAATCTAGTTAGTATCCATCACCACAAATAGTTACAGCATTTTTGTTGTTGTTGTTTTGTTTTTTTACTGTGATGAGCATTTAAAAGATTTATTCTTTAGTAACTTTTTGCCTGCTTATTTGGTTGCTGTTGTTCAACTCCAGCATTTCCCACAGTTTGCTCAAGGGAACATGAGTTACAAATATATTCTGTAATAATAAATATATGTATACATATGTATACATATATATATACTGTTTGCATATTCATTTTGGGCGTGCTGGCTCTTCATAGATAGCACCACTATTCAATTCATTACTATATAATGCAATTATATATTAATCAGGTGCTGAGGGCAGTGATTTTATCATCTGAGAAAATGTGATACAAGATCCCTTTGTGAATTTGTGTTTCTTTTCCCAAAGTGCATTCAAGATAATAGTATGCTCACCATGCCTTTCTTCTCTCAAGTATCTTCTTCTAGGGCTTCTGAACTTCTCCTCCACTGTCCATAATAATTTAGCTTACTGTCCACTGAGTACCACACAGGCTAGAGCACTAGACCCCCATCCCAGCATCTGACTGACTCTTCTCCAATCCCCACAACTTAAGCAGCTTGTCAAGGTATTCACCCAAGGAAGATAGGTTTCTCTGGTAATAGGAAAGGGTGGTAGGGACCAGATGTTAATGGACACTTTGGTGTAAAAAGATGACAGTTCTTCACTAGAGAACCAGTTGAGGGAGTTACAAATAAGCACTTAAACCAAAATCTCAGAAAGGACTTCTTTTTTTTATTTTTTTTAAATGTTTTTATTTATTTCTAGGAGAGAGAGAGAGAGAGAGACAGTGTGAGCAGGGGAGGGTCAGAGAGAGAGGGAGTCACAGACTGAAACAGGCTCCAGGCTCTTTGCTGGCAGTCAGCACAGAGCCCAACGCGGGGCTTGAACCCACGAACCGTGAGATCATGACCTAAGCGAAAGTCGGACGCTTAACCGACTAAGCCACCCAGGCGCCCCAGAAAGAACTTCTTAATAGTCAGATACTTCCAAAGTTGGCATGAGCTATCACAAAATCTTAAACTGTGACGTGGATGTTGTCATGGAGGCTGGGTAAGCATTTGACTGCAATACAACAAGGGTGTAGTGCAGCAGAGGAACTAACCTTCCCCCCTGACCTTTCAAAAACCTTTGAGCCCTGACCCTCTATAAGCCACCCAAGGCTTCTCACAGAGGCTCCCTAAAAGCCAGCTCCCTGACTTACCTACAGTCACAGAGCTCATAAATGGCAGAGACTGCATTTAAATGTCATGGTCTTTCCGCTATTGCTCACTTGGTTATTTTAAGTAGGATGGCAAGTAGGTTCCGAGCATGGGGCCAACTCTTTAATTAGCAGTGTCTACAGTATTGAAAAGGACGGCCTTCAGATTCAAGACAAAAGAGTGCCAAGATTGATCAGAAATTCCTGACAAAGACACAGGAAGAAGAGTTTGAGGAGAGTCAAAAATAAAATTTGTCAAACTGCTCTACTTCTCATGAGTAACAGAATGGTTCTCGCTGCCATTTATTGTCCATGCTGCAGCAGCTACTTGATAGACAACATATCTTTTTAAAATTTTTTTAAATGTTTATTTTTGATAGAGAGAGAGAGCACATGCATATGAGTGAGTGGGGGAAGGGCAGAGAGAAAGGGAGACACAGAATCCAAAGCAGGGTCCAGGCTCTGAGCTGTCAGCACAGAGCCTGACATGGGGCTCAAACTCATGAACTGCGAGATCATGAGCTGAGCTGAAGTCGGATGCCTAACCGACTGAGCCACCCACATGCCCCTAGACGGCATATCTTTCATTGCTCATCACAGCCCCCTAACTTAGATATTACACCCATTTTTGCAGATGAAGAAGGGGTAGCTCAGAGAGTTTAAATTACTTGTCCAAGATTGTATGATAAGTAACTGGTAGAGTTGGGGTATGACCAGAGGTTGTGAGGTGCAGTCTTGGTTTATATCTCAAATGTTCATATTTTACTTCTCCAAAGGAGAGAGAATAATGTCTTCCTATACCTGGGGGTCTGTGATGTGGCTCAAATTAGCCTGCAACAAGTTTAATTTTTTTCATAGTTTCCATTGTATATTTGAAAACCATGTATCTTTTCCATCCTACTCTATAAGATACCCATATCTCTTTTAATGTAAAAGTAAAGTTCTGCCTGTCTTACTGTGGAGTAAATCTGTTGTTCTAGGAAGGCGAATCATGTTTATCCTGATGATACAAACCCAATAGTACAGATATTCGTGTGTGAGACAGACACCATCCCACTCACTGGAGATTTTTAGCCCACTTGCAGTCTTTGGAGGCACAATGTTTAATGACAGACTGTTTAATGCTAAGCAGCAAGGCTGCTTTACTTAGCATTGCTCAGTGCTAATTCACTGCCATTATTTAATTTGATTCACACAGATAGAAGCCTGGGTCACATTTACCCATTCTACAACCAGGGAAGCTAGGAGGCAGTGTAAAGGACCTCAACCAAATCCCCCCACCATATTGGCCAGTCTGAACTTGGGTCTCCTGGGTCTTTCCCTCAATCCAAAGAAATTTTAGGGAAAGAAGTGTACTAGTTAGAGGAAGGGAAAGAGTCTAAAAAGTAAGAGATACCAAAAAGTGGTCATCTATTGATCGTAACTGGTATGAAAGGTTTTTTTCAAAATGCTTTTATTTTATTTCTGAGAGAAAGAGACAGAGCATGAGCAGGCAAAGGGTAGAGAAAGGGAGAACACAGAATCCAAAGCAGGCTCCAGGCTCTGAGCTGTCAGCACAGAGCCTGGCACGGGGCTCAAACCCAGAAACGTGAGATCATGACCTGATCCGAAGTAAAATGCTTAATTGACTGAGCCAGCCAGTGGCCTCTGTTTATTTGTTTTTAAATTAAATAAAGGAGAGGAATATTCATTTTGAAGCAAAAAGCAATTTGCTCCATTTCAGCTCTAGAACTGAAAATATCCACGCTGGCTGCAGTCATACATGACCAGGGTAGAATTCAGGTGCCAGCATCTCTGCTCTTTTCTACCCTGCTACACTGCCTAGCTAAAGGAGATAATGTGAAATCTGTCCTGCTTTCTTCTTGATAATAGAACCACAACTTAGCAGTAACATATCTAGTCCCAGGTAGAGGGATGATTGTCATGAATCAATCATGAGAATCTGTTGCCCTATCACAGCTTCCCTTAATTTGGGAAGGAGCCAGTATGGCCAATGAGACCTAATGCAGATTCTATTGTAAGGGCCTTCAGAAAAACTTTTGGTTCTCCAGTCAAAGATTATAAACACACTGCTGAGACTCAGAGCCCTGAATCTGTAAATTGAGGACAATAACAATATCTATAGGGTTACCATGGAGAATTAATGGTATGGGGCATGTAAGGCTCCAAGTATATTAATCTGCACATAGTGATTATTCAATCAACTGTCAGAAAACATTGAGCAAGAGAAGGACAAACACCATATGTTTGCACGTATAGGAGGATGAGGAGGAACTTAATGGAGGACAATGGGGGAGAAGAAGGGGGGAAATAGTGGGGGAGAGGGAGAGAGGCAAACCATGAGAGACTCTTGA
>NW_027531877.1:1681742-1786671 GCF_008692635.1 Crocuta crocuta | reverse complement strand
GTCGGGCTCTGTGCTGACTGCCGGCTCAGAGCCTGGAGCCTGTTTCAGAGTCTGTATCTCCCTCTCTCTCTGACCCTCCCCTGCTCACGCTGTCTCTCTCTCTCTCTCCTAGAAATAAATAAAAAAAAGAAAAAGAAAAAAGAAAACATTGAGCAAATGATTAGGAAATGTCCATTGTAGGAAGGGCTAGATGGTGAGAAACTGATGTTAAGCTGATGAATGGTCGTTTTCAGCTATATTTTCAGCTATCACTGAACCAGAATGAGGTACTGATGATGCTAGATTTCACTTAATGCAACACGTGAGAAACCAGGATACGCTGTTTGAGTGCTTTATCCTGTATTATTCTCAAACATCCTTCTATCGTGGGCACATTTATTATTATTTATTATTCTTATTTCATAGATGGGAACCCCGGAGGCACAAGGAGCTGATGTAGCTCTTATTATGAGAAGAGTCAGGACTCCAATTCAGCTTTACCTGACAACAGAGGTGAATATTCAAAATACTTCACAAGGAACAACCATTGGCTAATCAGAACAGGGCCCTGACCAGTAAGGATCCTGGAGGCCATGATAAAGGTCTAGGATGACAGTACAGCAAGTAATGACTAAACGGAAGTCCTGCATGACTCAGGGCCTTACTTAGTAAAGCTCCCGTGGGCAGCAGCAGAGCCATGAGGCTGACAATCAATAGAAGGAAGAACGTTTCCATAATCAGATGTGTCTAAACATGAAATGAACTACTTTATGTGGCCACAAGTGTCCCATCTCTGAAGGATTTAAAGGCTAGGAAGACAGTTTCTTATTGGGGAGGTTGCAGAAAACAATCTGCCTTTGGATGGAGGTACGACTTGATTTCTAAGCCAACCTTCACCTCTAACATCCTGTGGTTTGGTGATAGCATTTAGTTGTTTAAAAGCTGTCTAGAAAACAGTCTGGCTTCCCTTCATTAGCTAGTTCTGCTTTCTCAAGTACTATTAGAGGAGCCTTTCATGTTTTTCCATGTGTATTATATACGACATTATCATAGCTACCTTAAAAATTAGAAAAAAATCTCAGAAAGATTATGCCAACCCATTATCTACAGAGGGAGCAACTTGGACTCTTAATCTGCTAGCTCTTTCTTCCCTGATATCCAGAATAGATAGTATATCCCATTCTCTACCATTTCCATCCCAATTTTCTTACCCTTGCTGTGAATGCTGTACTCTTATCTCCAAACTGATAACAAATTCAAATATGTTCCCTTGCCTGACTAGGTTTGTATGTTTCCTAAAGTACAAAGAAGAAGCAAGGTTGAGCTACAGTGTTGGCTCGAATATGCTGAGCTGATCAGGCCTGGGCTCACCTGTCTTATTGCTTCTTGAACCACTCTCCCCTTTTCTCACCTGTTCCAGCCACTACAACCACCATTCCGCTCCAGGACAGAACAGATTTCCACCTTAGAGATGCTTGTCCTGTAAATCTGGGTTCAGAGACCACCTACAGATGAGGTCTTCTTCGAGCACCATGCTAATGCATAGGGTAGCCTCTACCCCAAAGGTGTACTCTTAGATCCCTGGTTCATTTCCCATGAAACACTGAAAGCAATCTGTAAATTAACATGGTTATTTACGTATTTGGTTCCTTGTTCGTTGTCTGTCGTTTCAACTAAACCCTGAGCTGTAGGACAAAAAAAAATGTCTTTTTATTTTTCACAGCTCTATTCAAGAGCTATGTGCTTGGCACACAGATAAGTGACCGATACTATGTGCTAAATGATGAAACCTTCCAGAATGAAGCATATGCTTGGTACCAACATGTGTGTAAGCAAAGTAAAATTTAATTTGGACCAAGTCACAGGTTGCATATTAATGAAACTCTTAACCTTGTAGAAACTATTAAAAGCACAACACAGGCTAGTTAAATGTTAACCTGTAAACGAGCAGTTCTCTGCCTTTTTCACGGGGGTTTTCACAAATGGGTGGTCGTGTGTGAGAGCATAGTTACAAAGCTCCTTTTGAAACTGCCTGATGCCTAATACAAAGAAGGCAGATTCTGCTGTTTTTGCAATGTGTTATTCATGCTCATTCATTATTCGGTAGGTTGGGAGCAGGTGCTGAGTAGAACATATCAACCTAATACCCTCATTATTTCACTGCAGTTTTGTTTTTGAGGCTCAAGTGGCCCTTCTGCTGTAAGAGTTAGAAAAAGAGAACAATTTGCAAGGCTTATGATCTACTGAAGAGAAGATGTACCAAAACGAAAAGAAAGGACATTTTCTTAACTGTTCCACATAAAATGACCGCCTGAAACCAAAATCTGACCTCCCATTGCAACAGGAAATGTGTGTGTGTGTGTGTGTGTGTGTGTGTGTATTTTTAATGTTTATTTTTGAGAGAGACAGAGCATGAGTGGGGAAGGGGCAGAGAGTGAGGGAGACACAGAATGTGAAGCAGGCTCCAATCCCTGAGCTGTCAGCACAGGGACTGACAAGGGGCTTGAACTCACAAACCATGAGATCATGACACGGGCCAAAGTCAGATGCTTAACTGACTGAGCCACCGAGGCACCCATTTAAAAATTTTTTAATGTTTATTTACTTTTGAGAGACAGAGAGAGCCTGAGTGGGGAGGGTCAGAGAGAGGGAGGGCAATAGTAAATATTATCAACACACTGGAAAGAAGAAAGCCAACATCAAATGCAACATACACAATATAAGTATTCAGTTAGTCTATCATTTTTTGGACTTGTAATTTTCTCATACTGGGCATGCTGTATTGATAAATTGAAAAAGATTTAGGGATACCTGGATGGCTCAGTCAGTTAAGTGTCCAACTCTTGATTTGGGCTCAGGTCATTATCTCATGGTTGTGAGATCGAGCCCTGTGTCAAGCTCCATGTTCAATGTGGAGCCTGCTTGGGATTCTCCCTCTGCCCCTCCATTGCTTGCATGCCCATGTGCGCACACTCTCTCTCGAAAACAAAAAAACAAAAAAACAAAAAGAAAGAAAAGAAAAAAAATATTAAACTTCCCTTAGAGATGCTTAAAAGCAAAACAAAACACCTTGGGCTAGAGAAACATTATAAGAAAGCCACAGATAGTCTCTGGGCAACATAAAATAGTTTACCATATACTAAAGCTAATGGATTTGACTTATTGAATGTTCTCTTGGGTTACCCTAACTTTACAAGCAATTTTAATAAGTTTTCCTTTATCTGGTCTTCGATCCCATAATAAGTGTGTGTGTGTGTGTGTGTGTGTGTGTGTGTGTGTGTGTGTATGCGTATGCTTAGAGAACAAGCATGTGAGTGAAGGAGAGGGGCAGAGGAAGAACAAAAGACAATCTTACGTCAGCTTTATCCTCAATACCATGGGGTCACGGCCTTAGCCAAAATCAAGCATCAGACGCTGACCCAACTGAGCCACACAGGCGGCCCAATCCCATTACGTAGTTGAAGCACCATATCAAGAGTGAGGATAGAAGCTATTCTGAGAACTACCTGCTACATGCGAAGATTGAAATCTGAGCAGCTAAGGAAACTATAAAAGCATACTGTTAGTTTGCTAAGGCTGCTGTAACAAAGTACCACAAACTGAGTGGCTTAAACAAACAGAAATACATTGTCTCGAGTTCTGGAGAATACAAGTCCAACATCAAGGTGTCACTAGGCCCCTGCTCCATCTGACCCCTGTAGGTGAAAATCTTTCCTTGCTTCTCCATAGCTTCTATTGGTTTGCCATTATTGGCAATCTTGGTCCTTCCTTGGCTGATGGATGCACCACTCCAATTCCCTATCTGAACATGGTGTTCTCCCTGTGGCCTTCACATCGGCCTCCCTCTTTGCTCAAATTTCCTCCTTTGATAAGAACACCAGTTACATTGGACTAGGGACACCCTAATGAACTCAGTGTTACTTGATTACCTCTGTACTCTATTTCTTAACATGGTCACCTTCTAAGGTACTCAGATTTAGGATTTCATCTTATCTTTTGGGGAGAGCTATAATTTAACCCATTACTCATACCAACTAAAAATACGTATCAAAACCAATATTTGTTGCTACAGAGTAAACAGCAGTAAATAGCTCATCTTATTTTGAGGGTGTCTGGGTGTCTATTATTTTCATGTGAGTGAAAATACGGGAGTCTATATTAAGAGCACGGTCTTTGGGTCAGATAGTCCTACTTTTGAATCTGGCCTTAGTGCACTAACTATATGATATTAGGCAAGTTATTCAACTCCTCATAGCACCGTTGACTATCAAATTAGACCGTGTATACAAAATGCTTATTTTCATGGTGGCCAGTCATATGTGCACAATAAGTGACAGCTCTTCATAAGTCATTAAGAAGATGATATATGTACTTTGTAGTATACTTTAAATGGTTACAAACTGTTCATGAACAGAACTAAGTAGGCACCTTTTGGAACTAGAAAAACCTCTCTAGATGGCTCACTCCCACAGGCTTCAGAAAGCTGGGGGTGTCACTGAGTTGGCAAGTTCATTCATCTGTCACTCAGTGATCATTGACTAAAATGATTAGCTGCAGAAAGATTTTTTTTCCCTATGCAGCATCATCTCAGGAAAATAAAATGTGACTGCCAAGATAGTGCAGTATGTGTGAGTCAGACAAAAAGGGGGGATCTCAACCAGGAAGGCTCTGCCAGTAACAAACTAAAGACCTTGGTTAAAACAAATACTTTTGATTCACAACTCAACTGCAAATAAGACCTTAATTGGTCAATGTGCTAATAGCTGTTAATCACACCTCACTGTCACATGCTCTTTAGACAGTGCATTTTGGTCATGCAGCCTTCTTGGGGGAGGAACAGGTGTGTGGTAGAGAACAAAGAAACAATGAGATCCCACACTGAAGAGCATCCTACCAGGGCTAAGAAGAAAGCATCCTAGACTCTTAGGTATGAAAGAACCACTCCTAATGATTTAGTCAAACCTCTCCACTTGTTTCTTGACAGGGAATTTTGGGGCTATGTTTAAGGTCATGGAGGAAATTGGTGTGAGAATTTGGTGTAGTACAACTTCTTTAGAGGAAGTATGGAGGACAGGCTTTATGGTGATCCCCAAGATCCCCACTTTCTGGTGTTTACATCCTGTATCATCCCCAGCCCCTGAGTGTGGGCTGGTTGTATGGCTTGTTTCTAACCAACGTTATGTAGCAAAGGAGACGAGATGTCAGTCCCGTGATTGTGTTCTACTATGTAATGGCTATTCAATGTTATATGTTCTGCCTTTCTAGCAGACTCACTCTAGAGTCTTGCTCTCCCAGCTGAGTTTGAGGAAATAAGCTACCATGAGTCCTATAGCCACAAGGATGTTAATTCTGTCAACCTCCTGACTGAACTTGGAAGTTGACCCTTCTTTTATTTCTACTTCAATATATCTGTAATCAGTTGGAGATGAAATGTTTGCAACTCTCTACCGTATTGTAGTTATCTATACAAATTGCCTAATTAGAGTTTTATTTCATTCCTATGGGATTCAGAAAGCAGGGAATATATATAACTTGATTAGAGTGGATGGGATAATTCTTACAAAGAGGAAAAAAAATCAAACATTCCCTCACAAATGATATTTTGATCCAAGATGACTTACTCTCTTGAACTTTCCTGTACAACTCACCTTACTCGTGTGGATTTGTAATTGAGTCTTCTTTAACATCTGACCAGGGAGTGAATACAAATTTGTCTTTGGACCCTCGTAATTACTTTCCATCACATTATTCATTGGAGAGACTGTGGCAATCAACAAATCAAACGGTACTATCCCCATAGGAAGGATTGTAACGAGTTTCATTTTCCCTGTTTTCTTAATAAAAGCAAATAATTACTGTGTCTACATTTTAAAATCTTCATTCACTGATTTAATGTAAGTTAGGGGGAATAGTGAACTAGAAACTGGCCATATTTGGAAACTAATGCTGATTTTCAAGCTATCCTCATGGAAAATGTTTGACTTCTTGCTAATAAGAAAAGCATCTAATTACACAACTCAAAATTAATGATTATTACACAATTGGTAATAACTTTGACAACAACTGCAGAAGAGGAAGTTTCTAAAATTGAGGACAAGTAGTTCAGTATTCTACATAGTTAGGAAACTACAAAAAATTAATGTCTGTGGATTAAAAAAATCCACAAAATAAAACAAAACCCCTTTTATGTCTCACTTGAAGTTTATGAAAGAAACAGGATTTATGGTATCAAAAAAAAATAACTAAACTAGATATTGCTGGCAGTAAAGTCAACCTGAAGAAAAAACTAAAAACAGAGACCATTCTACGTAACACAGGGAGATAAGAGTGCTTTCATTCAGAGTACAGTTCCTCTTACGTGGACTTGACTCTTCTCTCTGCTTTGGTTGTTAGAAGCCTTTTAAAATCCTCTGAGCTCTTAAAAACATTGTTTTGAGGGTGCCCAGGTGGCTCAGTTGGTGGAGTATCTGGCTTCAGCTGAGGTCATGATCTCGTGGTTTGTGAGCCCAGCATGGGGCTATCTGCTGTCAATGCAGAGCCCGCTTCAGATCCTCTGTCCTCCTCTGCCTCTCTCTTTCACAAATGAATAAACATTTATTTAAACAAACATTGTTTTGTTACCCAAAACCATCGTCTCCTCTGAAGTACTTCAGTCTTTCTCATACATTTTAGCCTCTAGTTGTATGCTGTTCTCTCCTCAGTTGGTTCCCTTTGTCCCATCTTGGCTAACGCAGCCAGAGTGTAAACTTGAAGGCAGTGGCCATGCGTCAGAGCCACAACCATGGTGACCATGAGTAGTGTGGAGAGTGGTTAGGACCTCTGCCCTTCCTTCAATGATGCCTCACCTACTTACTAGCCGTACGACTTTGGGCAAGTTACTTCGTCTGTCTTCTTAAACCAGAGTCTCCTTGGCTGTAAGATGAGGACAATGACATCCTCAGCCTCCTGGTTGTGAGCAGATGAAGGGAAATAACTCAGAACACATGCTCAGCAGAGCATCTGGTCCCCAGGAACCCTCAGTAAATGGCAGTCCACCACTGCCACTGGTCCACACTTTGTTGCTGTGTGCAATGGATAATTCTGAATCTTCTACCATGTCCAAAAACAAAATGATGTTTCCGGTCTGAAATGAGGAAGCCACATATTTTATATATACATATGGGCTGTCCTTGTCTTAGGAATCTACTGAAATTCATTGATTTTGGTCTCTTTCATCCACACTGTAATAACTTGGAACTCACAAGGGGTCTTATAAACAGTTTTCTAAGTAGCTGAAAGATGTTTTGCCTTGTTATCTTAGATTACATCAGATATAGCATACATTTTATGGATTCTTTTAAAGGAAGATTTTAAAAAGAGAATTCAAGTCCTCACAAGCATTCTCTTCTTCTATGTTGCCTTCCGGCTTTTATCTCTGCCCCAGGAGCTATTGCCTCAGAGTACCATCAATATGATCCTTTTAACACCTTAGACAAAGGAACACTACTTTCTGGGTCTTTTGTGGTTGCATGCAAATGTTTTCTTAAGCCACTTGACACCATTTCAATTTGATATTTGGGACTCTGGAGGCAGAAAGCCATGGTTATTAGAACATTCTCACAATTAACATGTTTATTTGGTCGATTTGAATAACAGGTTTATTTGAAAAGCCTTAATGATGTTGATACATGTCCTGATGTTTTTCCAAAACATTTATGGACTTTTTTCTGTTGTCCAAGCATAATTATTACTAATGACTCCTTTTATTCTTAGGGGTACCCTGGTTTGGATGATAAATGATATGGGCAGCCCATGTAACGAGCAAGGTAGGTCTGACATTTTTGGCTTTAATACTTTTATTTTAATTTCGTCTTTGTTATTCACAAACCAGGCTTTTAGTCAATCATTTGTATGGTCTAGGCAGTGTTCATTCTCTCATATTTTTGCTGCACTCTGGTTATACAATGAAAAGCAAAACACACATGGCCTACCTCATAAAGTTTACAATGTAGTAGGGTGGCAGATAGTCATTAATTACACATCAAAAATGTCACAGCTCCTCAGGAGGGGTACAATATGCTACCATTGCCTATAAAATATAACACATGGGAGATGAGGTGGAGCCATACAGGCAACAGAAATACACCTGGGGTTATCTTCTGGCCCTAAGAGGATGTCATTTTAATATAGTGCTCAAACTGTCACTGTGTTTGCCTTGCATTTGTTTACCATGGTGAGGGGACACTTGAGTACTAAGAAGCTCTTCTGAGGACAGGCACGAAAGACTAATTGTGTGTGTGTGTAAAGGGCAAGAGGCTGAAAGTTAATCCTTGGCTTCTTATTTAAGTAGCAAAATGATGATGAGAGCAATAAAGAGCAAGGGAGAGAAGGGAAAAACGGCGATATTTGGGGTTACAAATAATTTTGATGTTTCTGGTTTGTTTGTTTTTCTCCTGGATTCCTTTCAGAACACATTTCTAAGCATAGGGCACAAATGGTCCAAGAATCTTGACTTGGGATGACAGAAAATGAACCCAGAGAAAGAAGGCACAGATTCCAGATTCAAACAGGGAAAGAAGAAAGTTAAAAGGTTCTAGCCATGCTGGCTTCTCATAGTACCTGTTTCCTTTCTGAGATCTAGAATGTCAGCAAGCCAGGCAGATAGTGGGTTGGAAATTCTGGGTCTGCTCACCCCGTACTTAGCATAAATTCTCTGAGAGGGACACTGTAGACTACAAATGTGAAAAATTTCTCCCCTGAAGGAACTATGAGAAGTGAGTATGGGAGAAAGTCTGCTTGTGAACAGGGTTCCCAGTTACTGACAAAATACCAGGTGCCTTCATTTACTTCCAAGATCCTACATGATTAACTGGCCTGCTTTCCGTTCATCTGTTGCCTGAAGAGCCCATTACCAGCACAAATAGGTCCTCAGAAAGACAGGAAATTAAACAAAGGCTATGTAAGTATACAGGGCCAGCCATACACACACACACACACACACACACACACACGGATTGTTCCATAGTGCCTGCATAGAGAATCTATAAATTATGATGCTACATCTTCATCCCCAGGCTCTGCACTAATCCAGATAAATTTTAGATAAATGTCAGCTTAATGGTTGGCAAATATTTTACCCAGCCAAAGTTTTGCTACATTGTAAAGACATAATCATACTTAAAACTTAGCAAATTTACCAAAGATTAGAGATAAGACAGTGGCAGTCACATGTGTTGATTTTTCACTTAATGATATGTACTTAATGTATATATTTCATACGTGTAATTAATGCAAGTTGGTTTAGTAGACAGAGTTCTGACTTTGGGTTCAGAGACCAAGGTTTAAATCCTGGCGGTGCCATTTGTCACTGGTTTGTCCTTTGCAAATGTTTGAGTCACAGTTTTCTCTGTATAATGGAGATACTGCCATGAAACGTGGTATCTTCCTGAGTTCTCAGAATTAGTAAGATAATATATGACAGCGCTTAGCAGTGCCTCACATATAGTAAGTCATCTACAAATTGTGGTTACACTGATGGTGATTAAGTTCAAAATTCTCATAAACAATTGACCATATAATTTTGTTTATTCCTGGGTTTTCCATTCCGTTTCAGTGATATCTGTGTCTATTTTTATGCCGCTACCATACTGTGTTGATTACTACAGCTTTCTTTTCTAACTTGAAGTCTGGAATTGTGATAGTTCAAGTTTTGTTTGTCTTTTTCAAGATTGCTTTGGCTGTTTGGGGTACTTTGGCTGTTTGGTTCCATACAATTTTAGGACTGTTTGATGTAACTCTGTGCAAAATGCTGTTGGTATTTTGATAGGGATTGCATTAAATCTGTAGACTGCTTTGGGTAGCATGAGTATTTTATGAGTATTTGTTCTTCCAACCCACGAGCATGGAATGTCTTTCAATTTCTTTAAGTCCTCTTCAATGCCTTTAATAAATGTTTTATAGTTTTCAGAGTACAGGTCTCTCACCTCTTTGGTTAAGAGTATTCCTAGATATATTATTGTTTTGTTGCATTGTTTTTGTTTGCATTTGTAAATAGGATTATTTTTTTTAATTTCACTTTCTGCTTCATTATTGGTGTATAAAACACAACAGTTTTCTGTACATTGATTTTGTATCTTGTGACTTTACTGAATTAATTTATCAGTTCTAGTAGTTTTTTGGTAGAGTTTTTAGGTTTTTATATATAGAGTATGATGTCATCTGCAAATAGTGAAAGTTTTACTTCTTCCTTACCAGTTTGGATGCCTTTTATTTCTTTTTGTTGTCTGATTGCTGTGACTAGTACTCCTAGTACTATGAAATGGATGGAGTTAGAGATATAATGCTAAGTGAAATAAGTCAGTCAGAGAAAGACAAATAACCATATGATCTCGCTTGTATGTGGAATTTAAGAAACAAAACAATAAACAAAGGGGAATAAACGAGAGAGAGAGAGACAAACCAAGAAACAGGCCCTTAACTATAGAGAACAAACTGATGGTTACCCAAGGGGAATGGCGGGGGTGAAATAGATGAAGGGGATTAAGGAGTGCACTTACGAAGATTAACACTGAGTAATGTATGGAAGCGCTGAATCACTACGCTGTATACCAGAAGCTAATATAACACTGTAGTTAACTATATAGGAATTAAAATTAAAAACAATAAAAACTGCTCATAAATAAATGAGCTAATGACTTAATATCTCCATATCATGGTTTTCTCCTATTTAATATGGTCCAACTGCTCTGATTACTTATCACACATTATTATAGAGATCAAGTAAGATACTATATAGGAAATCATCATTAAAACTATCAATATCTTTATATCACTAAATTCTACTCCTGAGACCAATATTACACTATATGTTAACTAACTAGACTTTAAATAAAAACTTGAAACAAGTAAACCAAACTCCCAATATCTTTACAAATATAAAGTGTCATCCATTTCTGTCCATTGTTTGAGTTTATAGCTACTTGTGTTATTAGCTTGTCTTCATTTAACGCATGAAGGAGATACATCCCTATATGTCACTTTTTTGTTGTCTAGTGCCACTATTTGTTGATTCTGGTATTATTGTTTATTAACTGTGACCTTGAGCAAATTAAGCTCAATGTGCTCATTTTTTTAAAAACTCTTCAAAATGGGGACAATAAACCAACCTTAGGGGACTCTTGGAGGAGTTCAATGAGGATTACCTGTCAAGTTCCCCAAGGACTGGTTGATGAACCAGATTGTGCACTCTCCCCTGCACATTCAGTACATTTAAGGCCGTGCCCTTGGACCTGACTGACCTGTGGATGATGCGCTGGCTCTGCAGGTAATCCAGGGCCATGGCCAGCTCACAGATGAAGAGCTTCACGGTGTCTTCCTGGAAGCGGACGTTCTGCTGCAGGTGATAACGCAGGTCCCCGCCCAGCAGGAGGTCCACCACCATGAACATGTCCTCCTCATCTTGGAAGGAGTACCTGGAACAGAATTCAAATGAAAGTGTATTGAATACATTTACACACTAAAGAGGTCCAGAGGCAAATCACACCTCATGGGTCAGAACAGAGTGTTCTTGACCGAAGAGTTCAAGCTCTGGGAGCAGATGGTCTATCGCTGGCTCTGTGACCCTAGACCTTCAGTTTTCACATGCATAACGGGGAATAATAACAATATCTACCACATTTGGTCATAGTAAAGAACAAATATAACATTTAATGTCTCCTGCCTGACCTACAGTGAGCACTCAATAACTATTAGCTTACAAAGCTATAAAGCCCAGGAAGTAAAGAAAACTCCACTCATCCACTTACCAGTAACAATCATATCCTAACCACACTATTGCAGTAGGTCCATAAAATATGAACTACAAGGCGTCCTGGAACCATTCTCCTTCCCATTTTTCCACACAATCAACTTCATTACCCAGCAACATTATAACAAATCATGTACCGCATTAATGATAAGAAAAAGATATAAAAGGGCAATAAAAAAGTAAATGCATGGACAAGGAAGTAATTCACTCAGTGTTTGGGATGGGGAGGTAAGGGAAAGCTTTTCAGCAGAAGTGATGCCTGAGTCACATTTTGAAGGATGGTGACAGTAATAACCACAAAATAAAGCTGATGCCACTGATGTCTCCATTGAGTGACTTCTCTGGGTCCAAAAGTAAAATTTGACAGGGGAAAAGAGCCCATATTAAGCACAGGCATGGAAAGAAAACAGTGTGAGTGGGAAAAGGAAAACAGTTTGGGTTTGCTTTAGCAGTAGGTATGAAGCTTGAGAGGCAGCTTGAGCCTAGAGAGGAACACGGAAGGCAGATCCCATGACAGGTGCCTGTAAATGAGGCTGTAGGCAGCAGGATGACATTGAAGAGTTTTAAGCAGGACGTACAATCAGGCATGGGCTTCACACTTGAAGGAGCATGGGGTAGAGAGTTCGAAAGAAGAAATGAGACACAGGAGAGCGGGACTGGACTCTGTTCTTTGAAAAGAGCCTCTTGTAAAAATGCATTCCTGCTGTTCTGATTTGTTTTGTTTCCTTCAAAACACAGCCACGATTTCTAGGCACAATAAAGCTCTCTGTCTCAGCACTGTTTTGACATGTTTCTTTTGACATAATGTCACGGAGTTCACATTTCAAAGTTTTATTCGAATCAAAGAATTAAGTGCCTTCCAGCAGTGCCCAGGGATGCAGAATAATTCCTAGTGACAAATGCTTTGCTTCGGAAGTGTAGAGTAAGAATAACCGGAAGAACTGTACTTCGTCCTTTTTCTTCTTCATAATGATCATTGTGCTAAAGGAGAAGGAGGGAACTTGCAAGGAAAAGAAACGAGAAATTCAATGAGGCATTAGTCTGCGGCAGTAATGTTCTAATGGAGACTAACAGTCCCTCGCACTTACTGGTCCCACGAATAAAATTTTGTTTACCACCGAAGGCTGATTCACAAAGAAGATGACAGAAATTAAGCCCTTGGGGAGGGAGTTTAGACAGAAACATGAGAAGTGCTTTGTAAAAATCTGACAACAAATAATTTTTAGCATTGTCTTTTGGAAATGATATTCTTCACCTCAGTGAGGTGACTGGCTGGTCATTCCTGCCGTAGATTTAATGAGCACCAGAAAAGGTGCCTGGACCCCTGCTATCTGGTTCACAGTGCCTCCCACTGCACTACTACACATTATATTTGTTGTGTTTTATGGGACTTTCAGGAAGCAACGATGTGCAAATTAACACGTACTCATGCCTGGGACCTGTTGCACCTTCTGCTGCTCTCAGTTAATGAAACAGAAGTGATGATCCCTCAAGGGAAGCGAGCAAGGTCTGTTGGGATAGACGGCAAGTGGGGTAGGGGTGGCGAGATGAGTGAGGCCTGGATATCAAAAACAAAGGAGAAGAGAGCACTAGCCATAAACATTACTGGGTGCCAAGGGAAAGAGCATATGTAGACCAGCTAGCATACAAGGCAGCTGTTGACTGCCTCCAGCTCTCCATGGGAGGCAGGTGGAGGTGAGAAACCAGGCAGCATACCAGAGGAAATGGGAGAGGTCCCATCACTCCACTTAACTCTAAGGAGGGGCAATGGTATTATTAAATTCACCCTGACCAACAACCATTTTTACCTAGACTTGAGTTAAGCTATTTTATTTCAAGAACAGACTGATAAAGGTGCCAGGCATGGCAAGTTACCAACAGGGTTCTACTGTGCAAGGGATTATTAATCAAAGAAAGAAGCAGCCCAGGCAAGAAGCAACATGCTTCCTTTGTCCAGTATGAATATAAATTTATTTAATCAGAAAGTCAGTTGGGCTGTTAAAAATCATCTTTCTCCTTCACCACATCAGATCTGCAGCCCTTCATACAGATCTTAGAAACTCTCAGGGAAAGAGAAGATAAGCATTTGATCATCCAGAATCATATCCAGGAAAATAGGTGGGCATGATACAGTTTGGTGATAACTAGAATATGCAAGTTCATATCATAGTCTGGTATTTATTAATAAAAGAGTAAGAGCTTCCTTATACCTTGTCCGTTTATCACAGAGACTCACTGTTGTGTTTCCATGACTTGTATTTCTTAGCTGACAGCTCCAAAATGATTAAGTCTGGCCCCAATGAATGTGGAATGCATTGCAGGGTGCTCGGTAAGATAAAAGATATGTAGCAGAAAGGCACAAAAACAGACACATAGACCAATGGAACAGAACAGAGAACTCAGAATTGGACCCACAAATGTATGACCAATTAATCTTTGACAAAGTGGGAAACAGGNATACAGGATTGCTGATCCACAGGGGCACATGTACCCCAGTGTTCATAGTAGCACTCTCAACAACAGCCAAATCATGGAAAGAGCCTAAGTGTCCATCAACTGCTGAGTGGATCAAGAAGATGTGGTTCATCTATACAATGGAATACTACATGGCAATGAGAAAGAATGAAATCTAGCCTTTGTAGCAACATGGATGGAACTTGAGGGTGTTATGTTGAGTGAAATAAGTCAGGCAGAGAAAGACAGATACCGTATGCTTCTACTTATAGGAGGATTAGGAGAAACTTAACAGAGGACCAAGGGGGAGAGGAAGGGGAAAAATAAGTGGGGGAGAGGGAGGGAGGCAAACCATGAGAGACTCTTAAATACTGAGAACAAACTGAGGGCTGATGGTGGAGGGAGAGGGGAAGGGAGGTAAGGGGCATGGAGAAGGGCGCTTGTTGGGATGAGCACTGGGTGTTATATGGAATCCAACTTGGCAATAAACTATGAAGGAAAAAAAAAGATACTTAGCAGAAACTATCACCTAGTCAGCTCTGTTCCATCATGTTTGAACCAGACAACTACAGTAGCTATTCATAGCTCTCTTTGTATAATCTTGGACCTCTCCAATCCAGTCTACACATCCCAGTTATGTTTTTATGTTATGAGTCTTACATCATCCAGCCTCATAAAACCCTTTCACCTCTTTCATGGTTTATAGGCTCCTGCATGGTCTGTCTCTGTATACTTTTTCAGGCTTCTCTTTAGATCTTTCTCTTCTATTCCGCCCCTAGAGTTCATTCCCTCTTGAGCCTTGAAGACTGTGACATGGTGTGACCTGTGCCTATCTTCCTGATGCTGTCTGTGGTGGTCTGGTTCTTTTCTCTTCATCTGTCACCCTCAGCCCAAGTGACACTTCTTACAGAGATAATTCTAACATTCCGTACTAAGTCAGGCCCTCTTGTAAACACAATCCCATATTCTTGTTCACAGAATTTAGCCTAATTGTAAAATATTTTCTCGTGTACTTTTGAGTCGATTGTCTGCGTTCGCACAATGCCATCAGGATACGTTCCTGCTTTTACTCATCCTCAACTCCTTAGCAACTGGACGCTGCCTAAAATTTAAGTGCGTGTGTAGAGTTAAGAAGCTGTTGTATCATGGTGTAATAAGACATAACGTTTTTCCTTTAAAAAAAAAATTTAAGCAACTGGACGCTGCCTGAAATGCAACCTCTCTAAATAGTTGTAGAGAAAAATAGCAAGTTAACAAATGAACTAAAGAAAGGACGGAGAGAAGGTTAAAACACAAGTTTTGGGGATTGTCTCATATACATTCCCTAGGTTCTATTTTTAGAAATTAGCATGGTTACCAACTAAGTTCAAAGAAGTCACTCATATGCCTAAAGGTGTCTCATGGAAGCCATCTTGAGATAAATCCGAATTTGAGCACTGGAAGAGATGTAAAATATTTCCAATGCAGTGTTTTTCAAATTGTGGCTTATAACCCATTAGTAAGTTGTGAAATCAGTTCTGTTGGTTCTAATAAGCACTTTTTGTGAAGAAATAAAATAGACTGTAAAGCACAGAAAATGTTGTTAACATGTACGACTAAACATTGGTTATAAAACTGTTGTTTTTGTGAATATGATGTGTGTCTCTGTGAATATATCTACTGGGTTGTGATGACAAATAAATTTATTTCTGTGGGTGGCAATCAAAGTTTTAAAACTAGGAGAATCTGCTGCCTAAGGCTAGATTCCCTTTCAGAATCTCCCTGAGCAAGGGTCAGTTCTGCTAGCATTATCTAGAAAAGCAAGGAAAATGATTTCCTGATATTAGTTATCACTTCTAAAAGCTCTCAGGTTTTGGAGAAAAAAGATAGTGATTGATTCACCAAAGATAGAATCAATCAAAAACACACGAGAAACATACAGTTAGAAAATATATGTCATTAGGTCTGGGTGAATTTGTGAGCAGCTCTCTTAAATGAAACAAATGCATAGAGGACATCTGCACATTGGTAGTAATTTTATGTACCATGTGGCAAAGAGAATATTAGATATGATGTTTGTAAAATAATTAGCATAAAACATGGTACATAACATAGTAGTAAACAACATGGCCCTGGAGCCAGACTGCTTTGTGTCCAGATCTGAGCTCTTCTCCTTAATGTCTTTATAACTGGGACAAGTTACACAAGCCCTCACCATTCCCATCTATAATCGTACATATCTCAAAGGGCTGTTGGGGAGATTAACAGAGTTAATGTATGTTAAGTCCTTAAAACAGTGCCTGGAAGATAGTTTGTAATGGGTAACTGTTAGCTCTTATTTTAATTACCTTTTTCTTTCCATCCATGAATATTAAATATTGCTCTGGTATGAAGCATATTAATTTTATGCAGCTGTTTCCTATTATTTTATAAGAGGCAATTATATGAAGACATTTACTGCCAGTGATATAAGCAACATGGTTCCCATTAATTGAAGTTTTACTATGTGTCTGATATCATGTTAGGTACTTTGTGTGTAATACATTTAATTGTTACTACCAACCTATGAGGTAAATAGTATCATTATCCCCATTTTTACTGATCATAAGAATTAAGTTTTAACCTGCCAAAAAAAATCACAAACTAAATCCATCAACATACTAAAAAAATTCTACCCCATGGTCAAATGAGATTAACCCCTGGAAATCAATTAATATAATACATCATATTAATAAAATAAAGGACAAAACATATGATCATCCTAATAGATATAGGAAAATCATTTTATAAGATACAACACTAATTTATGGTAAAAACTGTTAACAAACTTGGAATCAAAGAGAGCTTCTTTAATCTGATATAGGGCATATGATAAAACCTACAGTGACCATCATACTTAATGGCGAAGAACGAATGCTTTACCTCTAAAGCAAAATCATCTGCTCTCACTTCTATTCAATATAGTACTGGAGGTTCTAGCCAGTGTAATTAGGCAAAATAAAAAAAAAAAAATAAAATAAAATAAAGTAAAAGACATCCATATTGGAAAGGAGGAAACAAAACTGCTTTTAATCACGTACAACACGATTCTTCATAGAAAATCATAAGGAAACCATGAAAAACTATTAGAATAAATAAAATAAGCAAGGTTGCAGAAGACTAGATATGCAAAAGTCAATTATATTTTTTTTAAAATTTTTTTTTTATTTATTTCTAGGAGAGAGAGAGAGACAGCGTGAGCAGGGGAGGGTCAGAGAGAGAGGGAGTCACAGACTCTGAAACAGGCTCCAGGCTCTGAGCTGGCAGTCAGCACAGAGCCCGACGCGGGGCTCGAACCCACGAACCGCGAGATCATGACCTAAGCGAAAGTCGGACGCTTAACCGACTAAGCCACCCAGGCGCCCCAAAAGTCAATTATATTTTTATGAATAAGCAATAAACAATATGAAAATGAAATGAAGTATAGTTGCAGTCACAAAAGTTTCAAAAGGAATAAAATACTTGAAATAAATTTAGGAAATTTGTACGAGACTTTGCTTAGGAAAATTAAAAAATTCTAAGTAACTAAAGAATACTCCGTATTCATGGACTAGAAGACTCAAATATTGCTAAGATTTCAGTTATGCCCCAATTAAGCTATAGAGTCATGCAGTCCCTATCAAATTGCCAACAGGCTTTTTCTTTTTGCGTAAATTGACAAGCACTTCATAAAATTTACAAGGAAATGCAAAATATTTAGAATAGCCAAGTTAATTTTGAAGAGGAAGAATCCAAAAGACTTTACCTTTCTAATTTCTAAATGTCCCATAAAGCTATACTTACTAAGACAGTGTGGTATTGCCATAGGATAGACATATAGGCCAATGGAAGAGAATTATGAGTCAAAAGATAAAGCTTCCTAGTCAATTGGTTTTTGGCAAAGGTACTGGGAAAGGATCGTTGGTTTAACAAATGGTGCTGGGACAACTGGATACCCACATCCAAAAATGATGAACTTAGATCACATCATATACAACAATTAACTCAAATGGGCCATAAACATAAATATAAGTGTAAATACAATAAAACTTTTAGAATAAAACATAGGATAAAATCTTTGAGGCATCAGGCAAGGCTAAGGTTTCCTAGATACAACAATGAAAGCAAAGTCCATTAAATAATTGATGAATTAGACATTACCAAAATTCAAAACTTTTGCATTTCAAAAGACACCATTAAGAAAATGAAAAAGCTTAACTCAGTCGATTAAGCATCCGACTTTGGCTCAGGTCATGACCTCATGGTTCGTGTGTTTGAGCCCCACATCGGGCTCTGTGCTGACCGCTAGCTCTGAGCCTGGAGACTGTTTTGGATTCTGCATCTCCCTCTCTCTCTGACCCTCCCCTGATCACACTGTCTCTCTCTCTCTCTCTCTCTCTCTCTCTCTCTCTCTCAGAAATGAATAAAACATTTAAAAAAAAAAGAAAAGAAAATGAAAAAGCAACCAACAGAGCAGGAGGAAAGATTTGCAAAATAGATAACCCATAAAGAATTACATCTAGAATTTACAAAGGACCATTACAACTCAATAATAAGACAAGCCAATCAAAAAATGGGCAGAGACATGAATAGATATTTCACTAAGGAAAATACACATGAAAAGATGGTCCACATCATTAGGAAGCAGAAAAATGGAAATTAAAATCATAAATATCGTGCCTATCTGAATGGCTATAATAAAGAAGAGATGACAAGAAATGTTGGTTTAGGATGCAGAGAAAAGAGAACCCTCATAAACTGCTGGCAAAATGTAAATGGTGCAATCACTTCGGAAAACAGTTTTTGAGTCTCTCAAAAAGTTAAACATAGTACTACCATGTCACCTAGCAGTTCTACTCCTAGATACCTAGGTAAGAAAATTAAAACATATTGCCATCCAAAGACCTGTACACAAATATTTGCTGCAGCATTATTGCATTATTTGGAATTGCCCAAAACTAGAGAAACACTAACTGTTCATTAACTGGTGAATGGACAGACAAAATGTGGCATATTCATCTAGTGGGATAGTATTCAGCACTAAAGGGGAATGAGCTACTAGCATATACTACAGTATGGATAAGCCTCCTAAACATTGTGCTTTGTGAAAAGAAGCCCGGCACAAGAGATTACTTATTTGTAATTTCATTTATATGAAATTGCCAGAAAGGGCAAATGTATTGATGCAGAGAAGAGATTACTGGTTGCCTGGGGCTCAGTGTGGGAAATGGGAATTAACTCTAAATGGGTACAAGCAATCTTATTGGGAGGATAAAAGGATTTATAAATTGATTTATAGCAATTATTGTACTGCTCCATAAAATTGCTAAAGATCATTGAATGGTTCCTTTGAAATGGGTACATTTTACGACACATAAAATATACCTCAATAAGATGGTTATTTTAAAAAAGGACAGTGAGTACGGGAAAATAAGGATTATGGTGTAGCAAGGTCATATATTTGTTCAAGAATCATGTTAGGAAATTGTGGAGGCAGGATTGCATCTAAATCCACACATACTGTGTGCACAATAGCCAGTGAAGTTCACGAAACAAAGCGTCCAAAGCTTATCATAAAATCCTGCCAGGGAATAGAATAGTTATTTAAATACCCTTCCAGTCAACTCCGAAAATGTAATTTGTATGCCTCTCGGGTAGTCTCAGTGCACTGGTGGGATGTTTCTGATCGTCAGGAAGACATCTCCAAAGAAGAGTTTTTAAGAACCAGTGTTGTCGTATGCACCCAAATGATAGAACAATTTATCCGTGTTTTTTAGACTCTGAACAGGGAGTACTCACAGCAGGCTTTTCACAGTTCAGGAAGAGCATTAGTTCTTGTGAGAAGGGATCCCTCAGGAATGGGTCAAGAGGAGGTTAGGGTATACTGTCCCAATCGTTAAGTACGGATGTGAATTTTAAAACCTGTCTTTGGAGCAATGGCCCATCATATTTCTCCTCTTGTGGGTCTATAGCAACTTTCCAAAGTGTACCTAGTGTGAAATTCATAAAAAAAAAATAAAACCAAACAGTATTATTTCACCTAATTCATTTGCCAAGACAGCAGAGAAAGCCCAGGGTTTACACAAGTCTGATTTCAGTAGTTTACAAAAACTATGCCCACTTGTTGCTCTGTGTGTGTGTGTGTGTGTGTGTGTGTGTGTGTGTGTGTGTGTGTGTCTTTAACTGAAATGCCACAGCCTGGATGACAGGCTGAGGTCAAGAAAGATTAATGGCTTGGATAACATTGGAACCAACTTGAAACAGCAATCTAAATTCTCTCTGCTATATATTTAGAGGGAGTGAATTTACAATCCAAATAAGCACATATAACTTTTACTCATTAATGTATCAGAGTGGGAACACTTCATCAAGGCTTGAGAAGAGCAATGGTAGGCAAGGACGTGGAGAAACGGGCACTCTCTTATGCTCCAATGGAGGGTAATTTGGTGAAAGCTCCTGTGAAGACATCTTAGAAATACCTCTTCAAAACCAAAATGAAACAAAACAAAACAAAACAAAAAAACCACACACGGTTTTTGACCGTGTAATTTCACTGCCAGGAACTTTCAGTATGGATACATTTGAAAAATCATAACAAGATATGCATACAGGGACACTCATTACAAATAGTAGGATNGCTACAGACGGTACAGCAGTTTTAAAAATGAGGCATATCTATATATTCTTATTGGAAAAGATTTCTAAGGTATATTATGAAGACAAGGTGAGGGAAAAAGCAGTGTTATACTAAAATATGCATTATATGGTAGATGCTTAGTGTATAGAAAAAGGACGTATTTAAAACTAATAGAACACAAAAGGAAAATAAAGGTATTACATGCATATGCTGGTATATGCATGACATTTTCTGCAAATATGATCCTAGTTATCTAAATAGTAGGATTATAGGCCATTTTACTTTTCATTTTCATTTTATTTTACATTTAATTTTTTTTTTTACATTTATTTATTACCGAGAAACAGAGAGAGACAGATAGTGAGCGTGAGAAGGAGAGACACTGAATCTTAAGGAGGCTCCAGGCTCAGAGCCCAGTGTGGGGCTCAAACTCACAAACCACGAGATCATGACCTGAACTGAAGTAGGACACTTAACCGACTGAGCCACCCAGGCACCCCTACATTTTACTTTTTAATTGTATTATTATATAAGCCCTAATAAATATAACCAACATATTTCTCTCTACTCTGATCTGTTTAATATATGTTGTTTCCTTGCAACAAGTAGTAAATCACCCCTAGAGATCTAGTGAATGATAAAGTGAATACAGACAGCGATATTATCCTTGAATTTGCTAAACGACTAGAATGTAAGGATTCCCACCACTAAAAGGAAAGGATGGTTACACAACAAGAGAGGCATTAATTATTGCCACAATGGTGATCATATTACTATATACAAATGTGACAAATTAACATGTTGTCCACCTAAAATTTGCACACTGTTATGTATCAAATATATTTCAATTTAAAAAAAGGAAAAAGTGATAGATATCATCTCCTCAGGAAGGAACAAATCCATTTGAGTCAGCTTCTAATCTATATAAAATATCTAGACTGGTCATTTCCCTCAAATATTCAATGTTAACATTCCCCTAATTGTTTTAGAAACATTACTTAAAAAGAACTTTCATGGAATTTTGGGGTCCTATAATTGGATTCAAACAAGATCCATACTTTGTCCTTGATTTTATGTGCCTCTAAGTCTTTTTTATTTTGTAGCTTCTCTGACCAACTCTTTCAGTCTTTGTAATTTTTTGCTGAAGAAACCAAATCACTTTTGCTGCAGTATTTCTGCAGTCCAAATTTTCCTGACTGCGCTCCTGTCCTATCTTTCTATATGTTCCACAAGTCTCTGTACTTCAGGACAGCCGGTAGTTAGACCCCATGGCTTGCTCAGAGTCAGGTTTGATTTGGGGGGAGGGGGGGAAAGACTGTGGCACAGGTGGTGATGTGTACTTTGATCAGAAGGTATATAATTGATTAGTATCTTATTGTGGTGTGATCGCCATTAATCAGTTGAATGGCTATCTCCAAGAATTCCTTAGGGGCTGTGATACTTGACTCCTATCATTTCTTCTTTATATTTTAGCTGGAGTACTTTTATAAAGAGAAATTGGCTGTGACCCATTATCTAGGTACTCTGAGGTGCAGTTCATAATATAAAGGTAAAATAAATGCTTACACCCTTACTTATCATTTTTCAAGATGACTTGGTGGTTTCATAGAAACCTCCCCCCAAAAACATTAAGTGTTCCCTTTATTTATAATAAACTCATGGGTTTGATGTTATCACCCTTATTGGTATTCAGTTTATCATGTCCATTCTTTGCCTGTATTCTATGCAGAAGCATAGTCAAGTTGGATCATGTGTTACTATTTCTTTTATTTTTGTTAATGTTTGTTTATTTTGAGAGAGAGAAAGAGAAAGAGGGAAAATGAGCAGAGGAATGGCAGAGAAAGGGAGAGACAGAATCCCAAGTAGGATTCATGCTGCCAGCTTAGAGCCCAACATGTGGGCTCATGTAACCCACAAACCATGAGATCATGACCTGAGGTAAAATCAAGAACCAGACACTTAACTGAGCCACTCAGATTCCCCAGAAAATATGTTATTTTGATATGACCCTAGTAGGCTTTAATACCTTTTGTTTTCTGTTATGAAAAAATATTCCTGGCTACATTGTACAATTCCTCCATCTGAGTTATAGAAGTGTTCTCTGAAATTAGGAAGTCATTGTCATTAGTTATTTTCAATGGAAAGAACTAGGAATAGATACAGATATTTGGTATAGGTATAAGTGTAATGTGTAAAGGCACACACAAATGTAACCTAAGGTGAAGACATTCTAAATTCATAATCACACTTTCTATTTACATTAAAGACAACAGAAATTTTTTTTTTAATTTTTTTAATGTTTTATTTATTTCTAGGAGAGAGAGAGAGACAGCATGAGCAGGGGAGGGTCAGAGAGAGAGGGAGTCACAGACTCTGAAACAGGCTCCAGGCTCTGAGCTGACAGTCAGCACAGAGCCCGACGCGGGGCTCGAACCCACGAACCGTGAGATCATGACCTAAGCGAAAGTCAGACGCTTAACCGACTAAGCCACCCAGGTGCCCCAAGACAACAGAAATTCTTAACCTCATCAGTATAATACCAGTGATTCCTTTCTCCCTGACTGAAAATCCTGGTTCTGAAGAATTCTGAGATCTCTCAAGGAGGTTTCACCCAATAATCCTTCATTCTGTTTCCTTTTTCCCATCACATGTATAAAAAACCAAAACATTGTCAGAAAAACAACATCAACGCTACCTTCTACAACGTTATCAGTATAAATACTTTATTTTTGCTTAAAATGNGGCATGGAGGAGGGCGTTTGTTGGGATGAGCACTGGGTGTTATATGAATCCAACTTGGCAATAAACTATGAAAGAAAAAAGATATTTTTGCTATTCTTTTTGTCATTAAGCTATATTCCACTAATGATGTACAATAAAGTTACTATTTGAAAGTCACGTGGAATGGTACATTTCTATGTGGGTATGCCACAAACTGGCTATCTACTTAGGTTAATTTGCTTTATCTTATGTTGTTTTAAATTNCGAAGCCACAAACCATGAGATCATGACCTGAGCCAAAGTCGGACGCTTAATAGACTGAGCCACCCAAGACACACCCTAAATCCTTTTTAAATTTTAATTTAATTTTATATTTATGTAAAATATTTGTTTTCAAAATAAAATTGGCAAAACAGGGTACACCAAGAATGAGCATCTATCCTTATAACGCTTCTATCTCTTCATTAGTCACTTCTTTAAAAATATTTTTATTGTGGTAAAATATATATAACATAAAAATGTATTATTTTAACTACTTTAAGTGTACAGTTCAATGGCATTAAATTCATTGACAGTGTTGCACAGACATCACCACTATGAACCTCCAGAACATATTCTTCCTCCCAGAGACACTGTACCTAGCCCTTAAATAACTCCTTGTTCTTCTTTTCTCCAATCCACCCCCCAACCCTCTATCTTCTGTCTATGAATTTGTCTATTCTAGGTACCTCCTCTAAGTGGAATCATACCATGTTTATCCTTTTGTGTTTGGCTTATTTCACTTAGCATAGTACTATCAAGGCTCATTCACGTTGTAGCATGTGCCAGAATTTCATTCCGTTTTAGGCTGAATAAGATTCTAGTGTATTCAGGGGCGCCTGGGTGGCTTAGTCGGTTAAGCGTCCGACTTTCGCTTAGGTCATGATCTCGGGGTTCGTGGGTTCGAGCCCCGCGTCAGGCTCTGTGCTGACTGTCAGCTCAGAGCCTGGAGCCTGTTTCAGTCTGTGACTCCCTCTCTCTCTGACCCTCCCCTGCTCATGCTGTCTATCTCTCTCCTAGAAATAAAAAATTAAAAAAAAAAAAGATTAAAAAAAGATTCTAGTGTATTCACATGCCACATTGTGTTTATCCATTCACATGTTTCTACCTTTTGATTATTGGAATAAGGCTGCTCTGAACATTGGTTTACAAGTATCTGCTGGAGTCCCTGCTTTCAATTATTTCAGTACATGCTTAGAAGTGGAATTCCTGGATTGCACAGCAATTCTACATGTAACTTCATGAGGAACCACCAAAATGTTTTCCACAGTGGCTTTGACATTTTACATTCTTTCCAGCAACGCACAGTGTTCCAGGTTCTCCACAACCTTACCAACACCTTTTATTTTCTTTTTTTTAAGAAAATAGTAGCCTTTCTAATCAGTGTGTAGCATTATATCACTGTGGTTTTAATTTACATTTCCTTAGTGTTTACCTGAACACCTGTTCATGTCTTTTTTGGCCATTTGTTTAATCTTCTTTGGAAAAATATCTCTTCACACTCTTTGTCCATTTTTAAATTGAGTCATTTCTCTGTTTTTATTTTTGAACTACAGGAGAACTTTATATATTCTAGAAGCAATTCCTTATCAGATACATGATTTGCAGTAATTCTTTCCAGTTCTGTAGGTAATTCTTTCCACTTTCTTGATCGTATCTCTGAAGGACAAACGTTTTTTATTTTGATGGAGTCTTATTTATCCTTTTTTTTTTTCTTTTGTCAATTGCGCTTCTGGTATCCCATCTAAGAAACCATTGACTAATCTAAAGTCACAAAGATCAACACCTATTTTTTTTCTTAAAAGAGTTTTATAGTCTAAGCTCTTAAAGTTAGGTCTTTATCCATTTTGAGTTCATTTTTGTTTATGATGGGGTAGGGGTCCAAGTTCATTCTTTTGCATCTGGATATCTAGTTGTTCCAACACCATTCATTAAAAAGACATTTTCCCACTGAATTGTCTTAGCACTCTGGTCAAAAGTAAATTGACTGTAAATGTGAGAGTTTATTTTTAGATTCTCATTTCTGTCCCGTGACTAACCGTATGCTGGTACCACACTTGTCTTGCTCACTATAGCTTTGGAATAAGTTTTGAAATTGTGATGTGTGAGCCCGCTAGTTTTGTTCTTCTTTTTAAGACTGCTTTAGCAATTCCCTTGAATTTCCTGGATTTTAAATACTTTAAATTTCTATAGAAATTTTCAGATCAGCTTTTCAGTTTCTGCAAAGAAGCCAACTGGGATTTTGCAGGGATTGTGTAGAATCTATAGATGAATTTGACGTCATACTGCTTTCTGCACCTAACAGTGTATTCTGGAGGGTAGACCTTAATAGTATATACACATATTTCTCATTCCCTTTCTCACCTGCGTAGAGCTGCATTTATGGATGGCACATGTTTAATCAACCTATTGCCTGTTGAAGGACATTTAGGTTGTTTCTAGTTTCTTGCTATTACTAATAGTATAACTGAAAAAAGTTTTGCATGTCTTTTTGTATTTTGGCGAGTACAACTTTGTGGTAAATTCCTAGAGGTAGGTTTGCAAAAATAACTTTTTAATTTTTTAAAAAAATTTTCCCTTTTTTTTTTTTTCAATTTTGTGTTTGAAAGAGACAGAGAGAGGGAGTGAGGGAGGGGCAGAGAGAGAATCCCAATCAGGGTCTGTGCTGTCAGCAACAGAGCCTGATGTGGGGCTCAAACTCATGAACCATGAGATCCTCACCTGAGCTGAAACCAAGAGCCGGACACCAGGTGCCTGACAATAACTTTATTAAAAACAAAGGGTAAAGGCATATGCAATGTTTGCTCTATATTGCCACATTTATCTCCACAGAGGGTGTATCATTTTGAATTCCCACCAGTCATATATGGGAGTGCCTTTTTCCCCATGTTCTCTCTCTAGAGGACGCTGTCAAATTTCCCAAAGTTTTCAACTTCAGAAAATCTAAGCAGTAGGGGAAGACGATCTGAAACTTACTTATAAAGTGATTTTCCTCTGTCTATTAAGTAGTTTTATAAAGTTCTTTAAGGATAAACTCACACCTTCCATATCCTCATCAAAACATACATAAATGACCTTATCCACTCTTTTTATCTTGTGTGTACACTGTATCCTGGTTAAACACTCATGTATCTTAAATTCATAAACATGGATAATTGAGAGTTTATGTAGATCTTCTTGGTAGTACTTAAAATGAATTTGAGGAGACTACCTTAAAATAGCTATAATAAATACTCACGGAAACTTCCTTCTTAGCCCCTAGAAACTTCTATGTACATCTCAGGAGACAAAGACTCTGGTTCTGGGTTCATCTCTCCTCTACCTCAGAATTTCCTGACCTCTTCTTGCCAAACATAAATTTAAACGTTACCTCTCTGTGTTTCCCTCTTTGGACTTCTGCAGCAGTTGGCCATTCTTTATAGAACACTCTAGAAACGTAACTATAAATGGTTGCACTGTGTTATATTGTATTATAACCATTAATATTTTTTGCCTGAATTTATTATTTGGCTGAACAATTTGAAGAATTTCTGTTTTGGTATCTCTCCTTCCATCAGCAACCTCTGGAATACAGCTTGGTACAGAAGGAGCACTTGTTTAGTCAGCGGCCATTTTAAAAATATTTATCACATGTTTACTTGTACAAGGTGCAGAGGCTAAAGGACAAAACCAGGGCACATGGTTTCCCTCTCCTTAAAGCTAATGATCTATAAGAGATAAATAAATATTTGCACAACAAATATGTAGTCATAAAATGTGGTGGAGGCCATGAAAGAAAAGTGCAGATACTAGGATAGAGGCTGACAGAGAACATACTTTTGACCGACGGGCGTTTAGGGGGGTGGCAGTCAGGAAAGCCTCAGACAGCATAACACACATACTTATCTGATTGGAATCATGGACGACAGTCTCAAATAAAATGAGCAAAAATCTGTAATTTTCACAATGAAAAGGTGGTGGATGATTTTTAAAAATCACACCGAACAGCTTGCACATTGTTTTCCTGATGTTCTGGTACAGTCGTGGGTTTTCCTCAAGCCTTGACCTTTCTCTGGACAGAGCTTTGAATGCTACTTTGTGATCCATCAGCTCATTTGTATTGGCTCTGGAGATGTTACTGATGAAGCTTCTCTGGGGAAATTTTGGCTATTACTATTTTCTACGGAATATCTGGAGACAGTTACCTCAGAGAATAACATAGCCAGTAAACAGGCAAAGGGGAGTAACACCATCTTGATGCTTATATAAAAAGGAAAGCCAAGACACAAGCTCAGATAATGAGGAACAATTAAATCAGACTCTTACCTCTAGAATTTGCCGGGGATCCAGAAGAAAAAAAAAATGTTGCAAGTTAAAACTTTTTGTGCCTCATAGGACCAAATGCAGACGCAGTCGAGCGAGATGAGTTGGGGTCATCGATGGGATGACACATGGTCACTTGTGATTCAGAGAGTGGCTGCGGAGGTCCTAACTGCTGACAGGGCTGGGATGTGCTGAGTCACACATTATGACTGGCTGTTTCCCAAAGGGGATAAGTGGAGAGATGAAAAGTTCATCTGACCCAGGGTATTGTCTGTCCTCTGCCTGGCTAGCAGGAAAAGCAAGTCTCCTCACCGGCCAGGTTCCCTCCACTCAGAACTGCAGGGCAAGGGGAGGGCTTCTTGGCGTCGCTGCCCAACATGGAAATTCTTGTTTGTGTCCTTCATGCCCTCCTTCGAGCTTCTCCATTTTTTTTAAGTTTATTTATTTTGAGAGTAAGTGGGAGAAGGTCAGGAGAGAGAGTGGGAGAGATTGAATCCCAAGCAGGCTCCACACCACCAAAGCAGAGCCCGACGTCTGACTAGACCAACTGCATCTTCAGAAATGTTTGGATCTTTCTACCTCTACCTTCATCTCATGGGCTCTTCTGTCCATCTCTATTTCTGATATCCAGCGGTTAGAACTCTACCAGTGAAGCAGGGAGGGGCATTATGCTTTTTTTCTCAAACTGGAGAGTATTCAGTTATAATTGGTGATTTTGTTCCACTATAACAGTACTATATATCAGGTTAAAATTTTTTTCATTGGTTTTAGAGTTTTAGAAGTAGTGATGCATATATGAGCAATATTCTAATAAAACTATATAAATTATATATTCTAATATTGTAATAAATAATAAATATTCTATTAAAATATATTCTAATAAAATATAAGTTAACATTGAAGGTCTTAGGTCTTAGAGAATTTGTAGGGTGGGATTTGGAGTCTAGATTTCCCATCACTTTCTAGTTTTGGGTTTTGGGCAAGAAATCAAATGACTCATCTTGAGCTTCCTCATCTTTACAAGGGGACAAATACTAATTCCTATCATATACAAACATGTATTTGAAGATACATAGTATATGTAATATTTTAGCATACCACCTCAAAAATAAGTCCCCCCAAAATACTTGCGGTCTGCATGACTTCACGTATGTATAATTTCCTTAAGTTTTTCACAACAATCTACTTCTGGAGTCTACTTCCTGAAAATACACTTTTCAATTTACCAAACTTCGGTAGAGTGAGGATATTGCCCTCAATTAAACTCCAGTCCTGATTAAATATACCTGTATTAAAACAGCAGCAAGGGGCACCTGGGTGGCTCAGTTGGTTAAGCAACCAACTCTTGATTTCAGCTCAGGTCATGATCTCCTGGTTCACGGGTTTGATCCCCATGTTGGGCTCCGTGCTGTTAGTGTGAGATCCTCTCTTTCTTTCTCACGGCCTCTTTGCTATTCATGCTCTTTCTCTCAAAATAAATAAATAAACTTTAAGAAACATTCAAAAACTAAAACATCAACAAAACTAACATTTATTATGTGCACTCTCAGGAGAAAAACACACAGCTGGATTCACTTTAAATTTATAACCACAGGTCTCACATGGCTACTTAGAAAATCCTATTCTAATCCTCTATTAATTTCAGGCATTTATTCACCCCGCAGCTTGTCTCCTCACAGCCTCCCGAACTATGCCCACTCCTCCTTCTCAGTTGACGGCTTCATGAGTCACAGCAGGAATGACACCAGAGCTCCTTCATCTGCCCACCAACAAATCCACCGCTTACACATCTGTGCATTTACATACTCTGCCTTCTCTCCTAGCACAGTGAAAGCAGTGCCCCACTTCTACCCAAGGCCAGCTCATTACCTGAGCCCCCGTCACAGCCAGCTCGCCATCCTCAGGAGCTCACTGTGGCCTTCCTCCCCATTCTTCCCTATGTTACCCATTCTTCCCACCCCGGGCTCCTACTCTGCGCCCAACCTTGTGTATATACATCTAAAATGTGTACATGTGTGTATATATATTTAACAATTAAAATATTTAAATATATCCAATAATAATATCAATAAAAATAATATATAAATAAGAAAAACATAAACTATATATAACAATAATATACAAATGAGAAAATAATCATATCTATATGATAGTATCTGGTGATATATACAAAAATATAATAGAACATGACCAACTAGCATTTATTTTAATAGAATGTGAACAAGTAGTGTTTATTTTAAGAAGCTCATTTTCACATTTGCAAATCAATTGACTTCGGCACATCATAGAAATGATCTCAACAAAAAAGAAAACACATTTGATAAAATATAATACCCATTCATGATAAAAACTTGTAGCAAACTAGGACTGAAAGAAAACTTTCTTACTGTGATAAATGTATCTACAAAGATCCTAATACAAACATCATATGAAATCTTGGAACCTTGAAAACCTTCCCCATGAAATCAGGACACACAGACAAGGATATCTATTATATCCAACACTGTTCTCAATGCAAATGCAGTAAGCATGAATATAAAAGTATCCGAATGGGAAAGGAAGAAGTTAAACTATCATTATTTGTTAGTGACATGATTGTAAATATGGACAATCCAAAAGAATCTACAGCCTGATCAGCAGAATTAGTAAGAGAATTTAGCAAGTTCACAGGACACAAAGTCAATATTAAAAATCAACTGTATATTGTTAAACAAGCAATAAATTACTAGAAAATAAACTTTTGGTGAGTAATTACCATTTGTAATAATATCAAAAACATAAATACCTAGGAATAAATCTAAAGAAAGATATGATGGATATCTACAATAAAAAGTGAAATCAAAGAGAGAAATTAAGAGATGCCTAAATATACAGGAAAACACATAGATATATATAAATTTTGTGAATTGGAAAGTTTAATTTAAAAATAATTAATGTTTATTGATTTTTAAGAGACAGAGAGAGACAGAGAGTGGATAGAGAAGGAGCAGAGAGAGAGGGAGACAAAGAATCCAAAGCAGGTTCCAGGCTCTGAGCTGTCAACACAGAGCCCGTCGCGGGGCTCCAACCCACAAACTGTGAGATCATGACCTGAGCTGAAGTCAGATGCTTAACCAACTGAGCCATGCAGGCGCCCCAAATTTTTAATATTTAAAAAAAAACCTTAATTCTCTCTGAATTAGATTCAGTGTAACGTACTACAAATACCAGTAGTTTTAAATTGCAAGCTGACAAGCTGATTATGAAATATACGTGGAATTACAAAGAGCCAACTATGGCCAAGATAATCCAGAAGAAGAATTATGTTACTGAATTCTGTGATTTGTAGAAAGCTATAGTAATTAAGGTAGCGTGATAAATGTGTAAGTGTACACAAGTAGATTAATGGAACAAAGTCTAGAAATCTATACATATTTGGTGACTTGACTATCAGCAAATGTGTTACTGCAGTGCAATAAGAAACTTTTCTGTGAATGGTGTTGGGTATATTAGATTTCCAGATGGGGAAAAAGTAAATCTTGACCCTAAATGACACATCTACATTTAAAAGTTAAAACAGCAATGCTACTAGGAAACAGGGTAGAATATTTTCACCTTGATATAGGCAAAGATTTCCTAAACAGGACACAGAAGCCACAACCGATAAGGTAAAGGATAGATCAACTCTCTGTATCACATTTAAATTTAAGCTTTCTGAATGTCAAAAAATAGTATCCTTACAGAGTGAATAAGTAAGTCATAGATTGGATAAATAATTTATATTCACAAATGGACCATTGAGAAAAAAAGGCAACCAAGAGATGTACAAGACTCAAGTACTTTATAAAAGAGAATTCCAAAGAGCCAACAGTCGGGGCACCTGGGTGGCTTAGTCGGTTAAGCGTCCGACTTTCGCTTGGGTCATGATCTTGTGGTTCGTGGGTTCGAGCCCCGCGTTGGGCTCTGTGCTGACTGCCAGCTCAGAGCCTGGAGCCTGTTTCAGAGTCTGTGATTTCCTCTCTCTCTGACCCTCCCCTGCTTACACTGTCTCTCTCTCTCTCTCCTAGAAATAAATTAAAAAAAAAAAAAAACATTAAAAAAATTAAAAAAAAAAAACAAAGGGCCAACAATCATATAAAAATGTGCCCAACTCACAAGTCACCAGGGAAGTTCAAACTAAAACCACAATCAGATGACAGTATACATTTACTAGAACACTGTAGAGAAACTGACAATACCAAATATTGGTAACATTTTATAGCAACCCGAATTGCCATATATTGCTGATGTGAGTATAGACTGGTACAACTTCTTTTGAAAGCCATTTGCCAGCTCAACCTAAATAAATCCTAGGATCCAGTGATTTGATTCCTAGGTTTACATCCCCAAATATACGTAATTTGCTTACCAAAAGATACAATCAAGAATGTTAACAGCAGGACTATTTATAAAAGTCTCAAACTGGAAACGACCCAAATATCCATCACTAGTGAGATGTATAAATAAATCATGGGATATTCCTACAATGAAGTATGATAGGGAAATGACAATACATTATTGCTACCCATGACAATATGGATGAATCTGAAAACACAACAAAACCACTCTGCATCCCACCCTCCCAGAAAACATCACTCAGTTCCTGTGTACTCACGAAGCCACTCCCTCTGATCCTTTGTCCAATCATTTGGACTTGGCTGTTATCAAGGTCACAATATCTTCATCTTCCCAAGTTCAGTCAGTTCTTTGTCTCCTTAATTTGAACCTCTCCACAGCACTTGAAAAGGTGTGCACTCTTTCCTTTGTGAAACGGCTTCTAGATTCTAGGATGCTGCACTCTCCTGATTTACTCCTAGCTTCCAAGCTGTTTCTTCTTTGTCCAGTTGCCTGCATCTTCTTCCTCCATCAGAACTATAAGGGTGCTCTAGGTCTTTAGCCCTTGGCCCTTTTCTTCTAGCTGTTTAACTTCTCCCCAAATATGGTCCCTTCAAGCCCTGGCTTAGCTAGCATCCATAAGCCAATTTCCCCCATATTTGTGTATTTTTGGACTTCTTCTTGGACCCTGGACTTCTCTTCTGAGCTTTAGACTTGCTGCCTGTTCAGCAGCTCTACTTGGATGACTAAGAGGCAACTCAAAATTAACACGGCTAAAAGAGATTTCTCGATTTTCATAATGAATCTAATCCTCCTCAGATCTCCCCATCTTAGTGGATGACACATTCATCCAGTGGCTCAGGCCAACAATCTGGGAGTCATTATTTATTTTACTCTTTCTTTTAGCCAAGGGGCAGGCATGTTTTCTGAGCAGGGCCAGCTGGACCCTCTCCCAGGACTTCGAACCTTGAGTGGGGGACCCGAGGTTCGAAAATTGGTTGGGGCTGATTCGTGCCAGCTGAGACAGCCTTGAGAGCCTGTCTGTTGGTTCTCACCACCTAGATTCTCAGAACTGCCTTTGTCTTTTATTTTCTGGGGACCTCTGCTTCTTCAGCTTTATATCTGAGGCTGTAAGCTACTCCACATCCTCCCAAAGAATTTCTTTTTAGTTGAAATTTCCTAATAGCTTCTTGTGTTGTCTGCAATAAATGAATCCCTTGCAATATTGATGAGTAAATGAGTAAGTGAATGTCTGCATTATAAAGAGTCAGTTTCCTGCCTATTGGTCCATCAGTCAGTAAGTCAACGACCATGGCAGCAACCATTACCATGTACAGACCACACAATTAACACTGTTTTCTGCCAAGTTCTTCTTCAAGGACTGCTGTCCCTTGTTCTCCACTTAGCCAAGCTTGTCTGGGCCATACCCAAGGACAACTTCTTTGTGTGATAGCCCTGGATAATACAGGGTAACCTCTCCTTCTCAAGATCCTTAATCACCTCTCTTCTTAAGACAACAAAGCTGGACACTAAGGTAAGAAGAGCTGATTTTAGCCAGTGGTATAGTATTGCAACAGGATTCCAACAGTGTGGACTGAACTCAACTCTGACGTGCACAGAAGTGACTGGGTGTCAGAAAGGGAGGATGAGGGGATGGAAAGGCGATAAGCCAGGACCTGGTAGCCGGTGGATTAATAGTTACAAAGAGGCAGGAACAGGGTTGGTCCACGTGAAACCCATCTGGGTTCGTTAACCTGCGCTTATCAAAGTTGGGCTCCTCCCCTCCCACAGAGGCTGGGAGACCGGGCGCCATCTTCCTGTGCTAAGTTCTTTTGGCAAACTAAATTCTTTTGGCAGCTTTGCATTTTCTCCCTCTCTTTAAGGGGAGCTAATGCCGTCCTAGGGATTGGGCCCTGAGCTCTTAGAAATGGTGTTAGTGTTTTATTCACGTCTTTATAGACCAAGATTGAGGCCTACTCAAGAAGATGGCTCAGCAGGGCCTGGCTAGAATCTGGTCAAGAGCAAACCATTGTCACCAGGTAGAACTCAATGTGATGAGAGGAGTCCTTTGTCGGAGAGTGTGGAAGATGCTTTGTGGCTAGCTTTGAAGGTATAGGAAACTTGCTTTGAACCGAGGAATTCAAGCAGCCTCAAGCAGCAGGAAAAGGTAAGAAAACATTCTTCCTGGACCTCTAGAGGGAACACAGCTCTGCAGACAGCTTCATATTAGCCTAATGAGACTGATTCTACACTTCTGACCTCCTCCTGAATTGTAAGATACTGAGTTTGTGGTTTTTACACTTTTTCATAGTCTTTTACTCTGAAGTAGTTAAAGTTCATTTACAGTGAAATACACAGATATTAAAGTGTAGAGTTTAATCAATATTTTCAACTCTATGCCCTGATCTCAGCAGTACCCCAATAACGAGAACAGAATATTTCAACTACTCCCCAAGTCTCCCGCATGCGACCTTCTTGTTAATCTCTGTGTCCCATAGGTAATCATTGTTCTGATTAATTTTGTCTGTCTGTGAACTTTCAGTGCAAGCAAGCAATGCAGGGCAAAAGGAAATAATGTCTTAATTATTTTGTGAAAATAGCTTTAAGTCCACTTACTCCACTTCAGGTTGTTTTAGCCGTGAAGTTTATGGTAATTTGCTCCAGCAGCAACAGGAACCTAGTACGGCAGTTATTTGTACATAATGAAATATGGGCATTTGTTATTTTCTTTAAAATGTCTGTATTTCCATATTTTATATCTTTTTAATTAAACATATGTTTAGTGTTTTTTTTATTTTTGAGAGAGACAGCATGAGTAGGAGGGGGGCAGAGAGAGAGAGAGCGACAGAATCCAAAGCAGGTTCCGTGCTCTGAGCTGTCAGCACAGAGCTTGACATGGCACTCGAACTCATGGACTTTGAGTTCATGATCTGAGCCAAAGTCGGACGCTCAACCCAGTGAGCCGCCTAGGTGCCCTGTATTTTATATTTTTTAAAATGACTTAAATTTTAAAAATTTAGAACAAATGCAAAAACTTTCTAGTGCCCAGGCTAGCTCACACTCAGGTACACGTCTACTTAACAATCTTCTCTGGGGCACCTGGGTGGCTCAGTCAGTTGAGCAACTGTCTGATCTGACTATTGACCTCAGCTCAGGTCATGATCTCACAGTTAATGAGTTTGGACCCCAAGTAGGGCCCTGTGCCAATAGCGCGGAGCCTGCTTGGGATTCTCTCTCTCCCTCTCTCTGCCCCTCCCCAGGCTGTGCTCTCTCTCAATAAACAAACAAACAAACAAACACAGAATCTTCTCTGGTTACGGGGGCTGAGGGAGCATTGCATTTGGGGTGGGACCTCACTGAGTTTTTGTTTGAAGTCCTCATTTTTTTATGTTTATTTATTTGTTTTTGAGAGAGAGCATGCTCATCCAAGCGTGAGCAGGGGAGGGGCAGAGAGAGGGGGAGAGGGAGAGAAAGAATCCCAAGCAGTCCCACGGCCTGTGAGATCATGACTTGAGCCCAAATCAAGAGTTGGACACTTAATTGACTGGGCCATCAAGGAACCCCTAAAGTCCTCATGTATTAAGCACCCACTGTGTGTGAAGTGCTTTATCGACATAGTTATGGCAGTACCTTCTGCCATGGCTATTGCTGTAGTTCCCAAATATGAATGAGGAACCAAGCAAAATACATCATCTAAATGGGTCCATTTACAGAGTTACCAAGGGGCAAAACAAGGGTTCAAGCCCAGGTCCCTCTGACTTCAGCACCTGTGCAGAATCTGAGATGGCCCTGATTACATGAGCAGATGTTTGTAAGTGTGAAGGAAATGGCAATGGGATCATGGGACAGGAGCAAGAACCAGAAGCCTGATGCCCTCACTAAACTCCATTCATTCATTCATTCACTCATTCACTCATTCATTCATTCTACAGGTATTTGCTGAACACTTACTGTGTGTGAGGCATTATCATATAGTCTGGGAATGAAGCAGTGAGCAAAATGTACAAGCCTACCTGCCTCATAGAGTTTGTATTCTTGTGGGATGTGAAAGACATTAAACAAAATAAATTCCATTTCCTTCATATTTTCTAAAAGAGCCCTACAAGAGGCCCACAGGGGGTGGCTTTCAAAGCTGGACTTCCCGGGTTTCAGCCCTGGCTCTGCCAGTTCCTGGCTGTGTGACTCTGGGAAAATGAGTCACCCTCTCTGAGCCTCAGTTGCTCTGGTGTAACATGGAACTAATAATCGCTCTGAACCTAAATTGTTAGGATGAATGAATGAGACCATATAGGTAAGACTCTAAGTAGGAGACTTCCATTGATTCAGAAGCTCCTCTCGGTTCTGTGGCTCTGTAGGCTACCTTGAATTCGCACAGTTGATGATTCCGTGAAGAAACACCGGCATGCAGTCATGAATAATGGAGGTTGGTTCCAGGGGCCTGTGAGTCTGGCTGTGTTCAGCTGTCTGACAGGACCCTTTTCATAGTCCAGTACAGGTGGTCCTTTCCACTCAAAACAGACTATCTTGTCTTCTAATTTCCTGAAACCACATGTGGGTCCCTTCTGTTCCCAAGAACAAGAGACAAGGCTGAGGGCAGACTGGAGCCCCGAGGGGCCATGTGCAGCTGCAGGCTTAATCTCAATTAACAAAAGCCACCTGGGGGACAGGGCTCTGCCGGGCAGCACTGGGGCCCATTTGTTCACAGGCTGTGGGTTGCCCGGGCTTTGTTAACGGCCCTCAGGGAGGGACCCGCAAGAAGACTGTCTTTGCTTTTCCTGGATGCCAGCCCTGCCAGGCTGCCTTTCTTTTATAATGTGGCTGACATCTGACCATTGTGTTCCTGAGTGGGCTCAGGTCCATGGAGGCTGGGAAGGGTGAACTGTCATTCAAAATGTATTTTGACCCTTAACTCTGCTGCCCCAGCCCAAGATACACGTGCCCACATGCGGGTGCACACGCACATGTGCGAGCACACAAGCCCCTCTTCTACTTAGTTCTTCATGCACTTCTCACATTGACATATTTATGTGCCACTTGATTAACAGCAGCCTCTCACGGTTACTGGGAATGTGGGGTGGGTCAGGGGCTCTGTCCACAAGGGCTCACCACTGCCTCCTCACACTAGGGGTCTGTGTTACCATTACAGTTGCCAAATTTAGTGAATGAAAATTCAAGATGCCCACTTAAAGTAGAAATTCAGACATGAATAATTTTCAGAAAAAAATTGTGCTGTGCAGTATTTGGGACACGTACTAAAGGTGATTGGTTATTGATCTCAAATTGAAATCTAACTGTGTCTCCTGGATCTTATCTGGAAAACTCTAATTATAACTTGTTTGTGTTGTTCCATAAATATATCCATGAATGAGGGAATGGATGGGGCTAATACAAGATCAAAGGCAAAAAAACAAATATAAGCATTTTACTGGCAAGTACATGTTGGAAGTGGTTGTTTCAAGGGGATAGGGCTATTGGAGAATTTTCATTTTTCTATGTGATTTTTCTTTCTTGTAGTTGACTACAATTGTGCAAAGTTTTCATCTATCACCTATGTGTGTATTTATGCCTCTACATACACACACCCCATCTCCTTAACATTAGTGCAAAACCTGGTTAAAAGAAACAGCTTGTGTTTTTTCTCAGCCTGAAAACCAGAATTTTCTGAACACATCCCTAGAGGCTAGAGGCACTGTGAGTACCCATGAGAGGATCACTGAAAGCAATATTGAGAGGCCTACATAGCTTATCAGTAAGATCAAGTACATGACGGGTACATAGGAATTAAAAAGTATTGCTGTTAAATTATTAACCATACTGTGCTTTAGCCAGTTTGCTCTTGAAGCTTTGGGGATGTAAAGATAAATCTAGTTAAACCTAGGACACAAAATCTTGATTAAATTGTACATAATGGGGAATCTTTGAATTTTTTTTCTCCTTGGGTTCACAGGAGCAGGGTGGAAAACAAAACAAATGTAGGTTCTCACAGAGAATGAGACTTGTCCCTCCCGGGCCACACACACAGCTTCCTATGATGTTTGGACGCTGGGTACCTTTGAAATTTGCGTTTTGGATGCCCACAGTGGCTGGACAGCGAGGGGCATGTCAGGAGTGCCACACCTTAATGCAGCGAGGGAGGGAGCGCCCATCGATGATGCGCTTATTCTGTGCTGACAACAGCACTTTGTCGCCTTTTGCTCATAAAAACAACCCCAGTTACACACATTGATCCTGTCTCATAATTGACTTAAAAATGATAAAGATTACTCCCAGGACACACCTCCAAAAGCACTGTAAGGTGTTTAGTAGTTGGAGAAAGAGTCACTTACATTTCTTATGCTGCACTTGCTAAGGCAGAAAGCCTTTATTAGAAGAAATAAATATTCTTTTGAAGATTTTCATCTCAAGATTTGAAAGATTGAAATTTTTTCTTCTGTACCTTAAAGATGCCCCCTCTAGGTTTCCAGTTTGGAAAGTGGTACTAGAATTAAGGCGGGAAGGGATTTCTTCTCTCTCCTCTATCGCTATTTTTTTAACTTCATTTATTTTGAGAGAGAGAGAGAGAGCATGCATGTGAGCTAGGGAGGGGCAGAGAGGGAGAAAGAGAAAGAATCCCAAGCAGGTTCTGTGCTGTTAGCCCAGAGCCCAACATGGGGCTTGATCTCATAAACCATGAAATCATGACCTGAGCCAAAATCAAGAGTCAGGCATTGAACTGACTGAGCCTCCCAGGCGCCCGTCTCCTCTATCACTACTGATGGTACCTGATGTTCTGTTGAGACTCCGTGTGAGAAGACGGGAAGACAAGGCTTCCCGTGTTATCACCAAGTCAGCATTGTGTGGAATGACACCATGTCAGCAAGCAGCAAAATCTGTAAACTTTGCCCAGCTCCAAGTCTCCTAACATCCACCTTATAAAAATTTGGGAATAGACTGAAATCCATCTTGCCTACTCAGTGAGGAGAGACCGGCATGAAAGGGCGAAATGCTGAGTGTGTCCTTCTGGAGAGGTTCGTGGTCTTAAAAGGAGAAAGTTAGCTGGCTGAACTTTGGAAGAAGAAAAATGTGATGTCGAACAAAGGAAGGATGTGAACTGAGAGCTCCTTGTCATTCTCAGGGTAGAGATAGGGTGTAGAAACAAGCAATCTCCTGATTGCTAAGTGTTGGGAAGAAAGAAAGAGCTGTACCCATGTAACTGCATAGCAGAGTTGTGAATAGGCCACTCTAAGCTACTGATTAAATACACTGTGCGTGAGTCAAAATTAGACTCCACCATGTCTGAGTACTGCATGAACCTAATAGACCTATTTCCAATTCACACAAAACCATCTTCTTTTCAACTCTGGCGTAGAGTCTTCGAGCAAATTGTATATCAAGTGAACTGTATCAATTAAAGATGGAGGGAGACAGGTTTTATGCATTAACTCCTCCAGAGAAATCTTTAAACACACAGTGACATTCCAATTATTTTTCCATTAGTATTCTCTGAATGAAGACTTTTTTTTTTTTTTTTGCCTTTGGTAGTAGAAACTGCTTGGTATGCATATTTAAATAACCTTCATGCTGACTTAGCTTTAAGACCAGTTTCTTAACATAATGGATGCATTAAAATGTAGAGAAAAGTAAGAGAGCCACATACTGACCTCCATGCATAAGAAAAGAGCAGGGAGTAAGAGACCTTGCCAGCTTCCTAGCTATTTTCTGAGCCCTGGGTTATGATCTTGGCTTTGGGAGGAGATCACAGTTTAGCCCCTGATCTAAGTTAGCTCAACCTCTGTTAAAAGCTATTTGGTGAGAAAGGCAGAGCCTGTCCTGATCCTGCTCAGGAAGGATCCTGTAAGGAAGTCATTTCTACCCCCAATCACTGTAGAGAGGAAGTGCTTTTTTTCCAAGTTCTAAAGATGAACTTCACATCAGCCATTGATGACAGACTTAGTCCCCACAGTCTCGGCCCCACAATTAATGGGGAAAGAGAATCTAATGAATGACAAGACATCCAGACTCATTCTCTGTCAGCCTATTTAACTACAATGTCAGTATTCTATCCTCCTGGCCCACGGGAACTGTGACAAATAAACCAAACAGTATTCACTAGTGACAGTGAAACAACAATGGGTTTCGTTATAAAGTCCAAAGAAAGAGAAGCAAAGCCCTTGAGGAAGAGCCTCCTGAAGATTTTGCAAATGCATACCTAGAAATCAGGACGGGCTTCCAGAACATTTGGGAGGTGAAGGTGGGAGTGTCTCTGTTCCGAGATCCTGTAAAAACACTTACCACAAATTAACCAGGAAAGGATGCTCCAGGCCCTGCATGATCTGGAGTTCCTTGAAGACATTTCTCACTTCATTGCGCTCCACACACTTTTGTTTGTTCATGTATTTCATTGCGTACATCTTCTTGGTATCATTCTTCTGCACGATGCAGACCTGATGGTGTAAATCAGAGTGAGAAGGTGGTCAGGGAGTTGACAGATCTTGGCTGCGAGAGACAGAACGAGACTTGTTTAATGGCGTGGCCCGGAGGCCTTCTCACTTGCAAATTCTCTGACACGTTGCCACTGAGCTCTGATTTCGGAGCACAAAAATTCATTTTCTTCCTCTGTAACAGGTCAATTCTGTAATCTCTACTTTCTCAAACAAGTCTGCCTGTTTTTGGCTCTTTGCGTTTTGTTTAGACAGCATTTTGGAGAAAATGGCTGCTTCCTTGTCAGGAATCTGCCAATAGCAAATGACAGCCTCACTCTGCTTTGAGTGACTTTAATAGTCATGGCTGAACTGCCAAGCTGAACAATACTGTGTGAAGAATTTCTGTTTAATCATAGTTGATGTAACCTAAAAGTACTTGGAAAACAGGGAACACAATGTCCATATTTCTGAAATTCTTTTGGAGGTTCTATATGTCTAATAAAGTGGACAGCAGATGATTTTAAAATGCAAGCTCAATATGAAATAAGAACTATTCTCAAAGTATGTCTCCACCAAGAAACTAATGATCAGAATTTGAAACTAGAAGGTTCTTACAAAAAAAGATTAGACTGGTGGGGTGCCTGGGTGGCTCATTTAAGCATCTGACTTCAGCTCAGGTCATGATCTCATGGTGTGTGGGTTCGAGCCCCATATCGGGCTCTTTGCTGACAGCTTCAGATTCTGTGTGTCTCTCTCTTTGCCCCTTACCTGCTCACACTCTGCCTGTCTCTCTCTCTCTCTCTCTCAAAAATAAATAAACATTTAAAAAATATTTTAAATTAGACTAGATCTATTTTTCAAGGTAGATTTTTGAGAATAAAAACATTGGATACCTGAGGAAAAAAACAGAAATGGAAAAAACTGCTTCTATTCCACATAAGCTTTAACTCTTACATTGAGAAGATAACTATTACTGAACATACTAATACAATTGGCGACTGACTCCAAAAGTTTACTGTCCTCTTTAGCGTGAAGAGAAAGTCTTAAAATCTAGTGAGAGTAAATGGGCATGACGTTGAAATAACTCTAAGAACAACTTGTGTTTGTTATGTCACACACTTCAAATTGTAATGACAGTTTTATAGCAACCTCTCTGAATTATCATTCCTCAGGGCCTCAGTCACTGGATAATCTCATCATTCTCAGACTCTGTTCCTTAAGGTACATAACCCTGTCGGTGGTTAATCATTTTGGTTCTCACCTTCCCAAAACTGCCTTTCCCAATGGCCCGCAAAATTTCAAAGTGGTCAAAGTTGACTGTAAAACAAACAAAAAGAAGAAAAATGTGAGGGATTATTAGTTGCTTTTTCATCACTAATAAATAAGAAAGATTCAGCGAAATCAAAGTATTTTGTTTCCACCAGCATTCCAGAGGACCTTAATTCATTCATTCAACAAATATTTCTTAAACAAGTATGATTCATTCATCACAGTGCTTAGTACTGAGGGATATAGTAATAGCTAAGTAAAAATGGAATCTCTACCTTTACGGAGCCTATAGTCTAGTAAGAACTCCATATAGAGAGAGATGCTTATAGACTAAATAGTCATAAGTTAATGGACAATTAAAACTTCCCCTGAATATGAAGGAGAGAAGTGGTGGGGCTCTAAGAACATTAATAGTGGATTTCACATAGGTGGTAAGGACAGGAGTATTGCTGAAAACCAATGATTACAGAGAGATCTGGTCCTTTACGCAGGGGGCTCTATTCAGCATCCATGTTGTAAAAATCTCTTTGCCTATCTTCTCATTACAATCACTCTGTTGTACCTAAATGATTTCTATTTTGCCAAGAAGGATACTATTATAAGCTTATAGAATGAGCCGACCCCCAAGGCACAAATATCTTAACAGATTCCCATGAATATGTGTGCAGAGTTTCACTGAACGGTGCTTTGAAGTCGCCATTTGAGCTTCTAGAAGTCAGAAGCAGTAGATGTCTAGTTTACATGTAGAGTGGTCTCTTGGTCAGTGCTCATGAAATGCTCAAGTGATAAGAGCAGCAAAGTATAGGTTCTCTCAGAAAAGTGACAGCCTTTTGTTCTCTAACCTGTCAGTCTTCAGAAAATGTTCCACTGTATTTCCTGGTTTTTGAAGTAACGATTTAGGGGAGTAAAATTCCAAATGAGAGATTTTAAGAGTTTATTCGGAAAAGATTGTGTAACACTAGAAGGTACCACTCTTTAAAGAGAACTATTTTGTCTCCTTTTCAAAGAATAATGAGATTAGTGACTCCTGAAGGAAAGAAAGATGAGTAAGGGGACCTCTTAAGCCCTTACCAAGCTTCCTGAGGGTTGAAACAGTTTAATATGACTTAATCATCACTTCTCTTGAACTCCCAAATCACTTTATTTCTAGCGCACAACCCATTCAGTCATGTCAGGCAGCATGTCAATTACAAATAGCCTCTTATTCAAACACAAAATAACAATCTCATCTGTCATCAGGGACTGACCTTCTGTTTTCTCAGCTATGGATATGGGACTGACCCTCCTAGACAAGAAAAACATAACTTCTACCCAGAAAGTGTTAATAAAGTTTACTTACTGAAGCAAGTCAAATGAATGGCTTAATTTCCAAAATTCTTATAATTTGAGTTTCTTTCATCCACTCGATTATAAACTCTGTGAGGGCAGAGATGATAGGTGCCTTTGTCCATCCTGGTTTCCTAGCAACTCAGAAAATTCCAGCTTGAGGGAGCTGGAAGCCATACCCTTTGCACTTCCCACAAAGCCTCACAAAGTGATGTGCACATGGTTGGTTCTCAGGAAATAAACCCAACGATGCTGTAAAGGCACACAAGAACCTCAAAAACAACTGCTTCTTGTAAATAGGAGCAGTGTGAACTTTAGGGTGTTCTAAGGAAGTGTTTTTCAAATGGGGTCAAGCCCCATATGAATTATAAAATAAATTTAATGGTAATGAGACGCATCCAAAGTTTAAAGAAAATAGAATAGGCTAGAAAATACCATAAATGTCTCCAATGCAGCAAGAGTACTGTTGCTTTAGGAGCACCCGGGGGGCCAGTTGGTTAAGCATCCAGCAGTGGCTCAGGTCATCTCACAGGTCATGAGTTTGAGTCCTTTGTGGGGGCTCTGTGCTGACAGCTTAGAGCCTGGAGCCTGCTTTAGATTCTATGTCTCCCTCTCTCTGCCCCTTCCCTTATCATGTTGTCTGTCTGTCTCTCTCAAAAATAAACATTAAAAAAAAGAGTAGTGTTGCTTTTGAAATTTTGTTCTAAGTTTACATATGTGTGTTGGTAGTTATGGTTTGAACCATGATATAATTTTTTGGCATATATTTTTTTCAGGGGTTGTGGTCAAAATAACTTGAAAGACACTTCTCTAAGTTTTCTCTTAAGTTTCAAACTGATACAACCAAAGCAATGATTTCCTCACACTTATTACATGAGGCACAGTACTGTAGAGGTGTCAAAAAAAAAAGTGGCTAGGATTTATTTGCAAGTCTCAGATTTAATCTTGAGCAAATCTAGTAACACAGTGATGTCTCCACTAGTACCCTAGCGTAGAATGCTGTGATAAACTTTTGATTCTTCAAGCAGACAACAGGTACCTAAAAAGCATGAAATTCCATTGTGATATTAATCTGTTTCATGAACCACATCTCTTTACAAGCCATTTTAAGCTTTAATGGAAATGAAAGATTAGATGCCAGGTTGCTAGTTCTACTGTTCTGTTTTAATTAATGTCCGGCTCCAGAAAAGTGATAGGCCCCAAGTTTTAGAAATAGTGCATCTTATTTATGCCTTTATTTCTAGTCAGTCAAAAAGAGAAGAGACCTCAGTCCAGTACCATACTGCCTAAAGCCTCTACCACATATAATAATCAGCATGGGGAGAAAGCCAGTGACAGATTAAAAGTGGTTGGAAGAGCAGCTCTTATTCCATCCTTTGTTGTTGTTGTTCTTTTAATTCCAGTGTATTTAACACACAGTGTTGTATTCCTTTCAGGTGTATAATACAGTGATTCAACAATTCCATACATCACCCAGTGCTCATCACAACAAGCACCCTCCTTACTCCCTATCTCCTGTTTCACCCATCCTCCCACCCATCAACGATAGGTTGTTCTCCATCATTAGGAATCTATTTCTTGGTTTGTTTCTCTCTTTTTTTTCCCCTCTGTTCATTTGTTTTATTCCTTAAAGTCCACATATGAGTGAAATCATATGGTATTTATCTTTTTCTAACTGACATATCTCATTTAGCATTATACTCTCTAGCTCTATCCATGTCGTTGCAAATGGCAGGATTTCAGTCCTTTTTATGGCTGAATAAGATATATATATACATCTTCTTTATCCACTCATCTACCAATGGTCACTTGGGCTCCTTCCATAATTTAGGTATTGGAAATAATGCTGCAATAAACATAGGGGTGCATGTATCCCTTTGAATTAGTGTTTTCATATTCTTTCACCTCTTTGGTTAATTTTTTTCCTTAGTATTTTGTTATTTTCTGTGCAATTATAGTGGGATTGGTTTTTTAAATTTATCTTTCTGCCACCTCATTATTAGTATACAGAAATGCAATGGGTTTCTGTACACTGATCTTACTAAATTCATTTAACAGTTCTAGTACGTTCTTTGGTGGAATCCTTAGGGTTTTCTGTATATAGCACCATGTTATCTGCAAATAGTCAAAGTTTTACTTCCTTATTTTGGATGCCTTTTATTTCTTATTCTTTTCTGATTGCTGTGGCTAGGACTTCCAGTACTACATTGAATAAAAGTGATGACAGTGGACATCTTTGTCTTCTCCCTGACCTTAGAGGACAAGTTCTCAGTTTTCCCCCATTGAGGACAATGTCTGCTGTGGGTTTCTCCTAGAAGGCCTTGATTATGTTCAGGCATGTTCCCTGTAAACCTACTTTGTTGAAGGTGTTTTCATGAATGGATGTAGTACTTCGTCAAATGTTTTTTCTGCATCTGCTGAAATGAACATCTGGATCTTATTCTTTCTCTTACTGATATGATATATATCACATCGATTTGTGAATATTGAACCCCCTTGTATCCAGGGAATAAATCCCACTTGATTGTGGTGAATGATTTTCTTCAAGACATTGTTGGATTTGGTTTGCTACTGTTTTGTTGAGGATTATAGCATCTGTTCATCAGAGATACTGGCCTATAGTTCTCTTTTTGTGCTGTGTCTTTATCTGGCCTTGGAATCAGAGGAATGCTGGCCTCACTTATTGCTCCTTCTTAAATGTCCAGCAACAGGAGCAATACTTAGGGAGGCTAATTGAAAAGGCAGGGAGACCTCATAGATTCAGGCAAAATGAGAAAGAGATGAAGTCAGAATTATGGATTATTTTGTCAACAGAAACCCATTTGTATTACAGGCGTATAAGATTTGTCACAGGGACTGGGTATCCAATAGCATATCCACCATATGCTTAAACTTTTGATCACCATGTATTGTATCAACCAGCAGATCATTTATGGCCACAGGACAAAATGGGTCTGCAGCCTGTTTCTGTATTGCCTTTGAGCTAAGATTGTATTTTATATTTTTAAAGGATGATTTGAAAAACAATAAAGAATATGTATCCACATAAAAATCTGTAACATTTATTAGAAAAGGGTGCTGGCCCCTGAGATGAAGAATACAGTCCCTAGATACAGACTGCCTGCATTCAAATCCTCCCTCCTACATTTAAGAGTTGTATAATCTCGGGCTGCCTGGGTGGCTCAGTCAGTTAAGCGTCCTACCTCAGANCCTGCTCATGCACGCTCGCTCTCTCTCTCTCTCTCTCTCTCTCTCTCTCTCTCTCTCTCTCCCCTCTCAGAAATAAATAAAAAATTTTAATTTTTTTTAAAAAAAGAGTTGTATAATCTTAGCTGTTTACTTCTGTGTTCTGTTTCTTCATCTGTGAAATGGGTATGAAAATAATATATGTCTCATCAGGTTTAGAGGAAGATGAAATAACATATATAAAGTACTTAGACTATCAACTGCAACTAACCACTTTGACTAGTATTCCTACTACCACTTCTTAGGGACGGGCATAATTCAGACTCCCACCTAATACTACCTTATGGTGCTATCAGAGCACATGGATATTATCAGTCAGCATGAAAAAAAATTGCAATTGTCAGTGTCCTTTCTACATATTGGGGGATTTTGTAGTCAGTGGTGTGGTATTCCTGCAGTGTTTCCTCCACTGTCTAAAGCAAAGGCAACCTTTGTTGTCAAGTTGTCGTGTGTTGTCCGACCTGGTTTCTGATTCATCAAGGGGATCTCGCACCAAGAAGCCAGAAAGGTGCTCTAGTGATGCTGTTAGACCCTGGGTCTCTGTGGGGCTTTGGAGGCAGCCGTCGAGTGTGGAGAGAGGCAGAGCCTGGTTCTCACTTCCCTGACAGACCTGGCCTATGGTTTGTGGGCCGCGGAAAAGCAGACAGGCAGAAAAGCTGCGGCCTTCGATATCTTTCTTATCTGCTTCTGAGTTGTGTGTTCACACATGAACGCTCGCCCCAGTCTTAGCAAACATCATGTCAGTGCAGCAGCCTCGAGGTTGCCTGGAGGAGTGTCACATTAACAGATGGAGCTGAATGGGCCCTAATGTTATCATATCACTTCAAATAGTTTTAAAAATACTAAGTATCATAAGGAGGCTTATTTTAGAGTTTTTCTCTGGGGTAGGTGCACATTCTCCACAAAACAAGCAGACACAGAACTTCTCTATGCATGAGGGATCTGTTTATGGATGGCTTGGTATGCTTTTCATTTTTATGTCTCATTGTCACCTCACAGCAGCCTTAGAGCCTGTAGAGCTAGAGGTACTTCGGCTCAGAGAGATTAAACCCCTTGCAATGGTTGTAACTAGTGTGGTGATTTATAATCCTGGGATTAGCTTCTCAAGACAGAAAGTAGGGTGGAAGTTTGTTTAGTCAAAACCACACGGGGCACCCGGGTGGCTCAGTTGGTGAAGTGTCCGACTCTTGATTTCAGCCCGGGTCATGATTTCATGAGTTTGTAAGTTCGAGACCCGCCTCGGGCTCTGCACTGACAGTCTGGATCTGCTTGGGATTCTCTCTCTGCCCCACTCTCTCTCTCAAAAAATAAATAAGCTTTAAAAAAACACTACACATGAAAATCCACTAGAAAGGTATCACTTTAAAAACGAAGGGAGTCTTTCAACAAGTCAAACACAGTTTCGTTTCTCTTGTGTGAGCACCGAATGAAGCTCATGAATTGTATTCAGGAGCTCCTGTGTGGAAAACATTTAAACACTAAAATCACACTTTGCTCACTGGCAGACTTTTATTAAAGTCAGGTGGAAAGTAAGACCAACTGAGGGGCCAGCTGTTGACTGTTGTCACAAAGCCACACCCAGCAGCTGAGTGGAGGAGTAGGCAGAATCAACCACCCGAGTCTGCCCAGTGATAGTCATATAAACGGCAATAGACGCCTTTCTGATTCTTGACCCAGGCTCTTGGCCACTATGTCTATAGTCATCTTGTGTTGTTGTTATTACTGTGGATGAGCTCACCCAGAGGCAGAGTCTGGGGGAACAAGGTGGGATTTCCTGGTCTCTGCTCTTAGAATCACGTAGGTCAAGTCAGCTGGCCCCCAAGTCTTTCCCTAAACATAAGCCTGCTCAGTGCGGAGTCCAGTCCCTGATGCTTTTTCTTTCCTTTGTTCTACTTCTCTTAACCATACCCCCAGCCTCACAGTCTGTGCAGTAAACAGTGTTGCAGGAAAGAAAAGGGGAAACTCTTCTTGGAGTTTGTTGCACAAGCCTGACACTGGGAATTTGGGAGAAAGGAAGGTAAAGCAGAAACTCCTCTTTTTTTTTTTCCCCTCTCTGATTGAGGTAGTACTATTTGGAAACTATTTTACTTTCTCTAGTAAAAAAAATGATTCCAGCCTAAGTAAATACCAAATCATGAACATATGTACAACTATTGAGAACTGCACTTGGCGTTTATGGAAATCTTTCTTTTGATGGGGAAGCAAGGACACCAGCTGTTTGTTCCCATCTGTAAAATGGTCCTGATTAAATTTGACTCACAGGTGGTTTTGAACATGAGCTGCTATAAACCAGAAGTGTAACGTCCAGCTCACTGAACACTAAAAATTACAAACGATAAAGTACAATTTTTCAAAGAAAACTGAGACTTCTTCTTCTTCGTAATTTCTTATTCTCAATTGAGAAGAGGAAGAAGTCTCAGTTTTTAGTTGGGTTCCCAGAAGGCAGCCTCTTTTAACGAATTCTATGTATCCTTTAAGAGAATTTTGCTTCTTATATGTATTCCCTTTCCACAGCAATAGCAACATACTCTCATTCCTACAGGGGCATAGATTATAAACTCTTTCTGTAGAGTTACATTCTTTCTGTTCATTCATATATCACGCAGACATCTATAGCTAATTATTTTAAACAGCTCTTTTGTATGACATTGTGTAGAATATCCCATAAAATACTTAGCTTTTTGATGGCATTTCAAAGATGGTTTAATTCTCAGCTGTTACCTACAATACTACCGCCAACATCCTTGGTCAGCTTTTGTGTGAAGGTTTGTAAGCTTGCTCCATAAAAGCACAAATGTAACAAAGAGTATGTGAATTTTCCAATTTAATAGACACTTTAAACTGGCCCTTCAAAGCTGTTGCCCCGTAATGTGTAAAAATGCCGATCTGTCCACTGCTGCCCCGTGCTGTCACATCAACAGTCTTTGACCTGACAAGTGAAAGGAAACTAAATTATTGATTGACTTTATGTTTCTTTAATGATCAGTAAAGCCCTGTATCTTTGTATTTTTTCAGAGAACTGCCTATTCATAGATTTTTGCCTGTTTGTGCTCAGTGCAGGGCCCAGCATGCGGCTCCATCCTACACCCTGGGATCATGACCTGAGCCAAAATCAAGAGTCAGATGCCTGGCCAGCTGAGCTACTCAGGAGCCCCTAAAACACTGATTTTAGTGCTATGCCACCCTTGTCTCATTCTCTAATTTCTCCTGGCCGAGAAGCTAACACTTATACCTTTTGTAACTAATAAGTTTGCTAGTTCCTACCATATATTCTAAATAGTATAATATCTTTTCTTTGGAGTTTTAGGCATTACTTATTAAATCTCCAAGATTTAGCTCTCTACTCTTAGGGTCTCATCACAACATGAGCCCATTTTTCCAGGGCAGCTGTATTTGATAGAATAATTTCAATTAAATTAGCATTTAGGATTCTGCATTATGAGTCTGGAAATGGTACAGGCACTTGCATCATAAACTATGATTAGTTTTCCCTTCGTGCAATTTTTATTTCCTCTGCAGTTAATAATAGTCTTGTGTATACATGTGTTCAGTTTCCTGTATCCTTTTTCCTAATTCAATTTCCAACTCTTCTCTTGTTGTCTACATTCCCCTTGAACGTGTTTGGGAGCATCGGCCACATTACCATCTTCCTGAAAATGTCTCTCCCAGAGCCCTCTGGCCCATCTGCTTCTGGACTACCAGTCTCTCTTGTTTTACACCTGTCATCCTGGATTCTCCTTGACCATCATCCCAGGGGTGTGCTCCACTCCTTTTTAGTGATGGATTCCCTGCTTCTTGCACGCACTGTCCTCCTTCTTGCTTTACTCCTTTGTGTTTGTGGAATACATCCCCCAACAGCTTTGTAAGAAAGCTTGTACGGAGGTTAATTTTTGAAGACCAGCCTATATGAAAACAATTTTTATTCTACTCACACTCCATTGAGAGTTCGACTGAGCATTGCATTCTAGGTTGGAAATTATCCTCCTTTAGAATTTTGAAGGCCTTGCTCTCCTTTATTTCTAGTTTTATGTGTCACTGCTGAGAAGTCTAAAGTTATTTTGATGCCTGATCCTTTGATGCCACAGTTTTCTTTCTGGAAACTTACAGGATTGTACAGTTGTATTGAATGTTTTGAAAGTTGATGAAGATACAGCTGTTTTTAATTCATTGTTCTGGGCACTAAATTGGCTTATCCATTCTGGACACATGTGTTCTTAAGTTCAGGGCTCTTCTTTTTTTCTTTAAATTAAGTAGGATGCTATCCTCCATTCTTTCCCTCTTTTTGAACCTTTCATTATTTAGAAACTAGAACTCCTAGACTGGCCTTTAAATTTTCTTTTATTGACCCTGATTTTTTCTATCTCTGTTTACTCATTCTGGAAAACTTCTTTACATTTATCTTCTAAACCTTTGAATCTCTCCACTCATACTGCAATTTTTTTCCCTAAAGCTAGTTTTTGCTCTCTGAATGTTGCTTCCTTAGTATATTATTTTTCTATTAAAAATAGTTGTTATATTTTAACATCTCTCTGATACTTTTCCTTAAGTTGGATTTTTATGTCTTCTGTTAGAAGCCTTTCCCATGTGTTTGAAAACCCTTGGTTATCTGGTCATATTTAAGTGTGGGGACCTAGACTCCCATTTGGAAATTCTGACTATGTGCGTGGGTCTTGTCAATGCGAGCTTCACTCTCGAGAGCTACGGCTAGGATGCTGAGCTGAAAAACTCCCATGTTGATAACTGTAGGTCTTCCTTCTTAGGTTGGCCAAAATCTCCAGGAAAAAAACCTCTATTATCTTCTTGTCTAGAGAGTGAGCCCACAGCTGCCAGTGTTATCAGAGCCAAATGGGGGAAGAGGGTCTGAGCATGCAGTATGTGGTCATGTACCTGACTGATCGCTCCATTTCCTTTTTTTTTTTTAATCTTTTGTTTATTTCTGAGAACGAGAAACAGCATGAGCAGGGGAGGGTCAGAGAGAGAGGGAGATACAGAATCTGAAGCAGACTCTGGGGGGCTTGAACCCACGAACTGTGTGATCATGACCTGAACCGAAGTCGGACACTTAACCGACTGAGCCACCCAGGCACCCCAGATCCCTCCATTTTCCACAAAGCACCTCTGCCCTCGGTGTTCCTGGTCTCCCCAGTTAGGAGACCCTCCTCTTCAGAGGATAAACACAGTGTGGGATGGAGGGGACTAGTAATTTTCTTTTTCTTTTGACAAAGTAGTAGAAGGGACAGGACTGATTTTTATACAGCTACCCAAACAATCTTCCTTATTTTATTTTTTTTATTTTTAAAAATTTTTTAATGTTTATTTATTCTTGAGAGAGACAGAGAGACAGCATGAGCAGGGGAGGGGCAGAGAGAGAGAGAGACACAGAATCTGAAGCAGGCTCCAGGCTCTGAGCTGTCAGCACAGAGCCTGACCAGGCTCAAACCCACAAACCATGAGATCATGACCTGAGCCGGAGCCGGACGCTCAACTGACTGAGCCACCTGGGGGCCCCAAAGTCTTCCTTATTTTAGACCACGTGCTTCACCTATCCTTCTAGAGACACACAGCACTTCCGGTTCTTGGGGGAATGGAAGGAAAGTGCTTGTCTTGCTTGTGTTTTTTCCTCATCCATAAGATAGATATAATGACACTTACCATACAGGGCTATGGTAGGGATTAAATGAGATAATATATACTGGGACTATATCAAGAATATAGTGGGTGCTCAATAAACAAGAGTGCTCCTCCCTCTCCCCCACCGAAAGAACTTAACACTAGCAGCCAGAGACAGCCATCTCTCCTTACAACCTGCTGGCTTGGTGACTTTGGCTAGTGTTTTTTTTTTTAAAACCAATTAGACCCATATTCTTATCCAAGTAAGGGATGATGACTGCTTTCTCACTCATGTCTCAAAATTACTTTAAGATTAAACTACAAGAGGCTGAGCAAAGACTTTGCAAATGCCAAACATGGTCCTTGGTCCTTGGGCTTTGGAGGCAGATGAGGGTTCTGCGAAGTGAGGGTTCAGCTGTGCCTCTTCCTAGATGTGTAAACATGGGCAGGTCTTCTAAACTTGGTGAGTTTCAGTTCTCTGCTCTGTACATCACAGTGGTGATACTCTGCCCTCAATCTGGGATCACCTAAGACAAGTACCATGCTGGAAAAGCGCTCTGAAGCACTGGTCTCTCTTACCCACCTCCTACCCCCAGAGTATCATGAACTGCTGAAAATGAATGTAGCTGCATTCCTAGATGTGAGGGGAGGGCAGGGACTTCTTTGGTAAATACATGACCCCTTTCCCAGGAAAGAGAATAATGCAAATATACAAACTACTCTGGGTATAAATTACAGGCTTCCTCAGAATCCTATTTGTGGATCCCATGTTAACAGTATATTTTAAATTAAGGAGTTTATCATACTCTAAATCCGAAACCTAACATAAAACCCTATGTAGAAACCCACATCACAAATCTAATGATATTCTGCTAGCACTTTCCGATGCTTAGTAAATGAAGTAATATAAAGTAGACACTTTAGGCATTTTACCTGCATTCTTTCATATAATCCTTATTAGCCCCCAAACTGAAATAAAATGCTGAGACTTCAAGAGAGTAGATAACTTGCTCAGGATCATAGAGTTAGTAACAAATCAAGGGTATTGGTTATGAGTTGTGCAATCCCAAAATGATAGGTTGATGTTATTACCTTAGTACCTCAGAATGTGATCTTATTTGGGAATGATGTTGTTGCAAATAGAATTGGTTAAGTTAAGATGAGATTATATGAAATTCTGTATGGATTCAGTGGTCTCTTAATCCAATATGACTGGTGTCCTGGTAAGAAGAGAGAAACTTGCACAGAGACAGAGATCATGTGAAGATAGAGATTGGAACGATGTTACCAGAAGCATGGGCTAGGCAGCACTGGGATCGACCAACCTAGAACACTTCCTAGGGAGGGAGCAGCCTGGGAGACAAGCCTCCAAACCCCCGTGGTATGAGCCATCATCCCATCAGACCTCACAAATACAAATCCAGAGATAAAATTAGGAAGAGTTTGGAGACAGCAACTGCAGGGCATTATGGTCCAAGTGTTCCTCTTGGGTGGAGCCAGCCCTGGTAACTGCTCACATGATTTCCTCATTTCTTCCCTCTATATTGGTAGACAGCTTCGACTTGGAGCCTCAGTCTAGTATCTCCCCTTAAATATTTCTGCCTTAACATCATATTCAGCTTCAGTTATTGGCTCATTTCTCTGTTCCCCTTTAGACCAAACTTGTTGAAAGCACTGATGACACTTCCTTTGCCTATATCCTCACGTCTCTGCATGTCCCCAACAAACAGCTGTTGTCTGTCCTCAGTCTCCTCCTGGTTGCCTGATCAGGTATTTCTTACTTTCCTCACCCCCACATTCAACAGACCATTCAACAGAAGTTAGTACTCCTTCTTTCTTGAAATACTCTTCTCACTTAAAAATATTTTTTTTTACTGTCTAGTTATTTTTGAGAGAGAGAGAGAGAGAGAGAGCCAGCAGTGGAGAAGGAGAGAAAGAGAGGGAGATACAGAATCCAAAGCAGGCCCTAGGCTCCAAGCTGTCATCACAGAGCCTGACGCAGGGCTCGAACTCATGAACTGCAAGATCGTGACCTGAGCTGAAGTCATATGCTTAACCAACTGAGCCACCCAGGTGCTAGGAATTACTCTTCTCTTAAATTTCAGAACAAATGCTTTTTCATTCCTCACTAGCTGCTGCTTCTCATTTTTCTTAGCTGGATGGCTTTCCTGTGCATGACTTCTTGGTAATGGGATTCCACTCCTCCTTTGTTTCCATACCTTCTTCCAGTCCAGACTCATCAGTCCCCATAGGACTAAAAACCATATCTTGAGATCGTTAGACCATTCTTTCCTAGTCACCTCTGGCCATTCAGTCCCAGTGTCCTACCTAACACCATCATTTAGAGTCTCCCCGTCACTTTATGCACACAGACAAGAGCTCTTTTTTTTTTCCTAAAAAATGTTTATTTATTTTTGAGAGAGAGAGAGAGAGAGAGAGAGAGCAAGCAGGGGAGGGTCATGGAGACAAGCCCAACCAGGCTCCATGCTGTCAGCACAGAGCCCACCCCGACACGAGGTTCAGTCTCATGAACTTTAGATCATGACCTGAGCTGGAAGCAAGAGTCAGACACTTAACTGACTGAACCACGCAAGCACCCCCAAACAAGAACTCTTGACTATGTCTGAACATGTCCCAACTGCTCAGTGCCCTACCTTCATCTCAGCCAAGTGTTCCAGCCATCTGCCTGTCTACTCCAGTAAACACCTAGAATTAATTATTTTGTTCTTTCCTCTTATTCCACATTCCAACCATCAATGAGTTGCAATTATTTTATATGGAAAATAAATGTTGAATAAATTGGCAGCTTTCCATCTCCCTTTCCACTGTAGTGGCCCAGGCACCATTATCTTCCACCGAAAAATCCTTGTCCTAATTAAAATAGGTTAATTTTTTTTTCATTTCAGCCATGCAGGTTATCTACCGAGAACTTACTGAAAATTATATAATTATACATTTGAATTTTACAGATCAGAAAATCCCATCACTCTAAAAAAAGTGAGAGGAGAAAAGAAAAACCAACATTGGGTAGCTTTTATTTATTTATTTGCCACATAAGAACATTTAAAACCTAGTGATTTTGATAATGGTATTAATAACATTTTTTGAATGACTACTATGTGGCAGTCATTATGCTAAACACTTTTTATGGATAGTCTCTATTTATTCCCACAAAAATTGTATGAGGCAGATGTAATCATTAGCTGCCATTTGCAGATGAGAACACTGGGGATTGGAGAGGCAAGTCATTTCACTGTGACTTGTGAAAAGAGTCTCACTGTGAAAAAAGTTCTATTTCCACAATCCTTAAATACTAAACACACACAAGAAAGAATGTAATATTAGAACTGAAATTTCTTTTTAATTTAGCGAGAGAGAGTATGTAAGCATGTGAGTGGAGCAGAGGTGGTAGGGGGAGAGAGAGAGGGAGAGAGAGAGAGAGAGAGAATGAATCTTAGGCAGGCTCCACACTCAGCACAGAGCCCAATGTGGGGCTGGATCCTACAACCTTGGGATCCCAACCTGAGCTGAAATCAAGAGTCTGACACTCAACTGACTGAGCCACCTGGGTGCCCCAGAAGTGAGATTTTTAGTAGTACTTGCTTTATGAGAAGCTTACTACATGGCCCTCATTTTTTTCCTTTTACCACAGACTAAGAAAAGCATTGCCGTAGGTTGGCATTTGTCCACAGAGGGTGTCTGGGAGTCACCAGTTTAGCCTGTAATTCTCTGACACTATGAAACTAGTTAAAGTTGAAGGTCAGCACCAGAGCATATCACTTACGATCCCCAATGAAGTTAACTTAGTGAGCTCACTAGCCCTTTATCATCCCAAATGGCTGGCAGCAAATGGTTGCCACTAATACATGTGGAGCTTGGCAGGTCCTTTAAGGATATATTTGGACTTTCTCCAGAGAAGCAGCCTCCGAGGCCAACTGATGGCATCTGTTTGCATAGTCAGCACTTCCTTTTTATGAAACTCTGTGCCCCAGGGAGTCTGGGATTTACTGACACCCATTACTGGTGCCAAAACCAAGCAATGGGCACCAACAGCTTCTTTTCCTGCTGCCTGAACCCCAATTCATGAAGATGCTCAGAAATAAAAAATACATGGGCTATTTCCTCAGAACAAATGGGAAAGTAGAACAGTGGGGTTGAATGGGGGTGATCTATTGTTGGATGCCCCCTAGCTGGATAAGTGCCCCTAGTAGAAAATAAATTCTATTTAGTAATATTGCAGATGAATTACAGGCTGGTACCCCTTTGTTTAGACCCAGTCTGTATGGTTATCAGATAATGTGTATTATAAAAATAATGTATTTTTATCCACTAAAACAGTAGATTTATTGGCCCAAGTATTTCCATTGGCTCATAATGATCAACCAAAAGAGAGATGGTGAAGAATGACTTTAAGCGTTGACAGAGAACAGATATCTATATCATTTTCTGGCTTCTCAGTTTAAGGCTAGAGGGCTACAGATGGATGCTGGGGGGTCCCCCAGCACATATGAATGTATGTCTGTCGGATGCTCTGGATTAGGGGTTAGCTTAATATGGCCTGCAGGCCAAACCCAACCCACCATCTATTTACATGGCTCATAAGCTAAGAATGGCTTTTGTATTTTTAAATGCTTGGAAGAAAAATAAAAAGAATATTTTGTGACAAGTGAAAATGATGTGAAATTCAAATTACAGGGCCCATAAATAAAATGTTACTGGAAGGGAGCCACCTTCATTTGTTTTCTCATTATCTGTGGCTACTTTCATGCTACAGTGGCAGAGTTGAGTAGTTATGACAGAGACTGTCTGAACTGCAAAGTGTAAAATATTTACTATTTGGCCCAGCACACAAAAAGTATGCCAACCCTTATGTGAAGTATTTCTCAGAAGTAAAAAATACAGGCTACTTGAGTATAAAACAAGGTTAGCATGACTTATTTTACTGCGAAGATGACTCCAGAAAGGAAAGAAGAAATAGTGTAAGAGGCAAAAAAAACAATAATAAGGGCATGTGCTGGTCTATTGAATTCAAAATCTATAATCGTAAGTTTTTCCATTTTTTCACCATAGAAACAGGGCTTCCTGTCCTAATTTAACAAGAGTATCATTCCATTATTGGCTTTTTGCGTCTCTTTCCAAATGAAATTTCCATGACTGGTCACATAGCAATGCATACTTGAAGCCCCTGTATAATTCATACAACCTGAATTGGTGAATTCATAACTACCACTGGTCACTGTCGTTGAGTTGGCACCTGCCAGGCCATACAGCAGATGCTGGATGCTCCTTCACTGCGTCTGTCATTAAAGACAGTAGGCTTGGAGTTCACATGGTCTGAATACAGAAGCCAGCTTACAGATCTAGTTTTCCAACCCAGGTAGTGTCAAGAAGAAAACTAAAAATGTCTATAACTTTGGATAATACAGAAAGTTAGTATTCTTTGAGTGTTACTTACTACTAAGTCACTCCTTCACCATAATTTATTCATAAGACACTTTGAGCCAGAATATTCTTTACTTTAAAAAAGCAATCAAGAAGACGTGAAGTATCTCCAAATCTCACTCCTACTTGGACTGGAAACATCCACCATCCCAGAGCTAAACAGAGCTACCTAGTGTTTAACTCAATGACCTGAGTAAACGTGCATTGTGTTACATGAAGAACTCAGGGTGACTAAACCCATGGAACATAAACATGTTCAGCCATAGAGATTTCACACGTCGTCATCTACTGCCATTACAAGAGAGGAAGGAAATCATTGGCAAGAAACCATGTTTCCAAAATAAAAAAGAGCAGATAGGATCATGACCTTTAATTTCCCAGAATGACATGCACAGAATATTATGTGCCACAACGTCTTAAAAGATTTTCTACAAAAATAATCTCATGTTGAATTAAGTTTGAAAAATATAAGAATACTGAGATTTCAACATTATAGGCCTTTAGAGTCTTTAACATGCTCATAAACATTGTGAATCTCTGAAGGCCAGATATAACCTGACTACATTTGCTTGAGTGGATCCTCTTAAACATGTATTCGTAACTTACTGCTCAGTAAACATATAAACTGAAAGCACTAGCTCCATCTTGGAGGTCCTTTTTTCTTGGATGTCTGATTTCTCCCTGACTCTTTTTTTAACTTTATTTATTTATTTTGAGAGACAGGGAGAAGGAGAGAGGGAGGGGCAGAGAGAGACACTCTCAAGCAGACTCCACACTGTCACTCCAGAGCCCAACACTGATCTTGAACTCAAGAACTGTGAGTTCATGACCTGAGCTGATCAAGAGTCGGATGCTTAACCAACTGAGCTACCCAGGCGCCCCTCTCCAATCTCTTGGAATGGGGGAAATAAAGCCCTCATAACTGCCTGTTCTTATAAACTGCTGGAGCCGAGGTTATTATGACAAATGCTTTAACTAAAGGTTAGACTCTAAGATGCCTTATGTTTTTAAGAAGCCAATTCTTGTTAGAGAAATTTTCCTTCTACTTTCTCAATCGTTGTCATACAAAACAGTAAATAATATAAGACAACATTACTCACGTTTGAAAGGGGAAAGTCTGAAATTCATTTGCCTATCCAGTTGGGCACAGAGACATTACAATAACAGAGGAGATTTTCAAAGTCCTTCTTGCTGGAATCAATTCAGTAACCCCCCATTTCTTTTGGATTGCAAATCTGTGGTCATTTTTTTTTTTTGGCCCAACATTTTGAAGGCCCCACTGCCTCTGCCACCAAAAAAGATGTAGGAAAACTGGAACCGGTCACATATCCTAGGAGACAAGTGTTGCCAACTGAAAGTAGAACACCAAGTTTTCAGCAAGTCCAAAGAAGAATGCAATAAGTTGGCTCTCCCTGCAAACTCGGGGTACTGATGAACTCTTCGTAGCAGCTTTTAACCTAAAGCCAACTTTTCTTAGTTACAGCACTTTGGAAGAAAGTGGTCTCCTGGCTCTGCTAACTGAATTTCACCACCTCTACATTGTTTGTACACGCTCAGAAACACGTACTATTTACAACGACTGCAAGATCCTCTCCTGTTGCCTAGACCCTGATTATAAAACCAGTTCACTTCCTCCTGTTATTAAAGAGTTCCTTTTTCTAAACCACCTTGAAAACCTCAATGACTGGACATTTTAAATATTGGTATTTCTAATAAAATGAACAAGCAAAGAATAAATAAGTAAAAGCCAAAGCAAATCAAAACAAAAAACACTATATTCAGACAGAGGAGATAAAACCGATTTAAAGAAAAAGAGGTTATAAACGTTAAAAAGTATCACCTGCAAACCTCTTCTGAACTTTCAGAAAACTTACGTGTCTTTTTATATTGGTATTTCTCAGTGGTAGCTGGGGTGAGTGGGGACGGGGGGTCATTTGTGGCTGTGGCTGTTGATCAAATGGGATTACTTAAATAACTTTGAATTTAAATCAGAAAAAGTACAGTTGATTGATTTTTCGGCCTACTGAGTTTTTGATTTTGCCTTAAAGGAAAATACAGTCACCCCAGGGGAGGGATGAAAGGGAAACCAGATGAGATTAAGGTTTTGTGAAGTCAATAACTTGGCTTCTTTTTAATAAATTTTATAGGTTTTCACAATATCCATAAAATCTGCCATTCTGTCAGTCCAGTTCCATTGACAGAATTGTCAATAGGTCGTATTAACTGTGGCATTTACACAGCTGCATTTAATCAATTTTGGTTCTTTCAGAAGCGGAAGTACTGCACGCTAAGAGCCTCAGTGCTAATAAATAATAGTATAACTAGCATTAATCAGGTGCTTACTTTATAGGAGACACCTCACTAAGTGTTTTACTTGCATTATTCTATTATAAGCTCACAATGACCCCAGTGAAGTAGCCCCAGTCATTACTTGCATTTGACATATGAAGAAACTAAGGCTTCCACGGATTCATTCACTTGCAGAATAGAAGGGCTTTTTCCCAAATGGACTCACTAGAAATTATTTAGGTTTGGGGACTTTTTTCAATGGTATTTCAAGTCCCCTAATTAGTCAATTAGTCAAACTGACTCTTGTATTTGATGATGGGCAATCAGACTATATCTCCTTTGATTTTTCTCATAGAAGCACCCAGATTGCTAGTCTGTGGCACTGCTGAGATTGAAACCCGTATATATGTCCTTCCATTAGTGGAACTCATGCTTTCTCCCACTATGCCAGGTTGCCTCTTCTCACAAAACACAAAACATAATTAGGTTGAGGCCAGTGTAACATTTCCTCTGAAATTAAAGAATTACCGTATCATCCAGCAATTCCACTTCTAAGTACATATCTGGAAAAATTGGAAACAGGAGCTCGAACAGATATTTGTACACCTATGTTAACAGCTACAATAGTCAAAGGTAGAAAAAAACAAATGTCCACTGATAAAACAAGAATGAACAAAACGTGCTGTATACAAGTCATGGAATATTATTCAGCCTTCAAAAGGAATGGAATTCTGATAAATGCTAGAATATGGGTAAATCTTTAAAACATGATGCTAAGTGAAATAAACCAGACCCCAAAGGACAAATATTACATGGCCCCACTTATATAAGGTACCTGGAATAGTCAAATTTATAGAGACATAAAGTAGAATGATGGTTGCCAAGGACTGGGGTGCCAGGGGGTCAGGGGAGAGTGAAAGGGGTGTTAATGTTTAATGGCTACCAGATTTCAGTTTGGGGAGATGAAAGAATTCTCCAGCTAGTTGATGGTAATGGTTGGCCAAAAATGTGAATATACTTAATGTTACCAAATGTACATTTAAAAATAGTTAAAATGGTACATATTTTATTTAAAAAAAAATTTTTTAAGGTCTGGTTTTTGAGAGAGAGAGAGTGAGCAAGCGAGCTGGGGAGGGTCACAGAGAGAGGGAGACACTGAATCTGAAGAGGCTCCAGGCGCTGAACTGTCAGGACAGAGCTGGACAAGGGGCTTGAACTCACAAGCTGTGAGATCATGACCTGAGCCGAAGTACATGCTTAACCCACTGAGTCACCCAAGTGCTCCATTATTATGCATATTTTGAAGCTGAAAAAGAAGTTAGGGCTTAGATTTGCACTAAAATATAAAAGGTAGGCCACAAAACAAAAAAGAGTATAATCTGAGATCTACTTTGCAAAAGGTAACAGGAATGAGATAAGCAGATTTTATGCTATTCACTAGCATTATAAATCTTGTACTTTGTTTTCACCAAACAAACATCAAGATAAAAAAACTAATAGAATGACTGTCTCAAGATCACCATCAGATGGAAAAGAGGAAATACAAAGTTTTGGAATGAATTCTATCAAGAACAACTTATTACACCAGACAGGACATCAGGTAACATCCGAGTCCTTCGTTTGGCTCAAAGTGAACCAAACACTGGTTTATTTAGCAGGAGAAATCTTGAAATATTATTTGGGAAAATTGGTTCAAACTCTCTTCTCAAACCTATATATTGCGAACAGCAAACACTTTGAAGGAAATATTAAATGCTTTTTCACTGCAGGTTGGGATTCTTTTCCGCAGTATTTTTAAAATAATTAAATTGGCTCATTTAAGTGTCCTACATTCTGGCCCAGTTTGATTATTTGTGTAAAAATAAGGAGATAAAAAATGAGGTAGGCATGGATGTTCTTTGATTAGCCAGTGCTTTTTGTTGTTTTTCTTTCCTGGTCAGAAGCTTTAGAGCAGTCAAATAACATTTTACCTTGTGCTCAGTATAGAGCTATGAAAGGAGCCAAATCAAATTTATAGGATTTACTGATAAAAATAAGAAGCTCAGTGCTCAGAATGTCCTACTTTCCCTCCCCAAACTCAGTGTCTTACAAACAAACAAGGTAATATGGCAATTAAATACCGTCCCTTTACATAACATACAAAACTCCCGAATGTTAGAGTATAGGCAACTATTCATTTCTGATTTTGTCGTTATTTGGACTCTAAACTTGGTTTTCCTGTGCTTGACCTATTCTTCTCATGTCATTGCATGAATGGCTTCTTCTCATCTTTCAGGCTTCACCTCAGATGCCCCTCCTCAGAAAGGCCAACCCTGAGCACACTCTATTTCAAGTGGTCTCTCTGTCATCACCAGTCCCTCTCTGAAAGATCACGGAGTCATTTCCTTGGTGGCGCTTTAACACTGTCTCAAGGTATCTGGTTTATGTATTTGTTTCATTGTTCATCGCTGGCCTTCCCCCATTAGAGCATGAGCTCCCCAAGGGCCAGGGCCACCCTCTTTCCAGCTCTTTTCCTCCTGTCCAGCAGTGACAGGCTCGTCGTACGTAGGTCTGCCTGTCTACTTCTGCTTTGCAACCGTGTGGGTAAACAGACTCATAGCCTCACTCTTCGGGAGCACAGACGTGCTGCTGTGCTCTGCTTTTCTCTTTATGGGGCTGAGGGCTGGACAACTAAAACGGGGTGTCCGCCAGGAGGTTAAGACAGACCCACTTCCTCCTTAGGCCAAACTTTACCCCCATTTAGTTACTCCAGACTCCCCTAAAGGTACTTACAAAGTGGTATCTTATTTCCCATTTGCCTCAATCCTTTGGGTCTCTAGATCTTTGGGGCACCCCATGAAAAGAAAGGCTGGCTCAACTGAAGAAAATTTAGACATCTCTGTGTTTTCTCACTATAATGCTATCCTAATACCTTAAAGTGACACATATCCCTCCCAAGTTACAAACATGAATCTGGCCTCTCCTTCCTATTCTCTGAGGCCTCATGCATCACATAGGGAACACAGTGAGCCAAACAAGTGAAATCTAAGCCTACTTGTCTTTTCGTAGAAAAATCAATTAACATACCAGGTCTTTAGATCTTTTTCTTTTTAAATACATTTTTTAAATATTTATTTTTGAGAAAGAGCATAAGCAAGGCAGGGGCAGAGAGAGAGGGGGGCACAGAATCCGAAGCAGGCTCCAGGCTCTGAGCTGTCAGCACAAAGCCCGAGGCGGGGCTTGAACTCATGAACCATGAAATCATGACCTGAGCTGAAGACAGATGCTTAACCCACTGAGCCACCCAGGTGCCCCATGGGTCTTTAGATCTTTGCCTTAACTACTTGATAAAGCAAGGCCTCAGAAATAAGCACGGGATGATGTTTATGAAGACCATTTTCTGAGTGTATAATTAAGGATTGCCATGCAATACTTTGTACAGGTAGGAATGATGCACTTCTAAATTAATAGTGAGTGGCTGGGAACAGGACACCCTGGGCAGTTAGATATTCGTGTTTAAAAGGATCCTTCTAGGAGCTCAGGTCAATTAAGCATCTGACTCTTGATTTCAGCTCAGGTCACGATGTCAGGATTCATGAGATGGAGCCTCACGTCATCAGGCTCTGCACTGATGGTGCGGAACCTGTTTGGGATTCTGTCTCTCTACCTCACGTGTGCACACACATCTCTCTCTCAAAATAAACAGTACAAAAATAAATTTTAAAAAAACCGACAGGTCCATCCACAGACTCAAAAATTAAGATTGTAGCAGGCTTCTCGTTGTCCCCTGACTATGGCAGACAGGTAGTTCAGACCTTCTTGTGTGACAAAAGAGAGCTTATTTTTATTTATTTATTTATCTTTTTTTTAACTTAAATTCAAGTTAGTCAACGTACAGTGTAGTACTGCTTTCAGGAGTAGAAAGTGTAGTCATTCATCACTTATATAAGGCACCCAGTGCTCATCCCAGCAAGTGCCCTCCTCAATGCCCATCACCTATTTAGCCCATCCTCCCACCCCACACCCTCTAGCAACCCTCAGTTCAGAACTTAATTTTAGAAGGTTCATGGCCACATAAGTTAACAAACTAAATTTCTCAGTCTCCTTGTAACTCGGTATGCTTACGTACACCAAAGCACTAGGCAGCCGCCAGATCACGTGATTTAAAGGAGTGGGCTCAGTCTCCCTACTTTACCCCTTCCCTCTGGCTGGAATGCAGAAGGATGGGGAGCTGTCCCTAGGCAGGAGGGTGAGAGTGGCACTCGAGGGAAAGGAAGAAAAGGAAAGAAGCAGGCTTTATTGGAGCCGAAGTTCATAGCCCTCTGTAGCCACACGGCGTCTGCATTATCGTGCCTATGTTGTTACAGGAGAAAGAGAAACGTGTCCATCTTGTTTAAGCCACTGTTATTTGCAGTTTCTGTTTAAGCAAACAAATTTACTTTCTAACACAATAAACTCTCCTCGCTGACTTAGATGCCACTTCGTCGTTTTTGCCAAGTGGCTTTAGGATCTCAAAACTAAACTTTCTGAGTTCAAAACAACCTTCAAGGTGACCCTATCCTCTCATTTTATTGATGAGGAAATTGAAGATAGAGTGAGTAAATAAACTTCTAGAACCTCACAGGGAGCTTGGAGTAGGACCGGCGCTCAGAACTCCTGAATTTCAGTTCACTGTTCTTGTCCTTTGTAGTCTGATTAGCAGAACTCCTTCCTTCTGAGAGGCCTGAACAGCTTACTAGCTGGGACCCAGGACTGCCTTTTTTCCAGCTGCCCTATAAGTAGCTGCCACCATGCATCTACCGACAAGGCTGTCTCGTCTAGGAAGGGAGAGGGACAGGGCGTGGCCCATGCCTTCTTCTGGCACACCTCCCAGTGAGATGGCAGAAGAATCAGGAAAACCCTTGCTTTCATTTCTTTTCTTGCTAAGCCCGACCTTGAAAGTGACCCTTTATTCCACTAATACTGACTGATTTTCCTAGGATCTAGCATTGTGAGATTTGCCTAGGACCCTGAAGCATGCCAGTTAGAAGCTCGGAAGGCTCGTACTTACATGACTCCACTCTATAATATTATGAGTATTGATTATCATTCAGCAGCAATTTGGTAACAGAAGAAATTTTCCATAACAACTAGCAGGAGGGGTAACTTCAGCTGTTAAGGAAACCGCATAGAGAACAACAAATCTTTTAATTTCTGGGTCTTCTGTCCACCATGTGCCCAACCACAGCTCCCTTTGGACAAGGATATTGGTATAGTCATGATTAAGAAAACTGCCCAAGGTCCCATAGAAAGTGGAAGGTAATATTAGTTTATAAGATCCTCAGGCTTACTCTTGTGCTTCTCTCTCTCTCTCTCTCTCTTTTTAAATGACACTGTGATTTACTTACGAAACAAGGTGTTTATATTTGAATTCTGCAAAGTTGTATATTTTATATACAGTTATCACATATTTCTTACCATCCTCGTTTTCGTCAAACACTGGTGGTTTGCTTGAGGTGTTGGCTCCCATGGTCAAGTATGCCCAGACCTGGCTCCTTCAGTTACACTGTCCTGGCAGAAACATTCATCTTCATTCCGAAGAGGTCTGGAAGCCTGAGCTTGATACCTGGGAGAGAAAAAGAAATGGCATCCTTACAATATATCCTTAAGAATCTAGGCACCCTGAGCACAGAACTGTGGCTGCAATATTAGTCTAATCTGTACCCCTACAGCAGAATTTTTTTGTGATTGAAACTTGATAATTTTACAAGCAACAGAACGTTAGGCATCTGGGAGAACTCACCACATGGCCTCATCAGTAGTGGGCCCAGACTTACAAAGACCAAAGAAAGCAAAATATTTCTCTAAGTATGAAAACAAGTTTAAAATGTGGTCAACCATGCTTTATTTAACAAGCACAAATTAAAATTAATATTCTATTGTGACTCTGCATATTTTTGAGAAAATATATTGGCTTAAAATTGCTTTTTTGATGTTTGATCAACAACTTTAATATTTTTGGTCATAAAAATACATTCCCCACCTCTTTCCTCCTACCTTGGAAGGTACTACAATGTGAAAAGAACAAGGTCTGAGTTTAGGCCTTACCGCACCAGCAAATTGTTAAACTTCACTAAATGCAGTTTTTTTCCTCCTTCCCCGGAACTTGAAGATAATGATGGTCCTCTTCTCAAAGGCAAATTAAATGTGATTTGAGACAATACATAAAAAAGTATTTCACAGGGGCGCCTGGGTGGCTTAGTCGGTTAAGCGTCCGACTTTCGCTTAGGTCATGATCTCGCAGTTCGTGGGTTCGAGCCCCGCGTCGGGCTCTGTGCTGACTGCCAGCTCAGAGCCTGGAGCCTGTTTCAGTCTGTGACTCCCTCTCTCTCTGACCCTCCCCTGCTCACGCTGTCTCTCTCTCTCTCTCTCTCCTAGAAATAAATAAAACATAAAAAAAAAATTAAAAAAAAAATATTTCACAGTACAAGCGTCCCATGATTCTTGGTCTCTCTGAAGTTCAAAGACGTATATAAGAGCTAACAGAGCTAAAAGGCCCTGAAAAAAGCTTTGTTTACTTTTAAATACTTTCCTGAAATTGATAAGGAGAGACAGTATCCACAGTTCTGGTTTCTTTTTTTTATTTTTTAAACGTTTATTCACTTTTGAGAGATAGAGCACTTTCAGTGGGGGACAGAGAGAGAGAGAGAGAGAGACAGAATTCATAGCAGGCTCCAGGCTCTAAGCTGTCAGCACAGAGCCCAAAGCAGGGCTTGAACTCACGAACTGTGATATCACAACCTGAGCCAAAGTCGGCCACTTAACTACTTGAGCCACCCAGGCACCCCCACAGTTCTGGTTCTAAAACTGCTGCTACGAATGGCCAGTTACTTGACCTCTTGTCTCTAAAATGGAGGAAACAACAGTGCCTTCCTCAGGAATCACAAGCTCATGTGCCTACAAGAGCCAGGCAGAAAGGCAGGTGACTGCCCTGCACCAGGTGTAAGACATCAGTTCCTGGTGGGGACCCTGGTGACACAGAGAATCCCGTCTCCTTCTAAAAGAAGTCATTGCTCTCAGATCTAAAAGTTTGTCACTAAGTGGAAACATGAGCCCAGGGGCCAGATCCTCAGATCTGCCAAAAATAAAGGGTAAAGGTCCAGATTTTATACAAAACAAGTTTTAACAATTCATTTTAGCTACGTATGCCTGAGCAAAGCTCATGCATGGGACAAACACGAGTCCTAGCATATCGTTAATGAGACAATGTCTATAAGGCAATTCGTACAATGTCTGGCACATAAATTGCAAAGAACAGAATACAATTTTTAACAGTAGCTATATTTCCTTACATGTGTTTTTGACACCTATTGATGGATTTCCTCTTGGACTTGTCACACATGACAGAAACACAGATTAGAGACAGCAATGAGGAAAGTATCCCAAGCACACCTGGGCGAAGGATAAGTTATTGAAAAAGAACTTGAGAAGCCCGTAAGCGAGTCCAGGAGCAAAGCTCATTTTCCCATCAGGAAAATGTAAGTAAAGCCTTCGTTTGGAAGGCAGACTCATTAAGGAAATGCTACTTTTCATACTAAAAGCCAACTGCTGGCAAAGTGCCTTACGGACTTTAAAAAAAGAATCATTAAATGGAGAGCAAAGAAAGAGTCAGCAATTAGGAAGCAACCAATTAAATGGTATGGGAGGGGGCAGGTGGTAACAGGTGGCTGGAGCCAGCCCAGGGGGATCACCGACATCAGGAAGACAGAAAGACCTCTGCTCTGTATCTCTGTTAAGAAAACAAAGGGCTGTTAATTTCAGGACAAAAAGGGGTGAAGAAGAAGCAAGTGAGATGTTCTTAGTGTTTCACTGTGGGCCAGGGAGAAACGAATGGGGTGCTCTGTGTGTTTTATTACTGCATTTAGAGCCCAGAATAAGTGGGGAATAGTGTGAGGGCTGAACTGCAGATCACATTAGAGCGCGTTGGTCCTAAAGAGAACATTAATTTTAACGAGCTGAGATTTTTCACACCATAGACTGGGATCACATTCTCTTTCATTTTGTGTGTAAAACCCCAGGACACAGAATTTTCACACCACACCCCAAATCCTGTCATTCTTATATTTTTCTATATTCCTCAGGCTTTTCTCAAGCAGCCTGGCTCCTGTAGCATAAGATGTACCCAGCATTGACCTTGCAAGTTGTCAAGACAGAAAAAGAGAGAGAAATATTATCGTAATTCCCCACATTTCAGAGTTCCACCCTGATGTGCAGACAGTTCGGTTCACCAAAGATCCAGTGATTTGTAGCAGAAAGGAAATATGTCAAGGGGAAACCACTTTTACATATGTTTGGGGAAGGGGGAGGTGTATGTGGTGGTTTCTCCATTGTACCTAATGCACCCAATCCAATTTAGAACTGTATTTGCCTTTTTCTCCCCAGGGGGATAACCAAATTAGGTAACTTTCCCTCATATCCAGGAAGAAATAAATTGTCTCTGGCAGGAAAATGGATGCACATCTTTCCCATTCTGCTGCATACAGTCCAGAAGGGTTATAGGACTCTTATCTGCCAAATCCATGCCCATCCTGACCTCCTGAACTAAGTCTGTGGGGTTCTGTGAGCCTCACTGCAAGAACTCAAGAGGACACTGACCACCAGGGAAATGAACACCCTAATCATAGCAACTGTAAGAGAAAGAGCAGTATGTTGTACAAGAACACAGAAAAAACTTCAGATTCTACCCTGAGCTGTCCAGTTATCAGATTACTAACTGCATGCTCATTCTCTAATGCCACTGTTTGATCTCTGGCCTCTACTTTGGGGGCTGGCAGTCGGTGAGCTTTTCTAAGTAGCTAGCTAGGGCCACCTCGGTAAAGAGGTGTCATCTTTTGGATGTGAGAAAGTTGCCACTTGGATGGGACTGCTTAGATTCATTGCCACAGCATATGCATAGAATTTATTTTGTTTGCACTTGAAAAACAGAACTATGTAAGCTGAGAAACATACAGAAACAAGGAAAGAAAGAAAATAGCATGAAAAACACCACTCTGCTCTATTATTTATATTTCACCCACTGGGCTTCATCATGTTTATGTATTAAAAATTACAGGTAAACATTATTTCCATTTAACCCTCATCCAGATTAATTCCCCTTTCATACTTTCCAAAGACAGAAATGATCACAAATCTAGTATATATTTTACAGTCCTCTTTCCATGATTTTACAATATGACATGTGACTTAAAATAAGTCACCTAAATGACACCGTGGTACACTTTGCATCTCACTGTGACCATTAACATTTATATCTCTGTGATTTAGGCATGCTGGTTTATGCAGCTCTTGATTTCTGCTTTTTAAGTGCTGCATAGCAGTCCATGGTATGAAGACACCACATTTTATTTTATTTATCTGTGTAAAAATATTCAAATCCTTCCGCTTTGGGGGAAATATCCTTGTGGAGACGAAGCCAGCCCTCAAAAGCAATTATTGCGTGTTCAGAAGCTGAGTAAGAGAAGCGGTCAGAAACACCCTGCGCACTCATCTCGACCCGGCATACATGTACTGAAGTCTGACTGTCTGGACCTGGTCAGTGACAGGCTGGGGGAAGAGGTGGGGCTACAAAATAATCCATCTGGTTGTGGTGGGTTATCCTAACGGCCTGCCCTGGTCTCCTTTCTCTTCCCCTTTAACTTCGCAGCTTCCCAACAGTGCCCTTAGTATGCAGGCCCATTTAAAAGACAGAAAAATCTAGATCACCACTCACCTAGATCTTCTTGGTCCTCTCTTCTCTCCTTCACGAAGCTCGGACCGGTGCTTCCACCCGGGGAATGGGGGCTAGCAGAGGGGCTCCGAGAACCGTAGAGAGAGCACGGGAGCGAGCAAAGGCGCCTACCTGTCTGGGCGCGCGGCGCGCCCCAACTTCCCAGGCCCAGGCCCGGCTCGCCTAAAGAGACCCCCTTCCCCTCTGAAACACCCGGGCAGCGCCAGCGAGGACGCGGGCAGGGCAATGGGGGTGGCGGGTACGGGCCTGCAGCCCGGGATGGTAAGACTTTTCTCCAGTATTGTGGGAAACCCAAGAGACGATTGAGAATTTGACAGAACCCGACAGGGAGGAGTTTTTAAATAATGATCTAGCAGATATCCTCGTTTTACTGCCGGGAAACTGAGGCACGGAGAGGGGAAATACTCGCCAAGGGTAACACACAGTGAACGGAGAGACCCTTTTCCAGACTTAGGTCTCCTGGCTCCCAGCCCCCATTTTCCCCACGCCTCTGCATGTGGAGATGGGGCCAGGGCCAGGGGCACAGAGATGAAGACAATCTCACTGGAAGTTTCTGTGTTCTCTTCCAGTGCTGCTCTCTGTACTTCCCCTTTGTAATAATCGACACGGTAGAAATAACTTTTTATTGTTTTTCCCACCCACCCAAGAGTCACACACGCTAAGACACCGGAGTATTGCCACACGGGTCGCTTTCAGAGACGAAGAGGGTATGTGATCATGGGCAGTTGGGGAACAAGGCAGAAATGGAGGGTGTAGGTCCAGTCTGGGGGTGCGGTCGGGACAGATCCTCTTCAGCTCCAGCATTTCCCTGCCATGTGGATATGCCAGCTGAGTGTTGCCAAATATTCGGATTTTTAAAAGAAAAGCTAGAAACGAGAACTTCTGTGTGAAATCTCCCATTATTTAAAACATTGGCAAGTCTAGGGAATGTTAAAAACTGTGTTGGTCAAACAAAATGCGTCTGTGGCTGTAATGTTTTTTCCAGACTCCTGTTTTGATCTATCTAGATGTAGAGTTGCAGAGTGTGGAAACCATTTTGGCTTTGTTCACCATGTTTAGTTACGGCTCCTAGACTGGTGTCTGCGGTATCTTCAATATATCTGCTGAAATGTTGGACAAGTCAGTGGTCACTTCATGGTCAAGAGCCCCATAGTTTACTCATGAAACAAAGATTTCAGAGTAGCTCTGTTATATTATCACTTAGCCCCTTCTCTTCTTGCTCTTACCTCAGCCCTTGGTTACAGTCTCCCCTCCTAATCTGAAACTTGGAATAACCTTGAACTTCAACTAACCTACTCCGCCCCGTGTGCATTTGGGGTCTTGAGGAAGGCATTTGCCCAAAGCTGTGAGTTGGTGGTAAAGCCAGGTAGAAACTTAGCTTATGTTGCCAACACCTTATAAAGAAACTGAGAGAAGATCAAATGCTATAAATGAACAGTTAATGTGGAATCGGAGTCAAATTCCAAAAGAGGGCTACCAAGTTCAGGAAAAAAAAATCAAATTTTTAAGGAATTCATTTTTTAGAGAGGGTATTCTTTTTAAGGCAAACATCAGGCACCCAGCTGAAGATACACTGTTTTTGTGTAATGTCTGGTAGTTTACAAAACACTTGAGCAATCCTCATGACATTGGAGATGTACTACAGATTTGTGAGACTGGTATTAGTTTCTACCTTGCCTTCTTCCAGGAGATAATGGTAACTATTTTATCACTGAGAAAACTAAAATTGCAAAAAAAACAGGCTGAGACTAGACCTAAAGTCTCTGGAAAGCCTCTTCATTTTAGTCCCCTTGTTAGTATAAGGGGCTTTGGAGTCAGGCAGCCTTTTATCCAAAAGCCAGCTCCACTGTTTAATTTTCTGAGATATTAGACAAGTCCCTTAGAGACTCTGAGCTTCAGTTTTCCATTTTCAATGAAGGGGAGGATAATGGGCATTCGTATCAGGTATGATTGGTAGAGGATTAAATGAGATACTGTATACATTACATGTCCTTAACATGAGAGTGGTAACAGTTAAGATTGTCATTTTTTAAAAAAACAATCTATTTATTTTGGGGGGCCTGGATGGCTTGGTCCGTTGGACATCCAACTTCAGCTCAGGTCATGGTCTCATGGTTTGTGGGTTTGAGCCTTGTGTCAGGCTGTGTGCTGACAGCTCGGAGCCTGGAGCCTGCCCCTCCCCCACGCACACTCTGTTTCACTTTCTCTCAAAAATAAATAAAACATAAAAAAAAAACTTTTAAAATATCTATTTATTTTGAGAGAGAGTGCATGTAAGCCAGGAAGAGACAGACAGAACACTGTCAGCATGGAGCCTGGTCTGGGGCTCGAACTCACAAACCATGAGATCATGACCTGAGCCAAAATCAAGAGTCAGATGCTTAACTGACTGAGCCATTGAGGTGCCCTGTTAAGATTGTCATTTTAACTCGGAAACTAGTAGGTTCTCAGATCTGTCCTATAAATCTTTCTTCTGTTGGTACAGTCACTTTCGCTTAAAATAAAACTCCTAATCAGTCCTAATGTATTTAGTCACATGGACACTTGGCATACCATAGTCATAAGAATCGTGATTCTCATTACTGTCTCTGGTGCACTCTATCAAATGCAGACCTGTTTCAAAGAGCTGATTATGTCTTAACACTTTATTTATTCAGTTGTTTATTCTCTCTGAAACGTAGCTGTTGGAGACACTGAGGTGGCTGCCACACAAAGAAGTTACTTGGGAGACAAACCTGGCCAGATACGTCTGATAATCTCTGGAGCCCCCCAGTGGAGAGTAGAATTAAGAGAAGAGTAAACCAGNGCCAGCCACGTCCATTTATGGCTTGAAGTTGTCCACTGGGTTCAGCTGCATTGAGAATAAAGTGACACTCTTTATTTCAGCAGACAAGGCTTTATACTATCCATTCCCTGCCAATTTGTCCAGCTTCACTGAGAATCACTATTCCTTTGCTCTTTCCAGTCTAGCCACCCTGGCCTTATGCTCTTTGAAGATCATGCTGAGTTTGTCCACACCCCAGGACATTTGAATGAGCCTTCTTTATGCATGAACATGGTTCTGGACTTTTCAGGTATCAGCTGTCACGTCACTTTTCTTTCTTTTTTTAACTTTTTTAACATTTATTTATTTTTGAGAGCCAGAGCACGAGCAGGGGAGGGGCGGAGAGAGAGGGAGACACAGAGTCCAAAGCAGGCTCCAGGCGCTGAGTGGTCAGCACAGAGCCCACTGCAAGGCTTGAACCCACAAACCATGAGATCATGACCTGAGCCAAAATTGGAAGCTTAACCAACTGAGCCACCCACGTGCCTCTCACTTTTCTTTAGCTCAGAGAGAACTTACCTCAACTGCTCACCTGACACTGTTTCCCCACCACTTCCCCGTTCTCCCTTACACACTTAAATGTGTTTTCTTTCTCATCACCCACCATGAACTAGAAGTAATTTGCTTATGCAACTTCTTTGCTATGTTTTGCCCACTGAGTACAGGCTCCATGACGGCAGAAATAACGTCTATTTTATCTGCCATTATATATACACTGATGAACCAGCATTTGGTACATAGAAAGTGTTTAATTAAGTAGATGTTTCTCTATTTCCATCATTCTTTGCATTTCATAGTGCAAAAGGGAGATACAAAGAAGACATAGTAGATCTCAAAGCGACAAATATTCCTGTGACGTGAACAGGCCTTTACTGGGCTCTTTAAAAGGTGCAAAGGCAGGTGAGAAATGATGGCTGGACATGAGGATTTTGTGGTTTGAGTGGAAACATGAGTATAGACTGAGATAGATGGATGCCCAAATGGGAGCCACCGGAGAGCAGTAGCTGACTCCGCTCTCTCTGAAGGCACCAGGAGCTTTAGTAACCTTTGATCTGTGTCTTGAAGGACGAACAGATGGTTAGAGAGGAAGGCGGCCCAGATTTTTTAAAGTAAAAAAAAGACAATGCTTCTTAGTTAGAAATAATCAAATCCTTACACAGTGTCTCATATTTCGTAAGGTTCCAAGTATTCGTTGAATTCAAGTCACTGCTCCCTTTTACCTGGTTTGTCCACTTCTACCAACATACTTATGCTGCACACCATAACCTCCTGAAGCTTTACTTAGACATCATCTTTAGAAAGACCTTCTGTTTTTCAGTTTCATTGGATGACCCATATTCCCATATTTAGTTTCCAAACTGCCGAAACTCAAGTTCATGATTTCTGTAACAACCCGTTATTGCAGTGTTTAACATTTGCCTACACCATTTGGATAGCACCATTCCAGGAAACACAGGGATAAATCAACCCATCTCTTCTCTGGAGGTGCAAATGTTCAAACAAGTGCCCAGTACCTACCACACTGTCTCCACCACTCAGCCTGTGAGTGCGACATAGTTTAACTGAGAGGAAAACACTGTAAGATGTAATAGGAACATTTAATTTCTAGTGTCCAAAATAAAAGACCCAGCATCCAATTCTCTCTTACATGCTCACTAGAAAATAGTTAACTGCGAAAGAGAAGAAAAATGGATATGAATTAAATCACAGAAAAAAACAAATGTTTATGGTTCCTACTGTATATATATTTCCCTGTGCTCATTTACTCCACAACATTCACTGAGGTGTGAATAATGGAATTGCTTTCCAGAAAACTCGCACAATGGGATACTGTCATTGAGAAGAAATGTTGCCAGTGTCACACAGACCTGGGTTTGTTTCCTGATTCCACCATCTAGAGCTTCATGCCCTTGAGCTAGTCATTCAGACTCTGTGAGTTTTTGTTTCATGGTCAGTACATTATGGATACTAGTAGTACCTGCTCCCAAGGAATGTTGCAATGATTAAATGAGATAATGCGTGAAAGCGCTTAGTGCAATGCCTGGTGCAGAGGGTTACCTAATAATGGCACTATTATTATTATTATTACCCGAAATACAGTATTTCTTTTTTGTAAAACAGGTGTGAAAGAAAGCCGATCTCTGTGCCCCCTCCTCAGTGCTGACTGTTGAAAAATCACTGCTAGGAGACATGATTACCACATTGAACAAGATAGGTACTTATTTTAAGGAGCTCATCCTACTAAAGATGCAGGCCACTTAGGTGGCAATTTCAATACAGGGTGATAGGGACATGATATCAGAAGTTAGGATGTTCCATGAGCACATGAGTAAAGTCCACAGTCTAGTCTAGGAGTCACAGAAGAATGATATTCAAGGCTCGTCCTGAAGGTAGAATACAAGTTTGTTGTGCAAAGGGAAGGGGAAGAGAGTGTCCCAGCCCAAGGCAACAGCAGGCCAGGTTGTGGAAGAAGAAGGCAGCATACACAAAGAAAATAGCAAGGGCCATATCCTGGATGTGACAGAGGCAAAGCCATTTTATGTAATCTGCATGACAAACCCACAGATTATGTGGTTTTATCTTCTGTTTTCAGTAAGGAAAGCAGAAGCTCAAATGATTTAGGGAAGTGTCCTCAACTCCCAGCTCTGGTTTACTACAAAGTCAGTATCCTTTTCATTAAACTATAGGTTTCTTCTCTGTATGCCCTTGTGCATATGTAAGGTGCAATTTTAATCCATTCTTTACCATAAAGATTAAAAATACAACTTTAAAGGGGGGCTGAGGTGGCTCAGTCGGTTGAACAACTGACTCTTGATTTTGGCTCAGGTCACGAGCTTGCATTTTCGTGAGTCTGAGACCTGCGTTGGGCTGACTGTGGAACCTGCTGGAGTTTCTCCCTCTCTCTCTCTGCCCCTCCCCCACTCATACTTTTTCAGTCTCTCTCAAAATAAAGAGACTTAAAAAAATACCACTTAGAAAGAACATTCCCCTGAAAGTTGTTTTAAAACCAAAAGATTAAAACCTGACTTATGTCAACTCCTCAGGTTATTTGAGCAAACCATCAGTGAATGACAACTCAAAATATGCAAATGATTTAATTTCTTAGACAGTCTCTGTGTATTATAAAAAAATAAATCAGACACTCACATCTTGTCTTTATTCTCTACATCAGAAGTTTATACCTTACCCTTATGAGAGATCAGATATTAGAGATCAAATACAGTGGCAGGAATGATCCTATTCACCTAGAAAGAACTTAATTTGACCCCAACATGCATATATTAGCATATTGAGGAGGATGTGGGGGAGGCAGGCAATAGACTTGATATATACCCAGAGAACAGCACAAAGTAACAAGTGCTTATCGATTATTTCCACTGTCCTTCCTTGTTTTTTAGTGCCTTCTTTCTTTAAAAAATTATTTTCATTGTTTATTTATTTGATAGAGAGAGAGAACATGAGCAGGGGAGGAGAAGAGAAAGAGGGAGACACAGACTCTGATGCAGGCTCCGGGCTCTGAGCTGTCAGCACAGAGCTGACACAGGGCTTGAACTCATGAACTGTGAGATCATGACCTGAGTCAAAGTCAGATGCTTAACCAGTGAGCCCCCCAGGGCCCCCCAGGCTTAGTTCTTTTCTAATAGAGATGTCTCTGTAGTGAGCTGCTCTTACATACCACCTGGAAGTAAAGGGAAGGACAGAGTTGTGCTCTGACAACGGAAATGTGTCTGGTGAAATTATATTTCTTTTTTTTGATTGCCTAATGAGATGTTTAAAATTTTTCAGATGTATAAATATACTTTTTCATGCTTAAGATGAATGTTAAGTTTCTTTTTTTTTTAAATATTTTACTTATTTCTGTGAGAGAGAGAGAGAGAAACAGTGTGAGCAGGGGAGGGTCAGGGGGAGAGGGAGACACAGAATCTGAAGCAGGCTCCAGGCTCTGAGCGAGCTGTCAGCACAGAGCCCGACGTGGGGCTCGAACCCACGAACCGCAAGATCATGACCTGAGCTGAAGTCAGACGCTTAATCGACTGAGCTACCCAGGCGCCCCGTGGATGAATGTTAAGTTTCATCAGATTAATGTATGTATTTTCTCTGGAATCTTATACCTGAATTTGCAGAGTTTTGGGGATAGTGTTTTTCCTCCTAACAAGACTGTCTTTTTAAGACAAATTGTTTCTTAGTCTAGGCTATCCGTGCTGTAGTTAGGAATATTTTCTCTGAGGATTGTATATTTTTTTTTTATTTTTGGTGGTCATTTTACTGAGAAGTATTGAAAAGGCAAATATGAAACAATCCAGGGTAGCAGTGGTAGGAAATTATGAGATGTCTTCAAGTGTCCATGAAATTGAGGGTAAAATGCTGTCTTCTATTCCTCTCAAAGTACAGCTCCATTCAGTGCTTGTCTGATAGGGTGCCGTGGTCCTCAGAGGCACCTGCTTTGCTTTTCTAAAGTTCTGTTTAATTCATCGTTTTGTACGTTCCTGGATGTGACTTATATTGTAACAGATTACAATATTAAGCTATAGGAGAGTAAGAGAAGAAAGAGAAAATTGTGTATTTTGCTTTTTTTATAACCCAGAATAGGCCAAATCTTCTGAATATTAGTTATACTCATAAATTATTACTTCAGAATCAAAATTTGGCTCCCTAAGCCCTATCTTTGTATCATTAGTATATGCAATCATTCCAAAATAGAATTCATCTTTATTTTAGGATGCCCATCCTTTGGTGAGTGCCCTTATTAGTTTGGCTTCTAGAGAGAATGGCTTACAATCTAGGGACTGGTGGTAAAGATCCAGCATTTTGCAAGGAGCCTTTTAGAAGAACCAAATGGAGTAACTTGGAGTTGAATTACTGGAGCAATTTGTGATAGTCAAAGAGGTACCTTTTCAAAAACTGTCTGTAAATTGTTCAGATCAGCATGACATGGTTCATAGTGACTTTAGAAAATTCCAGATGTGAAGCAGTGTGCTCTGATGCACTTAAAGGCCGCATGATTTTAGTGAAAATCCTTGGTCGTGTCTGTCTTGCTCAAAGTAGTAGTCCGGGGTAGTGGAATTAAGGAGGTCAGATACTTTGCCCAGAGTCACAGGAGAGAAGCTAAAGTAGTCTGGCATCAAGGTCTGGGCCTTTGGCCGCCATTCGGTTCTTCCGCCGGTATGACGTTCACAAACCTGGAATTAGAATAGTGGAGTTCATCTGTTATCTGACACACTCCCGGGGTTTAGCTCTGCACCTATGAAGATATCATTAGCCCACACCTGGAATTGGACTTGCCATGTGTAAAAGAGATTAGATGGGGTAGTTTCCATGGTTCTTTCCAGTGCTGCTGTTTTTTGACATGAAAACTGTTGTCTGATGTATGATAAGGGTGACCAACCACCTCTGTTCGTTCAGAGTTGAAAAGGTTACTGAGATGGGAACTTTCAGTCCTAACATGTGGTAGGTAAATTTTCACCTACTACAATATTTGATACATTTACCTCATTATTCTGGGCACAATGATTTGTTGGAGAGTTCTTTGAATTCCTTTTTCTGGGGCTTAACTGTTTCTGAGATAAACCCTTGAAGAACTGGAACATAGGGTAGATTATTTGAGGGGACTTGGCCATGCTTTTCCCTCCCTGTGCATGCTATGCTCGACAGGTTATGTCGGGATAGTTTGACCTTCCTTCCCTTCTCTTCAAAGTAATAGGCTAGTTTGTTTTGTCAGATTTGCCTTTGCACCAGTCCTTGAAGAATGCACGCTGGCAAGATTATAGCTCTTGGATTCCATTTGAAATTATCTCCACTGACTGAAGGGAATGGTTACAAAATGATGAAAACTTCTTTTTTACTGAACACCTACTTGTGAAAAGGGAATTTGAATGCACTAACTGAATTTTGACATCGGGAATTCTGGGTAGCTATTATCATCTACATTTTAAGGATAAGGAACCTGAACTAGAGCTGTTGAATCTGGGTAGTGTAGGCAACAAAGACTGAACATTTCAATGAATTTCATCACTTAACAAAGTTAAACTACATATTTTAAACATAGATATACATAGTAAACAATTTTAAATAATGTAAACTATAAAATATATCTGTTTATATCCAGTATATAATATTAGAAAATCCTGAACTCTAAGTACATATAAGAAGTGCAAATTTTATTTGTTAATGTAATGACCAATTAGTATCGATCCTGTTTTTTGCAGTGTCTAAATAAAACTATAAAATTATGGAAATGTTATAAACATTTATTGTATGCTTACTATGTGAATGTAATCCTTACAGAAAACCTAGGGGTAAATAATTTCTCCCATTGTACTAATACAGAATCTAAAGTCCAGCCAGATTAAATTTTGTGGCTAAGAAACATGGGAGATTGTTTTATAAAGTTAAATTTTTTTTAATGTTTATTTATATTTAAGAGAGAGAGAGAGACAGACAGACAGACAGAGCATGAATGGGGAAGGGGCAGGGAAAGAGGGAGATGAAAAATCTGAAGCAGGCTCCAGTCTCTGAGCTGTCAGCACAGAGCCCAACATGGGGCTCGATCCCACAAACTGTTTGAGATCATGACCTGAGCTGAAGTCAGACACTTATCAACAGAGCTACCCAGGTGCCCCAGGAGATCACTTTAGAGACCATATTGGACCTTGGTCAATCTGATTCTACTTGAATATGATATGCAACTACTTACGAGTTTGAAAATGGTCTGGATTATCAGTTCAATTTTCCTACCTTTACTTGAGTGCCATGGTATATAAGATCTCTATCCTCAACTTCTATCTTTATTAGAAAGCCATCTTTCTTCTAACCATAGAGAGTTAGATAAACTTTCTTGCCGAGAATATTTTTCTTCTTAATTAACTATGTAATTTTAACACTTTACTCTCACTAGACATCTAATACGTTTCCTCTGTTATCCAGTTATTCTCTCTGTTGTTCTTCTGCAGTAATAGGAACTGAATGTCACCCAACTATTAATGAGAGTTGAAGAAGTTGCACATTATATATCAGCTAATGAGATCTGACTTTTCTATTTATGTGGAGCCATTGACAGTCCTCAATTCCCTTAAAACAAGAAAAACCTAGTTTGTAAAGATTGTACAAAACAGTTAGATTCCCAACTAGCTCAAATTATTAGTAGTTATATTCCTAGTTAATATTAAACAATTTTTATTTTGAATAAATCAAAATTTAATCAAGAACGTAATTATAGTTAAGGCTGCATAATTCATTGAGGACTCAAAGACTTGTAAAAGCATGTGTAAGCATACCATTAAACATTAAAAAAATTAATGTTTATTCATTTATTTATATTTGAGAGAAAGAGAGAGAGAGAGTAGGGAAGGGGCAGAGAGAGAGGGAAACACAGAGTCTGAAGCAGGCTCCAGGCTCTGAGCTGTCAGCACAGAGCCCGATGAGGGGCTTGAACTCATGAACTGTGAGATAATGACGTGAGTTGAAGTCAGTGCTTAACCAACTGAGCCACCCAGATGTCCCCAATTAGATATTTTATAAGGATTGTTATACTATCATGAATGTAAATATTTATCAACAATCACACTTTGATTTAGAGCTTAGAGTATTTTTCCTAATGATTCCTTCCATCATTCTTGCGGGGGAAGGAGGAACTTATTTCAACTTCTGAGATAGAAGTTAGAGAAATTAAATTGTTTGCTTTTTATAACTATAAAAAATTAGTAAGTAGTAAAATATTTTAAAAATAGACTAGAACACATCTTACAAGGTAGAGCATTCATTGAACTTTTACTTGTTAGCTGAATTTTGAAATACTGACAAATTTCATGTTAAATTCACATTTCAGAATAGCTTCTACCACAGAGCCCCCACATTTAGGTCAAAGTCTTCTTTATAGTTACCCATAAATTCCTGGTTTCTTTTTATTTTTGTATTTGGCACTACTTTCTTATAATAATTTTTTATAGGAGAATACTGAAGGTAATAGATGTTTTATATTACCTTTTAAACATATTTATTTCTTCCTTTATTATTTTAATTCCAGTATAGCTAACATACAGTGTTATTGTAGTTTATTAGGTGTATAATATAGCGATTCAACAATTCCATGCATCACCTGGTGCTCATCACAAGTGTACTCCTTAATCCCCATCTCCTATTTCATGCATTTCCCACCCACTTTGCCTCTGGAAACCATTAGTTTATTCTCAATTTAAGAGTCTGTTTCTTGGCTTGTCACTGCCTCTGTCTCCTCAGCTCATTTGTTTCACAAATTCTGCATTTGAGTAAGACCCTATGTTGCCTTTCTCTGACTGACATGTTTTACTTAGATTGTACTCTCTAGCTCCTTCCATGTCATGGCAAATGGCAAGATTGCATTCTTTTTTATGGCTGAGTAATATTCCATTCTATACACACACACGAGTGCACGTGCATGCGCGCGCGCGCGCACACACACACACACTTCTTCATTTATTCATCTGTGGATGGACCCTCAGGTTGATTCCCTGATTTGGCTATTGTAAACAATGCTGCTGTAAACATCAGGGTGCATGTATCCTTTTACTTAATAACCTCACCCATAGGGCACAATGATTGAAGATTGTGTCACATGATATAGGAAAAGATGTTTTATTGTCACATCTAGGAGAGACTGAATCCATTTATTCCATTCCTTTGAAGTTCCAGAAGGACTTTCTATAATGGTATCTTGATTTACTCTTTATTCTTCTTGGGCTTTGATATGTGGAGTAATTGAATAGTCAGAAGGGCCAGAGAGTATGCTTTACCTTTCTAATACCTTAATTGGATGATCAAACAATTAGTTTACCTCAGTCATTAAAATGTCCATACTAGGTGCTCGCCTGTGTAGCCACCCTAGGAAGAAATGGGATTAGACAAACAGGAGTTCAAAACATGATCCCAAACTCCAGCAGTATAAGTTCAGGCTCTTGTGCAGAGTCATCCTCAGTGTATGCCTGGTTATTAGTCCATGACCACACTGATCACAGCTTATGGTGTCACAGGCTACATCTGCCATTTTGTCTTGCTCAGCGTTGTTTCTGTCCTAGGGAAGTCGGTTACCAAACACATATGGAACTTATACAAAGGCAGACACAAATTCAAAATATCATTCCCCTCCTTGTTCCCAGTTTTAAATATCTCTGGATAGCTTTCGGGGAAGTACAGAAGTGGGCTATCCAAGTAAAACTGGTGTATTAATCAGGGCTGAAAAATACCTGGCTTTATTCAGCTTTTGCCTTACGTGCTGGTTGTATTCAGTGTTCTTATCTGTGGCACAAAGAGAGCATTGAATCTGTCACTTTTGGCACAGAGAACTAGGATAAATGATATACTGTGCTTCCGTATAATTCCTTAATTAATTGCAATACTATGTAAAAATTGTGATAATAAAATTATTGCTCAATCATGATAATTATTTGTGGTTTATGACAGGCTTGTTTTCCCCAATCAGTTCTAATTTACCAGCAGATACTCTTTTCTTCTTACAGCCTGTAACTATCTGCTAAATATAGTCTTCCAAATTATCAGTTGGGGAAGAACAAAAAATCCATTGCCCTTGCTGTATATCAACCTGATAATATGGCACAAATAATCTTTGTGTTATAAATAGCTTCCTTTCATCCCAGATGCAACTAGAAAGTGAAAGAAAATAATGTTATAGATGAAGAGAAGCATTCTTTCCATTTTCTGGAGTGAATACAGTGCTGCCAGTGTTCAATCTTTTTCCTTTTCATGACTTCCACCAACACTGCCTAATTGTGTAGCTTTGATAATTTTCCACAGTGGCTTGGTAACATGTGAAGGGTTACAATTCTCTGGTGATAAGGAGACATTACAGCTGTCCTTTAGAAACCTAAAAATTTAGTAATTTCTAATTTTGTTCTCTGGAAAGTTAATGCTATAGGTTGAGGTAAATACCATTTTAAAATCACAGTTTTAAATTCATTTTTTTAATTTTGGTAAAAACACATAATATGAGATCTACCCTCTTAGATCTGTAAGTGTATAGCACAGCATTGATAGCTATAAACACAGTGCTGCACATCAGATCTCTAGAAATTTTTTTATCTTGCATGACTGCAGGTCTATACCCATTGAATAGCAACTCCCCATTTGCCCCTCCCTCAGCACATGGCAATACCATTTGATATTCCTGCATGTATGACTTTATACCTTACATACCTTAAGTAAGTGGAATCATTCAATTTTGTCCTTTTTAAACTTCTGTACTCAGAGTTAACCCATGTCGTAGCCTGTGACGGAATTTCCTTTTATGGCTGAATAACATTCCATTGTGTGTATTTACCATATTTCTTTATCATTTGTTGATAGACATTTAGGTTGCATTTAGGGCTTACCTATTGTGAATAACGCTACCATGAACATGAGAGTGCAAATATCACTTCAAGATCCTGATCTTAATTTCTTTGGATAAATACCCAGAATTGGAACTGTTGGAGCATATGGTAGTTCTACTTTTCATTTTTTGAGGACGCTGCATACAGTTTTCCATAATGGCTACACTATTTCACATTCCTCATAACAGTGCACAAGAACTTCATTTTTTAAAAGTTCTTGCCATCATTATCATTATTTTCTTGTGTTTTGTTCTGTTTATACACACACACACACACATATATATATATATATAAAATGGCTCTCTTAGCATTCATTAGGTGGTAACACCTGGTGGGTTTTTTTTTTAATTTTTATTTATTTTTTGAGAGAGAGAGAGAGCATGAGCAGGGGAGGGGAAGACACCGAGGGAGAGAGAGAATTTGATTCAGGCCTCAAATTCATGAACCATGAGATCATGACCTGAGCCGAAATCAAGAGTCCAACTCAAGCGACTAGGCCACCGAGGTGTCCCCTCACTGTAGTTTTGATGTGCAATTTCCTCACGCTTAGTGATGTTGAAAATCTTTTCAGAAACATATTGACTATTTGTATGCCCTCTTTAGAGAAATGTCTGTTCAAGTCCTTTGCCCATTGTTTAATCAGGTGATTTGCTTTTTGCTATTAAGTTGTAGGAATTCCTTACATATTGTGGATATCAATCTTTTAAAATTTTTATTTATTTTGAGAAAGAGAGAGGGAGAGAGAGAGAGATGGAGAGAGGGAAGGAGCATGAATAGAAAGGGGCAGAGAGAGAGGGAGAGAGAGAGAGAATCCCCCACTGCAGGGCTCGAACTCATTAACCGTGAGATCATGACCTGAGCTGAAATCAAGAGTCAGATGTTTAACCAACTGAGCCACCCAGGTGCCCCTGGATATCAATCTTTTATCAGATACATGTCTTGTAAATAAATTCTCCCATCCCACAGGGTGCCTTTTCACTTTGTTGATGCTTCTGTTTTTTGTGCAGAAGCTTTTAAATTTGTTGTTCCACTTGTGTATTTTCATTTCTGGTGTTCTAAGCAAGAAATCATCGCCAAGACCAATGTTATAAAGCTTTTCCCTATGTGTTCTTCCTGAGGGTTCTATAGTTTCAAGTCTTACGTTTAAGTTTTTTATCTATTTTGTGTATGCTGTAAGACAGTGGTCTAGTTGTGTTCTTTTGTATACAGATAACTAAATTTTCTGAGTACCTTTTGTTGAAGAGACTATTCTTTCCCCATAATATACATTTGACACCATGTTGAATATTATTTGTATATGCAGAGGTTTATTTCTAAGCTGTCTATCCTGTTCCATTAGTTTGTATGTCTGTATTTTTATCAGTACCATATTGTTTCGATTACTGAAGCTTTTTAATATTTTAAAGTCAGAAAGTGTAAGGCCTCCAGCTTCTTTCTCTCTCATTGTTTTGGCTATTCAGGGTTTTTGGGTTTCCATGTAACTTTTAGTGTTGTTTTTTCTATTTGCTTAAAAATGTATACATGTAAAAAATCATGTTGGAATTTTGATAAGAATTTCACTAAATCTGTAGGTCTTTGGGTGACATGGCCATTTTAACAATATTAAGTCTTCCTGTCACAAACGCAAGCTATCTTTCCATTTGTGTCCTCTTCAATGTCTTCTAGCAGTGTTTTATAATTTTCAGCTTGTAAGTCTTTTGCCACTTTGGTTAAGTTTATTCCTAAACATTTCATTTTTATGATGCTATTGTAAATGCAATTGTTTTCCTTAATTTCCTTTTCAGATTGTTTGGTGTTAGTGTATAGACATGCAACTGATTTTTGTATAATGATTGTGCATCCTAAAACTTTGCCATGCTGACTTATTCTAACAGTTGTGTGTGTGAAATCTTTATGATTTTATGCAGATAAAATCATGTCATCTGTGAAGAAGAAGAATTTTGTATCTTTATTTCTGATTTGGATGACTTTGATTTCTTTTTCTTGCCTAATTGTTCTGGCCAGTACTCCCAGTACTAGGTTGAATAGAAGTGGTGAAAGTGGGCATCCTTGTCTATTACTGATTTCAAAGAGAAGGTTTCAGGGTTTTTTTAAATTTTTTAGTTTATTTATTTTTGAGACAGAGAGACAGAGCATGAGTGGGGGAGGGGCAGAGAGAGAGGGAGACACAGAATCTGAAACAGGCTCCAGGCTCTTAGCTGTCTGCACAGAACCTGATGCAGGTCTCGAAGCCACAACCTGCAATATCATGACCTGAGCCGAAGTTGACGCTTAACCAAACCCGTTAAGTCCAAGACTTAACCACCCAGATGCCCCCAGCTTTTCATTATTGAGTTCTGATGTTGGCTGTGGGTTTTTCATACATGAACTTCATTGTGTTGTAATTTACTTCCATTTCTAGCTTCTTAAATATTTTCATAATGAAAGAGTATTGAATTTTATGAAATGTTTTTTCCTCTATCTGTTGAGATGATTGCATGATTTTTATCTTTCTTTCTGTTAATGTGGTGTATTTCATTCACTGACTTGCATGTGTTGAACCGTCCTTACATCCCGCGGATAAATACCACTTGGACATGGTGCATGATCTTTTTGATGTGCTGTTGAATTCTTTTTTCTAATATTTTCCTGAGGATTTTTACGTCTATACTCATCAGGGATATGGGCCTGTAATTTTTTATGTAGTATCTTTTTCTGTTTGGTTTAAGGATGATGTTGGCTTTATAAAATAAGTTTGGGAGTATTTGAGAAAGATTGGTGCTAATTTTTCTTTAAATGTTACCTGATCAGTAAATCAGATTAGTGATTCAATCTCCTTACTATTTATAGGTCTGTTCCCATTTTCCGTTTCTTCATGATTGTCTTGGCAGCATGTATATTTCTTTTTTTTTAATTTTTAAAAAATGTTTTATTTATTTCTGAGAGAGAGAGAGAGAGCAGGGGAGGGTCAGAGAGAGAGGGAAACACAGAATCCAAAACAGGCTCCAGGCTCTGAGCTGGAGGTCAGCATAGAGCCCGACAGGAGGCTCCAACCCACCAACCGTGAGATCATGACCTGAGCCGAAGTCGGACGCTTAACCGACTGAGCCACCCAGGCACCTCAGCTTGTATATTTCTAAGAATGTATCCATTTCTTCTAGGCTATCCAACTTGTTGTTATATAGTTGCTCACAATAGTCTCTTCTAATCCTTTTAATTTCTTTAGCAGCAGTTGTAATGTCTCCTCTTTTATTTCTAATTTTATTTTTTATTTTAGTCTTCTCATTTTTTTTTCTTAGTGTAGCTAAGGATTTGTCAATTTTGTTGATCTATTCAAAAAACAACTCAATTCTCTAGTCTTTTTAAATTAGTTTTTCTATTCTCTGTTTTTACTTCTGCTCCAATCTGTATTGTTTCCTTCTGCTAATTTTGAGCTTAATGTGTTCTTCTTCTAGTTCTTTGAGGTATAAAGTTAGATTGTTTACTGAGATCTTTCTTTGTTTTAAATGTAGACATTTATTGCTATAAAGTTTATTTTTTCTCATTTCCACAAATTTGAATTTTCCAGTTTTTCTTTTGCTATTGATTTCTAGTTTCATTCTACCAAGGTCAGAAAATACACTTGGTAGATTTCAATCTTTTTAAATTAGTTATTACTTGTTTTGTATCCTAACATGTGATCTATCTGAGAGAATGTTCTGTGCACTTGAGGAGAATATGTATTCTACTGCTGTTGGGCCTAGTATTCTGTTTATGTCTACTAGGTCCATTTAGTTTGTAGTGTTGTTCAAGTCCTCTATTTCCTTATCAGTCTTTTTTTTCTGGATGGTCTATCCATTATTACATAATCCTCTACTATTATGGTATTGTTGTCTATCTCTCCCTTCAGTTCTTTCAATGTTTGCTTCATATATTTGGGTTCTCTGATGTTGGGTGCATATATATTTATAGTTACTATAAATCAGGATCAATAACTCTGCAACTCCACTTCTTGCTTGCTTGGCCTAAGAAGTCCTAAATAACCAGATGGTGGTTGTAGCTTCAAATTTGGTGTAATCTTCTATGAATAGTGCGGTTGAAGTGTCTCCAACTTAGGTATTTGAAGCTCAAATTCAAAAAATCCTAAATATTTAGGATAGAAAATACAAATTATTCAAGTAGGCCTCTGGCAGTTTGGGTAAGAATAATCCTATTTCCAATCTTAGGCTCCCAACTCATGTGTTCTAGTTGCTTGGGGACACAATAACATATGGTGGACTTTAGTTCAGTATACACATGGCAGTTTAGAAGACAGCACCAGTACCTCATATACATAATTTCCTTTGTAGCTGTGCTACTCTTATTAAATCCTAGGTCTGCTTTTTAGCATTTTCTATCCTGTGGCTGAAGGAGATAAGAATCTTAGGAAATTCTATCATGAATCCCAAATGACTTTGGCAGTGTTTTTTGAGTTTATAGTTGTTTAGCCTGAGACTGTCATTTTTTTCTTCAAAGCTTTGAAAGGCTTTAGTAAAAAGTAGCTGACTCCATAACACTTTTTACCACTGTCCCTCTACTATTCACCTATACTACTAATACAGGAGCCAAGTCTTCATGTCCAGGTTTTCTTAGTCCACCATTGGTGAAAATCTTAGTAACAGGTGACAGCCACTAACAGGAGTTGTCTCCATCCACTCAACACCAGCAAAAGTGTCCTGACTGTCTTCTGACAGGTGAGGGATCTCATTCTAGAGTCCCATCTTCATGCCAAAGGTCTGACTTCTAGGGCCGTTTCTTATACCAACTGCCTAGCCTGGATTCCCCTCAAAAGCAGAATATAAGACAAGGCAGTTTATTTTGGGGAAATGGTCCTAGGGAATAGGAATAGGGGAGAGGAAGATTGGGAAGACTTACTTCCCAATCTGGGAAAAAGCAGAACTGGGAACTGGGAAAAGCAGAAAGGCAACAGAAGAGGGGACTATTGAGCTGTCCTAACTGATATGGGCTGAGGTTACACTTTGGAGGAGTCCCGTGAGAGGCTTGTAGAATATTCCTCAAAATGGTCTACCAAACGACAGACGAAGGAAACATTTACTTCTATGTGCTGCTTCAGGGAATTACAATCTCTAGTAGTTTAATTCCCCCTTTAGACCATTCTTCAGGAGCATGGTCCAAGTTTTATATCCCCATTCTTGACCACAATACTTTGGACATAGAAGGTATTTAATAATGAATACTTACTGAATGAAACAGTCAGTGAATGTGCTCTGCTCAGTAGTTATTCTGAGCAAACAAGGAGTTACTGAAGTCTACAGTATACATTGAGCCTTTCCCTTAGGCAAAACTCTATGAATATTAATTGTCCTACTTTATTTGGAATGCTATAATAAACTACCACAGACTGAGTAGCTTATGAATAACAGAAATTTACTGTTTACAGCTCTGGAGTCTGCAAAGTCAAAGATCACCGTGCCAGCATGATTGTCTTCTCATAAGAGTCCTCTAGGCTCAGAGCCAGTGCTTCTTGCTATGTCCTCACATGGTGGAAGGGGCTAGGGCTCTCTACAGTGCCTCTTTAATAAGGCACTAATCCCATTCTTAAGGGATTAGTCACCCTCATGACTTAAGGACCTCCCAAAGGTCCCACCTACTAATATCATCACACCGGGCATTAGAATTTAGAATTAGAACATGTGAATTTTGGAGGAACACAAGAATTCAGACCTTAACATTAAGCTACGTCTCCAAAAAAGTATCCACTTATTCTCTCTTGAGAATAAGAGAGAATTCTTATTGGGATGGGAATGTCAATGTCTTCTATACTTCCATTTAAAAAAAATTATTCATTTGGAGAGAGAGAGAGTGTGTGTGCCCTCATGCATGGGGGAGGGGCAGAGAGAGAGAGGAGAGAGAGTATACTTTCTTTTTTGATTTATGAATATACATTATTGTTTATAGGCTCTTGTCTACCTTAAACACACACACACACACACACACACACACACACACACACACATTTTGCTCTGAGTTAGACTACCGAGATTTGAGCCCTGATATCTCTATTAATACTCTATGTGACTGAAAAACTTGCTTAATCTCTGTTTCTATGTGTCTACACCTTCAAAATGAAAGTAATTTTAATTTCTGCTTTATGGGACTCGTGAAAATTTTGGGAGATAACTGATGTGACATACTTGACAAATAAATACAAACTCCAAATGAGGCATTTTATTGATAGTATAAAATAATAATGGAAGAAATGTTGGGCAAGGAAAATATCTCCTGTGTATTTCATGGCTCTTGGCATCATCTGAATACATATTATTATGGGTAATGCTAAAAATATGTAGCAGTTGCCTGGCATTGGCATTAACCAAACACAGTCACTGGTCATTAACAATCGTTATAGCCCTACTGGTGTGTACGTGCTGTCTGAAAGCATGCAGCCCCCTCACAACTTTCCCCAAATAGAGGACTCCTGTGATTGTCTCCTGACCCTACCTCTCATCTGTAGACTCTGTATATCCTGGGGTGGTTTAGGATTATGCATTACTCTATGAAGGCAGATTTGCACGGAAGGTAGGCTGCTGAGGGGTTGGTAACAGGTGAGGGATAGTTGCTTCTGGGCAACTGCGTTTATTGTGGTGAGGAGGGACTCTCACATGCCACTGTTAGCATATTTCCTTCAGCTTCACAGAGTCTAGTGTGCTTTGCTGTCAAGAGAACCTTAGTGTCTTTGCCTGGGCACAACACTGGAATCACTTGGAATGTATTCATCACCTCTGCTGTCTCAGCTATCTGTCGGTCACTAGCAAGCACGGGAACTTCCCCCTCCTGATTGTGTAAGAGCCAAATATAGAGGCACCTGGCAGGCTACTGCCATGACAGTCCGACTTTGCAAGGCTGTCAGATGAAGAGGAATAATTTATTTTCATTAACCAAAACAATGACCACAATGAATAGCTGATAGATGTCTGATTTCTGAATCATGGCAAACTTTTATCCATTGTTTCAGTTTATAAAACCAGTAGCTGAAATCTAATTAATCCCCTCTCCATCACTGCAGGATAAATGGATGCTTTTGAAAAGGGAAGAGGTAAACTGTTCTGCATAATTTTTTGCAATATATAACTTTGTTTCTCATTTATCGTGGAAGAGCTAAAAACTTTCACTTATAAATGGGAATCCCTAAAGACCATTTGAGATCTATGCTGCTGAGTTTTCTAATTCTCCTCCCACAGAGCTTATTGCATTGGGAGAGGGAATGAGATGTAGTGGAAAGAATGTGCAGTTATAAGAGAGATTTTGTCCCTGACCTGCTACATTCCAACTGTGGGATAGTCAGCAAGGCATGTCACTATTCTGAGAACATCTGCTTCTTTATTGGCATCAAGATCTTATATACTTTATAGCTTCATGTCCCAACCAGTGCTCTGTGACACTCTTGAATATGGCCATATAGTTTTTGGTCACATCAAAGTGTATTCCCTTCCCCACTCCTACTCCTCAAGGCAGCTGAATTAGCTCTCAGGTGGATGAGACCTCAAGATTTGTTGCCTCTCACTAGCGGCTGCCTTCTCTTGGCACAACTTCCCATTGTAGGCAAAGAACAAATAGAGTTGCCAGAGAATCTCATGTTTTAGTTGTCCAAAGAGCATGCCACAGTGCCCAGAATGTGGCCAGTGGGGATAGGAGGACTGGAAAGCTGGTCTTGGGGACCTTGGTGATTCAGTTGCAATTGGATGTCAAAATCTGTCATTCCATACATGAGGCATGTCTCTCATTATACAGTAGAATGTGTACCTTCAGTGTTATCCAGACTAGGTTCAGAACTTCTGTAACCAAGTATGTTGAATTCAAGAAATGAGAATTCCATCCCTCTTTTCAAACATTTGATACAAAAAAAGTAATAAGGTCAAAAATCTGTTTTCATTACCATAACGTGTGTCAAAAAAGATAAAGGAACTCTTAGCATATTTACAAAAAACAAATTTTTGCAAATATTTGCTGAAAATTATGTTTATTTTTAAATCACGTGCTTGAGCAAATAGGTGCTTTATGAATAATGTCTAACTTGAATCTGAAGAGCTCATCTTTCAAAAAGCCTTAATCAAGAATTGTTTCAAGCCATTATCTGGAAGTTATACAAAGTAAATATTTAGAGAAATCTGTAATAGTTTTTATTTTATATATGTACTCTCAGCTCATTCCAATATCCTATGTAAATATCTTGTGGGTTTTTTTTTTGTATTCCATAATGAAAAGAGATTGGGAGTAACTGATTTATAGGGTGGATTTGAGACTCTTTTGAGAAAATTTGTAAAAATGTCTTTTGTGAATCATATTTTTTGGGCATAACTGTCATGTATTAGCTCCTTTTATGCTGCTTTCAACCCAACACTTTCCCTTCCCAACAGGTCAGTAATTGTTTACCAATATTTTGCCTACTGATTTAAACACACATACACATACCCGTACCCACACACACTAGAAAAAAGCAAGGAAACCGGAATCTTCCAGAGTAAACAGAAGGTGATTTCTATCAGTATAATTGCCCCCAAAAGACATGGTCCACAAATTTCACACAGCAAAATCTGAAAAATACAGTTTTTTTGTAATGAAAATTTTAATTTTTTAATGTTTATTCATTTTTGAGATGGGGGAGGGAGAGAGAAGGGGAGGAACACAGAGACAGGGAGATACAGAATCCGAAGCAGGCCCAGGCTCTGAGCTGTTAGCACAGAGCCCAACACAAGGCTGGAACCCACAGACTGCGAGATCACGACCTGAGCCAAAGTCAGTGCTCAAATGACTGAGCCATCCAGGTGCCCCTTGTAATAAAAACTTCATGTGCCAACCTGTTTAGTCCAATTTTACTTTCTGTGAATGTGCTCTGGTTTAGCCTGCAAACTCTTAGAGAGCAGGAGAAAGTTTCAGAACTCTGGACAGAAGTATTTGTTTATTGTATGATGTACCTTTTAGCCCTCTGCCCCAAGAGAGTCAGATGGTTTATTACAATTCTTTTGGGTCTCAACAAAGTAAGTGAAAACAACAGGGCATTATAATCCTTATTTCCATTAAAAAAAAAACACAGCGCTAAAGACATGGAAGAGATATTGTAATAGGTCTCTCTATTCTACTTCTAAAACATGTACTGAATACATCTACTTCCCTCTAACTCCATTCTCTCCATCTCCTTTTGTGTAACCTCAGTCTAAGCCATTGGTGTCTGTTACCTGGACTACAATAATAGTCTCTCACTGGTCTCCCTCTCTACATTCCTTACAGTGTGTTCTCCACATAGCAAATCCCGTCACTCCCCGGATTAGAATCCTTCAGTGGTTTCCTACTTCACTTGGAATGAAATCCAAACTCAACCATGGCTTACTAGATTTGCTCTGCTCTGACTTACTGCTATTTTCTTCTACCTGCTCCTCTGTTTAATGTGTCTCAAGCCACAATAGCCTGTTGACTGATCCTCAAATCTGCCCAAACTCCTTATCATCCACAGTTTTTGTGGTTGTGGTTCCTTCTGCTTAGAATCTCTTTCCTCAGATCCTCACACAGTCACCTGCCTCTCATTCTTCAGCCCTTGACTCCCCTAATTAGAAAGAACTTTCATGGCCATCCTGATTAAAGTAGCCCTCCGCCAGAGGCCCTATGGATTGTTTTATTATCATCATAGTATCATGTTTAACAGTCATTCAAATCTGAAACTATCTTGCTCAAGTATTTGTTTTTGTACTTCTTTTCTAACTTCCTTGAGAGCAGAAAACTTGTCTTCTTTTTCTACCTCTAAATCCCCCTAGCTATTGGACTACATGGCAAACAGTCTCTCAATAATTATTTGCTGAATGAATAAATGAATGAATGAAATGTACCATGACAATAATTATAGTAATTATAACAGGCTTTTAGGTAAGAAGACCCTGCTGGGAAGATAGAAATAAAAGGAGTAGATATTGCTAAAACTCATGCTATCAAAACAATATTCTTTCTCAGTTGGAAGTAGAGGCTATTAAAAGAAAAAGAAGTAAAGGCAATTTTTCAGGTTAACTCTGTTAACAGTCAAGCTAGAACTCAAATCTGATACTGATACTAAAATGTATGGTCTCTTAACTGAACAACACTGACTGCACATGGCCAGGTTTCTTTCACTTAAGGCATTGTCTAATGGCACAGTGGTTAATGTTATTATGTAATTATTTAAAATGTCATCAAGTCTCAATTGAATATTCATGATGTTTAAGAACTACTTTCTTTCTTATAAATACTACCTTTCCTCCACTGAAATTATTCCCAGTAACTTGCCAAACCATGGCTCCCTCGTGAAATAAAGCACTATCTGCAGTAAATTTCCTGTATTCTGGACCACAGGCATATGAGGAGAAGATAGGTCTAAAAAAAAAGGCATTTGGTTGGAAATAAGAAATGAATTCTGGGAAACCAATCTAATTGCCTGATTGGAAGCTGTCCCAGATATTTGGAAGTTGCTCCTTAAGATGAAAGATGCTCTTAGAAATTGAATAGCTGCATATAAACCACAGTGATTTTGCCTCTCACCTCAGGAACTATAGGCTCTGTTGTATCAGGAGTAAATTCTCTCCCTCCAGCTAGTAAGTTCTCAGCTCAGAATCACAGCCAGGGAAGCTGTATATCAAAGTCTGCAGATGAATCCATTTGTTCATTGGGCAAGAACTGTCTCCGTATGTTCTGTTGTTCATGTCTTCAGCTCTAGACAGTTCTATGGTGTCAAGGACATTGCCAGCTGCTCCTTATATTATCTCATTTTGTTCCCACAGATACCCTATTTTTCTTAGTCAGCTGTGATGTTGAGTCTTAGGGAAAAGTGACTTGCCCAAAGTCACAATGCTAACAGGTGTTAGACTGAGTCTCAGTCCTGTGCAGCATGACTTGAGCCCATACTCTGAACCATCCCATTATACTCCTACCCTTAAGCACACTGTTGTATAATACCATGTTCTCACAGTTGAGGAATGTGCTGACTCTTTAAATGAAGCACGAAACAAAACAAAAAACTTAAAGTCAGCTGGTTTATTTTATTTGCTTTATCATAATGTTGCTTATTATAAGTTAAAACATAAATCTAAGCATATGTTATACCTACAGTTCGTATAAAACTATAAAATCAAATATATCTATAGATTAAACAAAGACTAAAACCAACAAAATTCAAAGTAACACAATTTAATGGGGAAAATGAATCTTGTTTAACTGAAATTAAACTGCCACCCACAGCAGGAAACTGGCAGTGCTCCTGTGGTGGGAATTCTTTTCGATGGGGCATGCCTATTGTGGGCCATGATTTCTCAATACTACCGCTTTTCTTCATTAAAAATACCATGACACCTTTGTTTGTGATGATCGCTTGGCCTTCATATGCCTTGAGCGTGGCAGTGACATATTGCCTTCCTCTATTCTTTTCTCATTGGCCTGTGACAATTGAGATATGCCAAGGGCCAATGTGAGCATAAGCACAGATATGAATGCAGGCACTGAACTCATACAGTAGTATTCGCTTAGAAAATGGTCATCCGGATATTCCACAAGTGCTGATGGTGTTTTAAGATACCAAGATAAATGCAAAGTTAAAAAAAAATTAGAGATAAACTTGAAAACTTAAAAGTGTAAACCTGGCACCACCAAGGGTCTGCAGATCCCAGTTTGAGTGACCCTGTCCCTCTTTCTGAGTTCAAATGATGATTTACTAATTTTATGAACTGGGTGCAAGTTGCTGTCCTACTGTTGTGAATGTTCATTGACACAGTGCACGTAAATCACTCAGCTCACAAGGTGAAGGGTCAGAAAAAATCTCTATAAACATTTTCTAGTGTGGCTAATAGGCGATCATGGTGTATTGAAGGCAGCAGATGTGCATACAACTCATTTGTCGCAAGGAAAAGTTGCTTTGTAGCTCTACACATGAAGTGCTCTTTTAACACAGATAAGGCAATGAGAGTAGCAAATTCACACAGCTGGTAACTGCAAAGCTGCGATCCAATCCTGGCAGTCTGGCTTTCTGGGATGTGTTTTTGAGTTCTTGAAAGAGATTTGAAGTTAACAAGCAAAGAGAGAAGAGCACAAGTCATCAGCAGAGCTGGTCCATCTCACCCCAAAATACCCACACTTAAGGATTGTGACCTACTGCCTCCTCTAGTAAATGCCACAGAAGCTGGAACTTCAAAAGCTCCATTGATGGGGTACCTGGGTGGCTGAATCGGTTAAGCTTCTGACTTCAGCTCAGGTCATGATCTTGCAGCTCATGAGTTCGAGCCCCATGTCAGGCTCTGTGCTGACAGCTCAGAGTCTGGAGCCTGCTTCAGATTCTGTGCCTCCCTCTCTCTCTTTGTCCCTCCCCACCCTCTCTCAAAAATAAACATTTATAAAAAGCTCCATTCATTCTTGGACACTTTCCCCCCTCTTTCCAGAAAATGCAACTGTTGCTCTGGGATCCTCCCACTGTAAGTGTGACACATTTTAAAGAGAAGATAGAGCTCCCTTGTTCATATTGACAGAAATCACTCAGTTCGAGGGTGAGTGAGCCAGAGGACTCAAACTGGTCTTCCACTGCACTACCCCCCATATAGGGTCTGCTTATTGGTGCACAACGTTTAAGAAAGTGAATCAGTTGTCACCCTTAAGTATCAGGAGATTTTATATAAGAGTCCGGATTATTGCTGTCTCCTGAGAAACCAGAATATCTAGAAACATTGAGCCTATAACAGCATTTGAATGGAGCTGAGCAGCAAAATGGGCACATGAGCTACATTTTGCCATAGTCCCCTCCCTGAAATCTTCTCTACCCTCTGGTATTAGCCTGGTTTCCATAGGCATTGAAATGTGACACCTGGAAGACACTTGTACATCAGCTACTATTACTGAAGCTGTTTGCTTGTTATTGGCACTTTTCTGAGAATCAGGTGTGGTAGATGGCAAAAAATGGCCACTATGCCTGTATGTACATCCCTCTGCGGTATGACTTTGCCACTCCTCTGAATAAGATGAGGAATGCATCTCTCTACCCCATGAATCTGGGTGTGCCCATGTGACCGGCTTTGGCTAATGGGCGTTATCTAGCCTATGTGCCAAGAGCAGGGGCTTGAAAAGTGCTTGCTGCTGAGAGCTACCTTAGCTACCAGGTAACAGCCCACTGCTCCTTGTTAGAGGATAAGTGACATGTGGAAGGAGGGGCTTGGCCAGGTGAGCAAGGCCACTGTAGGCCAGTGGATCAGAGGAACTTCCCAGCCCACCCCCAAATCAAGAGGACTGTTCTTGTTTTAAGTGGGTTGGCTTTTCTACAACAGCTAACTAACAAGGAGGCAAAGGCTTAGAATGCTCCCCCACAGGGCAGATCCTCCAGCATAAACTGTGGTTCTCCTGAGGGTCTTCAAATTAAGCATTCTATCTCCATAAGGGAGGCATAAAGCAAATGACTCCTCTGCGTTAGTTATTATTTAGCTGTCACTGAAGCAGAAAGGACAGAAATGAGAAATCAAGAGTGAGAAAATATTTAGGGTGTTGTTTTAAAAGTAAGGTGTGAACAGAGGCACCTGGGTGGTTCAGTCAGTCGGTTAAGCATCTCACTTTGATTCAGATCAGGATCTCTCATTCAGTGGGTTCAAACTCCACATTGGGCTCTGTGCTGACAGCTCAGAGCCGGGAGCGTGCTTTGGATTCTCTGCCCCTCCTCAATTGTACTCTTTTTTTCTCTCGAAAGTAAATAAACATTAAAAAATTTTTAAAGTGAGACATGAACATTAAGGTAAATATACCCAAAAAAGAGGTAAAGGTAATTTAACCCGTGTATGGAAGTCATAGAACATGTCAATAAAAACATACATAATCATACCATTCTAAGACAATTCCTTGATAGTTTCTTCAATTATCAAGATTTTATTCACATGTATAATTTTTTTTCTGCAAATCTATCAAGATGGTAATAATAGAAGTGACAAAAAGAAAAGTAAGAATAGCCACTATATTGAGCTCTTACATACCCAGCACTTTTTTAAGGATTCTTACATAGATTTTCTTCTTTAATTACTCACAACACCCTATAATGGACTTCCTGTTATTATGTCCATTTTACAGATGAGTAAAATGAGTCTTAGAAAGATTGGGTACTATTTCCAGAGTCCAGAGCTGGGACCTAACCTGCAATTTTGTTGTGTGCTCACGTTATCAGTGTCCAACAATTTACCATTTTCCTTGGGGCAGTAATCATAGTGNCCCCCCCCGCCCATTTTTTAAATTTAACACTTTCAAGTTCACCTTGAACTTAATGTCACTGCTGAGCGGAGACGTTCTTACTGCAATCCACCAGAGGGCAGTATGAGGCAGAGTTTGCTTCTCAAGTCCAGTGGGTCTTCTGAGAGTTCCTGCTGCCTTACCTGGGGATCCTGAACTCACGTCTCCACCTTCATTTCTGTGGTTCTTTTTTGTGTTGTTTTTTCACTGTAAAATGCTTAGGGATGCACCAGCTTTTCAGAGCACTGTTAAGACTACTAAGCCGTGTGAGTCTGTGGAGACAATGCTGGATGAAATACCTGGGCTGTAGTTTCCTTACGGTCCTGCGCTTGTGATTTGCCCACCTTTGGAAATCCCTGGGCTTGCTGGATCAGATGCATTGACATGATTGGCCACATGAAGGTGGAAGAGGTTTTTTGTTTTTTTTTTCTTACTCATAAGTTTAAGGCAGGAAGGTGGACGAGGTTTAAGGATCAATCCAGCTTGCACGTTCTATGATTTCAAATGCAGAAGATGATGTGAGTCTTAACACTGCAAACAAGTGTGTGTAGGTAATAACATATTGGTTGTTATTGTTGTTATGAATTGAATTAAATATGAGTGAGTCCCTACCCCACCAGACTGTCATATTTAGGGCTCCCCCCAACTCTAGCTACCGCGATTGCCTACAAATCCCATGGTTCTTAGAGAGGATCAAAGGTCAAGGAGACGCCTGCTCTTGGGGCTTCTGTACACACTGATCTCCTGAGATCAAGTGCCTGTTCCTTGTGCTTCTTGCTTGGAGGGCCTCTGGGTAAGTTGAGAACCTTGCAACTCACTTCCTTGGGTAGGTCTCAGGGACAGAAAGACTTTGACCAGCAACGGGAAAGATGTGCTACTGATCAAAGCCTTTGGCTGCCTGCAAAGTTACTCTCCTTGTTCCTCTTTCTCTATCATAAATGCTTTCACAAGCTCAAATTTTCATGCAAAGGAGCAAGAAGAAGCAAAGGAGAATGGGGAAGGAGAGAGGAGAAGAGAGCTGTCTTCCCGCCACCTCTACTTCACTTTTGCTGCAAAAAATCCTGGGAAGAAGAAATATGAAGGGCCTGGCTATTTCCATGGAAAGTGGAAGGGAAGCCATAACGGAAAGAAATCATGTTAATATTTAAATAAAGTATCCAGAGCTCCATAGGACCAGAGACTTGAGGGTAAGAGGGACAGTGTCTCAGGCTAGACTGTATTCTCCACAGTGCTGGAACTAAGTCACTCAATGAATATCGAGTGCTTAAGTTTCTTCGTCAGTGTGAAAGAGAAAAGAAAAGATGGGCAAGACTAGTTTTTGAAACAAAGTGGTGAGTATTTAAACCAGGAGCTAGGCATGACTGGGATCCTGCTCCACTGCTTCCTGGCTGTGGGACTTTGGAAAATACTGTCTTCCTTCCCCAACATGGAGGTATGAAAATTCTGGATCTGGTATACAGGAATTTGCTGATGGCTTGAGATTGGTTTAATACCAGAACTTCTGGCTCTGTCCCCTCTGTCCACCTGTTCTGACATGTTGGCCTATAGTTAGTCCTGGGCTCTCTGTAGAAACTTCTGTGTTGATGCTCTTCTGGGACAGTCTTTTTATTGAACCTCTGCTTTACCTCTGGATATAGCCTTTTCCATCCCATGCATTGCTTATGGGATCTTACTCTGGATTCAGAAACTCTAAAGCAGATTCACAGTCCCGGGGCCCCAGAAATGGCTCATTAAGTACAAAAAAAAGTCTTCACCAAAGTAGCTATTCCAATCTACACTCCCATAAGCAGTGGGGATAACAAATATGTCTGTCCTCACCAAAATTTGGTATCCACAGACCTATTATTAGCCATTCTGGTGAGTTTGATGCTGTTTTTCACCATTTTGTTGTTGTTAATTTGAGTAAACAGCACACATAACATGAAGTCTACCCTCTTAACAAAGTTTTAAATTTATAGTACATATATATTGTGCTTTTATAATCATGTTTGATTAGTAAGAAAATTTAGTATTTTTAACAGATTTCTTGGATTTCCTCTCATGTGAATAGTCTGTTCAAAAACTTTTCCCCATATTTCTGGTTTGTCTTTTTTTAATTGATTGAGTTCTTTATATAGCCTAGATATCAGCACTTTGTCAAATAAATACATGTGTGGTAAGTGTATATTTTCAGCCTACAGCTGATCTTTTCATTTTGTTTATAAGTTATGTGGATGAAGTTTGAAAGATCTATCATGTTTTTTCTTTTCGACTTGTGTCCTTTGTTTCTTGTTTAAGACATCCTTTATACACAAAAAGTTGGGTGGGGTCAAATTTTATAAAGCTTTTGCATACCCACAAAAGACATTTCTAAGCTCTTTTGTCGATATAATATTCCAGAAATTGTGAATGATCACCTTAAGGCTATTAGTTGGTTAAATGCTATTGGTTCAAGTAGTTAATCATATGAAAGACAATAAAGTTAGATTCCTACCTCCTATTGTCCTAGAAACTATGACAGGGACTCTAAAGCCCTGTATGTGAAAAGAAAGACTTTTTTTAAATATAGGGAAGAAATAACTGCTTTTATTAAAAAATGCTCCTTTCAAAATGTGGCCCCACTGTATTTCATAAGAGATCCAATATCATAAGTGCCATGAACGAGAATAGTGAAGAAGGGGTACGGGACAGGAGTGGCCAGGCCTGTGGCTGTCCCTGTGACAAGGCCAGATCACAGAAGGGTCTTGAGTAACTAGGCCATGATGCTGGAATTTTATCCTGAGAATAATGGACAGCCAGGAGAGGCTTTATGTAGGAAAGTGATGTGATCATCAGATTTGCCTTTTAAGAGCAAGTTCTCAAGCAGTAAGGTGTAGAAATGGGAAAAAGGAGGAATGAGATGGAGAGGAAATGGTGAGAAGTCTATTGCAGTAATCTAGGTGGGAGCCTTGAAATGGGGCAGTAGCTGCTGGGATGGATACAAGAAGGGGCGGATTTGAGGGCATTTAAAGACAGACCTTTGCTGGCAGCTAGTTGATGGAAATTAGCTTTTTCCTGGCTGCAAGAAATTGGCCACCTGGACATGCAAAATTGGAGGGGACACAAATGGAGAAATGCAGCATTCATATGCAAGGGCCAGTCTTGGGGTGGAGTAAACCATTCTCCATTATCATTATCTCATCTCAAAGCTCCTCTATTAAGCAGATGTAAGAAATGTCTTCCTTCTCTGGGTGTTGGTGCACAAGTCTTTGACAACAGTATTTTAGTAGTAAACAAGTGATTTATTTGATTTTGACAATATTATTTTACATGGAAAAAAAATAACAGAGGCTTAAATAGCCAGTGGCACCTGACATTAAAGGAAAAGATGCTTCAAATTCGCAAAGTAAGATGAAGCTTAGAACAAGTCAATTTCAAGGAATTAATGCCTAATGAATTTTAATTTACAAAATGCACGTGTTCACCTGCACAAACATGCACAGAATGAACCAATGCATGTTGTTCACCTGCAGTTGGGGTTCCTTTTCAAGGGGAAAGAAACCAAACTAGAAGCTCACTACCAGTGCCAGGAAACTCACTACCAGTGCCAGGAAATGCCTCCCTATCTCCCCACTGCCTGCAACAGGCTTAAAAGGTTAGTGCCTTAGAAAATGAGACAATCACAGGAAAAAGAGGACGTTGTCTTTTCATACAGTTTAGTTGAATAAAATAATGTTGGCAACTGTGATGAGCTCAGCCAGCGATGAGCTGGAGACGGGATATGCAGGTTTAAAGGAGAAAGTCCTAAAAATTATCACCCATGGGAAGGGATGGCATCATCAAAGTTGGAGCAGAAATTGACAAAAATGTTAGTGTAATAACAAACAATACTTCTGAAGTTCTGACCCATTTTGATGGTGTCGGTATTGTCCAGCGACCAGCCTCATGTATGGTGGACAATGGCTACGTGGTTTCCGATTTCTCCTGTGCACATCATATCATCCATACACACGTCCCTGGTCCAAATTCAGTCAGACCTCCTTAGGAGGGGAATGAATATGCTGCTTGTCTTAAGTCAAAGTTAACTGAAGGAATCACATTGTCTGGGGGAGCTGAGATTACTTTGTTTGCTTTAGGCCTGTCAGGGTTCAACCTTGAACCTGAACATGGAGTCAGTGTTGCTTCAGAGTATAGGCCATTATAGGAAAAGGTGGGATGATGGAATAATTATCTGAGTCCTGCTATGGATAGAAAGTGTGTCATTACTTGTAGCTTTATAAACACACATGGGAGAGACTTAACATTTTCTACTAATTGGTGCCTGATATGGGAACTTAGCAGAAATATGGGTGCAAATATGAATTCCTTATGTTTTTATACCTTTCAGAGTTGTTTTACATTGAATCTCATTTGATTTCCATAAAAACCATTGAGGTTTTCAAGGGATAAAATATGCTCCCCTTTCTTTGGCAGATGGAGAAACAGAGTGAGGTGAAGGAGGTGTCTGTTGGTTGTAGATCTGTAGTAGAGAACGTGACCCGCTGCTAAATGCATCGGTTTTGAAGTTCGTTGGCTCTGATTGTTTGGCAAGTGATTTGATCTGTCAGAGATTCAGTTACTTCACCAGTAGACAGATTAAAATGCCCACCCCTAGTGATTACGTCAAGAGCGTGAAGAAGGATGATACAGGTGAAAACACTGACTCACTTAATGACTCTGAAGACAGACGTATAGAGGTTAAGACATCAGGTGTGATACAGGCTCCCTAGGTTCAAATCCCAGCTCCATCATTTACTAGTTTTATGGCTTCAGCCTAAAGTGGCTTTTTGGCAAGCCATTTAACTTCTCTTAGCTTCAGTTTCCTCATCTATAACATGGGGCTCCTAAGATAGAATCTATCTAATAGAGTTGCCAGGAGGATTAATTGAAATGATGAATGCAAAGCATTTAACACAAGCTTAAACACAGGTGAGCACCAAATAAGATTAAGGTATTGCAGTTCGGTCATAAGTTAACAATGATCTTCAGGACAGGTGGTGTGCATTATATGATGGTCAGTGCCTCCTAATATTTGTAAAATGACTGATCAGACCAACAGCTGTTTCCTACACTTCCAGAATCCTTTCCTTTATATAATCTGAGATACTCAGATTTTTTTCTTTTTTTTTTTTTTTAAGGTGTCAAATCCTGCAAGGAGATGTATATCCTTTACACTGCTGGGTAAAGAGAGCAAGTTATGGAAGTCCTGCTCAACCACACTGAGCTGGCTGCTCTGAGAGGAGGTGTCTAACGAGGTGAGTTAAAAACAAAACCCCAACACAAATTATGTTTCAGTTATATCCCCTTTCTATAGTTGAGGGAAGGCTGCAGTGCTATCTTTTCCCTGTTTGAAAAAGAAAGTAGAACATTTGGTGTGAAAGAGACAGTGACAAAAAAGACATGTTTGACAGCCATTTCACACTCTCGTGAAAGACATTAGCTCCTCTCTGGAACCAGAAAGGCGGGGTGGGGACCCTCAGCATGTCTGAAGTGTCAAAGAGCACAGACATTCAAATGCATTTCTTTTATGCTGAACTTGTAGACTTGTAGACCTCTTCCGCTTGTTAACCATCTGTTTTTAATTCCTAAGCTCATGTAAGATTGGGGCGTTGTCCTGTTTTAAACCTCTTTTCTCAAGTAGGTCAAATAAAATGTATGTAGATGTGTAGCTCTGAAACATTTTTCTGATTATGTTTGCTTCTTAAAGCCATTTCAGCACAAGTGCATCAATTGTCACTGTTAGAACTGTGACATTCAAAAATGTTTATTAATTGATTCAAGAGATTCATGAAGAGCTCATTATCCTCACTAGAGAAAATGAAGCAGACAACAAAATTAAACCAAAAACCGTCATAATTCTAACACCAAATGTTAACTGCTGTGAACATTATTGGTCTATCTTTCCACTCTTGTGCTTTGCATGTACGTTTCTGTTGAATCTTTGTTTTTAAATGGACAGTGCCTATATGGAGTGTTGGTATATTTTCACTGTTTACTTAGACTCTAAACATCTTTCCATGGTAGTGTGAGATTTTCTCTCTTTAAAAGTTATTAATTAATAAAGATAATTTGGACATAGAAAAAAATATAAAGAATAGTATAATACAAAGTATCCACTACCACTTAAAAAAAATCAGAACCAATCCAGTTGAAATTTTTCTCATGCCTGCAAATGTAATACAGATCCAATTTTGGTATTTATCATTTTCATCAGTTCTACTTCTGTAACACATTTATGTCGCTTTAGTGTTTTTAGTATTATTTTACTTGTTTTGTAATTTTACATAACTTGCGTTAAATGGTAATTTTTCTGTTACTTGCCTCTTTATCCTTAGTGTGAAATTTCCCAGATTCACCCATGTTGAGACCTGTAGCTTTGGTCATTTTCACTCTTGTATAACAATTACAATTTATAAATATGCCACAGTGGTTTGTTCACTCATCAGTTGATGGACAGAGTTATATAGCTCTCCTTCTTCATATGGGTGAAAGTAGGTCTATGTACCCAGAAGTGGAAGTGAATGGTCATAGAATAGGAATATCCTCAACTTAATAAGTTGTCATCAAATTGTTCTGAAAGTTGTATCCATTCATACCCATCAGTATGTGAAATATCCTATTTCTTCAAATACTTCCAATTCTTTAAATTTCTTAGCCTATCATTTACATGTAAAATGGTTTTTTCCATTATGATTTTAATGATCACTTTTATGATTACTAGTGAATGTGAACACATTTTACTTGTTTCTTATGTATTTGAATTTCCTCTATCACATTACCTTCACATACTTTACCAATATTTCAAATTTATTATTACTTATTTTATAGGTATATAGAAAATAGACATCTGGAGAGAGATATACATATATATGCTAATATTTTATTATATTATTCAAATCTTTGGATTTTGACATATATTTTTGGTGTCTTTTGATGAATAGAAGGTTTCAATTTTAAGGTAGTTGAATTTATTAATTTTTCTTTATGCCTTTTGTATTTTATTTAGTTAACACACTAATGTCATAAAGTTGGTGTCTTTTTCTCAACAGTTTGGAGATTTTTGCTTTTCATATTTAGATCCTTATGATACCAAGAACTGATTAGTGGTCCAGTGTGTAGTAAGGATCCAGTTTTTATTTACCCATATATGTCCTAGTATCATTTGTAGATGGCTTGTCATTTTCCCACTGATCTTTAAGAAACTTCTCTGACTTAAGATCGGGTTTCTGCATATGTATAGGTCTCTTTCTGAGCTTTCTGTTTTGTTCCATTGGTCAGTTTATCTAAATCTACCAATGCCATGTTATCTTAATTATTATAGCTTTGTGATTTTGATATCTGGTGGTAAAAAATGTCCAAAATTGACTTTTCCCCTCATGTTTCTCACTGCCTTCAAACTTGATTTTTCTAAAAATTCTCTGAGATAGTCCTGGACCTTTGCATGACACATAATTTTAAAACTGACTTATCAACCTAAAGAAATCAAAAACACTAATTCAAAAAGATATATGCACCCTTGTGTTTATTGCAGCCATATTTACAATAGCCAAGATATGGAACCGAGCTAATTTTCCATGAATAGATGAATGGATAAGGAATATGTGGTACACACACACACACACACACACACACACACACACAAAGGAATATCATGCAGACAGAAAAAGAGATGAGATTGTGACATTTTAGACAACATGGATCAGCCTAGAGAGTATTATACTAAGTGAAATAAATCAGACTGAGAAAGACAAATACCACATGATTTCACTCATAAATGGAATCTAAAAAGTAACCTGACTTGTGAAAAACCATAAAAAAAATTTGTATTTTAAGTGGAATTGAATTTTTAAATTAAGTTTTGAAGAAGTGACATTTTTATTATGTGGATTCATGTCATTTATTTCTATATTTATTTAAACTTTAAT
>NW_027531877.1:1638691-1681559 GCF_008692635.1 Crocuta crocuta | reverse complement strand
AACTTTAATTAATCTTTTAATAATTTGATTTTCCTTTAGAAATATTATATATCTTTAGTTAAATATTTCTAAAATAGTACATTATACTATTAAAAATTATATTTGCTAACTTTTTATTTCTAGTTAAATAATCAGGAATAAAATAATAATAAATAATAGAAATGAAAGTGAACACTTATTAACAAAACATGTATGTACATTATCTTTGTTTTTTAAACTAGATACTCATATCATATCTAAGTAATGAGTGCTTTGTTTCTTCCCTCTAACTTTAAATAATAAAGTATATTTAGAGGGATGTCCTTAAGCGGTTTAAGAAATTTCTCTTCTACTCCTTCTGTGCTAATTGCTTTGTCATGAATGGGTGTTGAATGAAATTGTATTTAATGCCATTTTTGCTGCATGTATTGAGATGAATTATTNTGACAGTGCTTCCCGGGTTCAAATCCCATCTCTGCCTTGTTCTTAAGTTTCTTTTTTTTTTTTTTAAAGTTTTATTTATTTAAGTAATTTCTATGCCCAACATGGGACTCAAACTTATGACTGTGCGATCAAGTGTCACATGCTTTTCTGACTGAGCCAACCAAGAGCCCCTAGGCAATATATATATTTTTTAATGTTTTATTTATTTCTAGGAGACAGAGAGAGAGACAGCGTGAGCAGGGGAGGGTCAGAGAGAGAGGGAGTCACAGACTGAAACAGGTTCCAGGCTCTGAGCTGGCAGTCAGCACAGAGCCCCACGCGGGGCTCGAACCCACGAATCGCGAGATCATGACCTAAGCGAAAGTCGGACGCTTAACCAACTAAGCCACCCAGGCGCCCCACTGCAATATTTTTTGTACCATAGTTAGATAGGACTAATATTTTCTTAAGGTGTTTATATTTATGTTCATAAGCTTCTCTTGTTATTACTTTTCCTTATTCTTATTCTCCTCATCTCAAGGTTATACTAGTTTCATAAAATGAGTTGGAAAGTATTTTTTCTTCTCTGGAAGGAATTCTTTGGAAGTCTAGTATTTTATGTGTATGTAGAAATAAATTTTTAATTACTGGTTTACTTTCTGTAATGAGTAAAGATCTCCTCACAATTTCTGATTATTCTAGAGTTAGTTTTGGTGAACTATTTTTATTCTAAGAAGTCACACTTTAAAATATATTTAAATTTGATTTTTTATAATTTTTACTCTATGCCTTAATTATAGTCAGAGCTTATGTGGGCTCATATTAACATTAGACTTTAAGTTCTCGTATTTTGAGTGCCATCTGCCTTTATGTTTGAAAGTCACTTTAGCTAGATATAAAATCTTTGGCTCACATTTACTTTCCTTGAGTATATTAGATATATTACTCCATTTTCTGTTGAGATATAACACATATGTTGAGACTTGTGATGATGATTTGATTTTCCTTTGTTTATATTGACTTTGTCTTGTTTACATGCTCAAATAACTTTTTTCCCTTTGAAGTCATTAATTCTGTCAAGAACATATCTCATTCATTAAACACAGAAAAAATGTTTGCCAAAGTCTAGTATCTTTTCATGATTAAAATAAAAAGTTCAACAAACAAGAAATAAAATAGAACTTCCTCATTCTGATAAAAGATCTCTACAAAAAAAATCCAGAGCTAATATCATACTTAATGGGAAAAGATCTAATTCTCTCTTAGGATCAGGAACAAGAAAAAATAATTATTCTCATAATTTCTATTCAACATTATATTGGAGATTTTTGCCAGGGCAGTTAGGTGAGAAAAAGAAATAAAGACATTTAGGTTGGAGAGGAAGAAATACAACTATTTCTATTGCAGATGACATGATCTCCTATGTAGAAGATTCTGAGGAATCTACTAAAAAGTACTATAAGTAATAAACAAGCTCAGTAAGGTTGCAGGTTGAAAAATCAATGTGTAAAGGTTGATTGTGGGGGCCTTTGGCTGGCTCAGTCAGTAAAGCATGTGACTACTGATCTTGGGGTTGTAAATTCAAGCTCCACGTTGGGTATAGAGATTACTTAAAAATAAAATCTTTTTTAAAACAAGATTGTGTTTTTGGGGTGCCTAGGTGGCTCAGTCGATTAAGCATCAGACTTTGGCTCAGGTCATGACCTCATGGTTCATAAGATCAGGCCCCGCATTTGGCTCTGTGCTGATGGCTCACAGCCTGGAGGCTGCTTTGGATTCTGTGTCTCCCTTTCTCTCTGCCCCTCCCCCACTCACTCTCTGTCTCTGTCTCTCTCTTTCTCAACAATAAACATTAAAAAATTAGAAAAAAAGATTGTGTTTTTATACACTAATGAATATTCCAAATTAACATTTCACTTTTATGATACACTTATACTTGTGGCAAAAAAATACTAAGGTACAAATTCAATCCAAGGAATTTAAGAATTGTATACTGAAAACTAGAAGTCACTCTTGAAAGAAATTAAAAATCCAAATAAGTAGAAAGACATCCTATATTCATGAACAAGAAGATAAAACTTTTTAAGATGTTAGTACTTGCCAAATTGATCTACAGATTCAATATAATGCCTGTTAGGAAACTGTATTTTTTGCAGAAATTGGTAAGTCATTGATAAAATTTATATGGAAATATAAGGGATCCATTATAGTTAGCTAAAATAATCCTGAAAAGGAAGAACAAAATTGGAGGACTCACATTTTCCAACTTCAAAACTTGTTACAAAACTGTAGTAATCAAAACTGTGCAGTCCTGGATTAAGAACAGATAGAGATCAATGGACTTGAATTGGGAGTCCAGAAATAAACCCTTAAAACTATAATCAACCACTTTTTCAGCAAGAATGCCAAGCCAATTCAATGGGGGAAAGATTAGTCTTTTTAACAGATGATGCTGAGACAAATGGATAGCCACATGCAGAATAATGAAATTGGACCCCTACCTACATACCATATACAAAAATGAACTCTAAATGGATCAGGGAAATAAATCTAAGTACTAAAACTATAAACACTCAGAAAAAAACACACAGGGGAAAATCTTTATGACAGTGGACTTGGTAATGATTTCTTGGCTATGACACCAAAAAGACATTAAATTGTACACTTTAAATGGATGAATTGATATGTGAATATAACTCAATAAAGCTGTTAGAAAAGAAATTACATATCTTGATGATAATGATTTTAGTCATTTTTCTCAGTTATATGGTACATATAATTAATTTGTTTCCAGGAAAGTTTCCTTGAATTATAGCTTTTGGATGTTATTTTGAAAATGAAAGTCAGAATGTAATATTAAAAGTAAAGGATATATTCAGATAAATGATTGGATTTATAGATATTATATTACCATAAATTATAAGCAGAACTTTATACTTTTGGCATCTTTATCGTTTGAAAATACAGAAACTAAAGTAAAAGTTGCTTAAAAGCGGAAATTAATTACTGCAGTGTATTTTTTTTTTTTTTTTTGTAGAATATCTGTAGCCAGGCCCTCACATCTAATCATAATTACCTATCTCTTTTCTCTGCTCTGTTTTCCTTTGTGGTGTTCTTCGTTGGGCATTTCTTTACTAGTTGTGGCTGTTTAGTGGTGTTTGGTTTGAACTAAGGTGACTTAGCAGCTCCACTGGAAAGACAACTTCTCCTTTCCAAATTTTCTCTGAATTATAAGATTTACTTTGACTGAACAAGGTGGAACTTCTTGATCAGCTGTGAACCAAACTGGCATTATGAGCTTAGTCCTGCATTATTCAGTATGTACGCTGGTAAATAGTTCTGACTGGTTCTACTAAGGTCACATGCTCACACATGGAGTGAGGGCTGGGAGGTCAGTCCTGAAGAAGGAAGGAAGGAAGGAAGGAAGGAAGGCAGGAAGGCAGGAAGGAAGGATGGAAGGAAAGGAGAAATAAAGAGAGAAAGAGCGAGAGCGAGAGCGAAAGGGAGGGAGGGAGAGAGGAAGAGAATTTCTCTGTCACCAGTAGAAATGGCAGAGAAGCTGACAGGGCAAAAGTAACCTTTGTGTACAAAAGGAACTTCTCCTTATACCATCATCTGTGGTCTTGCCTCCATCTCTCTGAAACAAGCAGAAATAACATGTATTCTTGTTTCATAGAAGAAGATTTATGAATACATTGTTCCCAAAGCATCTCAGATNAGCCAATTCCACCTGGCTTGGATAAGTGGCTGCATAATCATTTTTTAAATTCCTTTGATTTTGGTTGTCCACAATTGTTTCTTGAGTCCTTTTGGTAAGCAAAGGACTAGCTGCCAAACTAGCTTCCCAGTTAGTCAGAGATTTCCGGAGACTGTACTACTTGAAAACCAAGACTGTCTACCACTTTGCCAACTAGAGGCTCCAAAAACCTACTATTTTCTGCCTCATACTTTATATACCACGAGCATGAACCACTTGCTTTCTTCCCACATCTGCTCTTTTCTATCTCTATCCCTGTGGCCAGGAGACCAGGCTTGTTGAAATTTCACCTTCTTTATTTGTTGAATTACTTTTCATTTTTATAGATGGGTCACTCTTTCCTTCTGGAGGGCTTTTCCTCCCCACTGCAGACAGAACTAGGTACCCAACCCCATACTCCTCTCTGCCGGTCTCTGGCTTAACATCTATCACATCTTTGTCCTCCAACCTTCAAATTTCTTGCAAAGATAGATTGTAACTTGTTTTTCACTCATTCCCCAGGGTTCATTATAATGCCTGGTACATGGTAGGCCCCCAGATCCTCAAAGCATGTATGGTGAATAAATGAGAGACTAATGAAAGATAAAAAGTAAAGGTGCATGAACCTTAGATTTTAAAATTATGTACAAGACTATAAAGGGTGTAAGGATTGGCTTGATAAAAACAGGTTCATGGAAAGGTGACTTACTAATAAAACCTGGTGAACTGGGATCCAAATAACAAATAAAGTATAAAGGACAAACAACTAGGTATCATTAGTATTTGGGCAAGATAAAGAATGAAAGAAAAAAAATTAAATAATTGTTTGACAATAAAATGGATTACCCATTTAGCATTTGTCAAGCAGAAATCTGTCACTAAAAGCTATTACAGTTTCCTCAGTAAAAGACTCACTTGTTTTGTAAATAATGATAGCTTTTGTTAGAATAGCCCTTTAACATTTGAAATGCTGTTTGGCCATGTAATCTAATTCTGTCATCTAGCAAACATGTATTGAGGGCAGTTAATGAGTGAAGTATATATGAGTGACAGTTAATATGTGAAGTACAGAGGGAAATAAGACTGTTTCTGCCTTCAAGGAACTTATAGCAGTCACAGAGACGAGGTAAACAGTTACATCAGGAAAAGGCATTATAAAAAGGTTACGTGGTGGTCACGATGAACACGACCAGTTGGAGAGGAGAATGGAAACTTTGCAGTGGGAATGTATCACGAAGGGTCAGTAGAGCTTGGCAAATAGACAAGAGAAAAAGGATCTTCTACACAGAGAGAAATATAAAAGTTGCAGAAATGATGGGAATGTGTTCATGGAACAATAGAAAATGATTGTAGCTACAAATCATTTGATCTTCCTCTTATTCAGAGGAGCAGCCTGGGAAGACTGGTTAGCAATAAAATGCAAACATTGATGGTGCATGACTTCTGAGGTTGGGTTGGAAAGGTGATGCAGCTTCCCCCCTTTTTTCTGGAATGTCAGTGCATGGAGTGATGTGCTACCATGTAGGAAGTCCATCTGTTTTGAGATGGTCCTGCTGAGGAAGTCACATGTAGGCATTCCGTCGACAGCTCAGTTGAGCCACCATCAGACAGCATGAGTAGTTACCTTGTGAGGGAGCCATCTCAGACACCTAGCCCACTTGAGCCCCAGCTAACATCTCAGTGCAACCATGTGAGAGACCTCAACTAAAACATGCTCAGTTGGACACTGTCTGAATTTCTTCTTTTTTTTAATGTGTATTTATTTGAGAAAGAGAGAGAGGGCAGGGGAGGAGAAGAGAGGGAGAGAGGGAGAATCCCAAGGAGGCTCCATGCTGTCAGCACAGAGCCCTATGCGGGGCTTGATCTCACAACTGTGAGATCATGACCTGAGCCAAAATCAAGAGTTGGATGGTTTTTTTTCTTTCTTTCTTTCTTTCTTTTTTTTTTAATATTTTTTATTTATTTCTAGGAGAGAGAGAGAGACAGCATGAGCAGGGGAGGGTCAGAGAGAGAGGGAGGCACAGACCGAAACAGGCTCCAGGCTCTGAGCTGGCAGCCAGCACAGAGCCCGACGCGGGGCTCGAACCCACGAACCGCGAGATCATGACCTAAGCGAAAGTCGGACGCTCAACCGACTAAGCCACCCAGGCGCCCCAAGAGTTGGATGTTTAACAGGCTTAGGCACCAAGGTACCCCCGGAATTTCTGACCTCCAAAAAAACCATGGACCAAATAAAATGGTAGTTTTAAGGCATTACATTTTGAAGTCTTGAGTAGGAGAGGTTCTTGTAGGTAAGCGTCCTAAAATTGGTGTTGTTTTTGCCATCCTAACATTCATTTCTTCTAATTTGGTGGTGATAGTCTGATTTTTGTGGGTAACCCTATTAGTAAGCCATGTAGCTCAGGTACAGCTGGCCCCATCCCCCTTTCCCTGAGTGCACCTGCCTCATCACCATATTACTGTTAGGAGCAGGGTTTGGTTAAAGGATGGGCAAATGACCTAAGGCAGACCATTGTGATTTTGCCTTGTGTTAAAGTTAGCGAGAAAAAGATGCCCTCTTCCCAAGGAGTTGTAAAATAATTAATAGGTAAGCCTGAAACTGCTAGGGGGCAAATTTATTATTGAATAAGAAGACCCTAATCAAGAATAACATCACTATGGAAGAAAGGAAAGGATAGAGAAATTTCCACTTCCCATTGACATGTGAGCCTTCTGGTCCAGTTGTACGTGGTCTACCTAGGTTTTTTTAGTTTCAGAAGCCAAGTGATGCCTTTTGATTAAGCCTATTGGAGAGGTGTTTTAGTAACTAGCATCTGAATAGATTGCTGCTATTGTAAGTGGTAAGATCAAGGTCATGGAGGACTTTGTATCTGAGGCTGGTAAATTTGTAGTTTGTTCTGTAAATAGTGGAGAGTCATATAATGATTTTAATGAGGATCAACGTGACAAAATGTGCACTTTAGCAAGGTGACTGTCTTCTGCCAGACAACTGGGTGGCTCAGTTGGCTAAGCATCCCACTTTTGACCTCAGCTTAGGTCTTGATCTTAGGGTCCTGAATTCAAGCCCTCAAATTGGGCTCCACTCCAGGCATGAAGCCTGCTTTAAGAAAAAAAAAAGGGGGCGCCTGGGTGGCTTAGTCGGTTAAGCGTCCGACTTTCGCTTAGGTCATGATCTCGCGGTTCGTGGGTTCGAGCCCCGCGTCGGGCTCTGTGCTGACTGCCAGCTCAGAGCCTGGAGCCTGTTTCGGTCTGTGACTTCCTCTCTCTCTGACCCTCCCCTGCTCACGCTGTCTCTCTCTCTCTCCTAGAAATAAATAAAACATTAAAAAATTGTTTAAAAAAAAAAAACCCAGATAACTGTCGTTATCTTGATGGTGGTACCTAGGGAACAGGGAGATGGGCTGGAAGGACCTGGCATTAGTCTAGTGAGGACCTCATGATGCCTGGCCTAACATAGCTGGTGGGAATAGGAACAAGGAGATCTGAGAGCTATTTATGATGCAGGATCAACAGAACTCAGAGACAGATTGTGTGTTGGGGAAGGGAAGAGAAACAAGGAGGCCTTTTAGATGTCTGGCATACATACATGCTGAATGGTGCACTATTTGGAAGGATATTACCTCCACTTTGTGTCTGAGGACACTAAAACTCAGAGAAGTTAAATGACCTGCCCAAGGTTATGCACCCAGTTAAGAGACACAGCTTCTCGGGCCCTCAGGCTTCAAGACTTGTTGCTTTCTCCATGATACCAGGCTACTTCTTGTGTTCAGGAGGCCACGGGAAATAAAGTACCTGGGGCTACTTGTTTCAGTGCACCATGAAGAAGGCGATTTCATTAATGGTTTATCTAGGGCCCCTTGCATTATCCGTTTTGCTACCAAACCACGTGTCTGCAGCGAGGTGTTTGTAGTGCTCAGGCTTCTGAGGCTGATTTATCAGTGTTTGTGAAAGATACAAGTGACTTGGTTCAGAATTTTTTGCATTACAGCTTCAGAGGCTGATTATAGACACAGAAGCATGAAGGGAGAGGAAATCTATTCCCTAAGATGGACAATTGATTGGCACTAAAGACCAAAAGGATTGGGTCTGATCTGGTCTTGTCTTGCCTTTTGTTTCCTTTTCTTACCTTACCTTACCTTTCCTTTTCTCTCTTCTCTCTTCTTTCCTCTCTCCTCTTTCTTCTCTCTTCTCTCTTTTCTCCTCCCTTCCCTTCCCTTCCTTTTTCTGAGTATAATCAACACACAATGTTGTCTTAGTTTCAGGTGTATAACAGTGATTTGACAAGTGTATACTTTATTCTACGCTGAACACAAATGTAGCTATGATCTGTCACCATACATTGCTATTAAAGTACCATTGACTATATTTCTTCTGCTTGGGTGTGACTTTTCAATAGCTATAGGGAAGAAGGAGAACGGCAAGTAGGGGGTGATTGAGTGGGAGTAAAGGCTTCATTAAGAAGAGAAAGTTAGAAGACAGTTAACAGCCAATTTTGTTTAGAGGCCAATACAAAGAAAAGGATTTGAACTTGAAGAAAACAGCATCAGAGAAGAGGAGGCAGCAAGCTGAGTGGCAGATGCTGGTTCCCAGGCTTTTCTTCTTTGCTGTTAGGAGTGGGGCTCAGGCCCACCTGCCTTGAGCTGCGCTTCACACCTGAAAGCGAGGCTGGGTGCATGGAGGTCAGAGTTCAGACTTTAAACTTGAACTTGACAGGAATTCTCATTTTAGATCTGCAGTTAGCTGTATGCATAAACTGTGGCAAATGCTTTCCTATCTCTAAGCTTCTTTTTTTCTTATCTATGATATGTAGATACTAATAGTATAAACCTCAAATAATCTGCCCAGTAGTGATGCCCTTGGCCAGATATTATTATCCCCTTAAGACCATAATAGAGAAAAAATTTTTTAAAAAGACACGCTAAAAAATACTTTGCATGATTCTTTGAGCTAATAATAAATGTTAGTATTATATTGAGCATCTTCATCCTTATTAATTACCTTAACAAATAGTTCATGGCTTCCAAGAACATAATTTAATTTTTATTGCATCAATACTGATATTAACTATAGCATCAGTAATGTTAATATCATCCTCTCTAGAGATCAATCACATAGATCTTCTCCTTTGGAGATTTTCTCTGGTCTGCAATATACAATGGGTACAATTTGTAGGTTATAATATAGGGATTCAGCCATTCTATACATTACTCAGTGCTCATCCTGGTAAGTGTACGCCTAATCCCCTTTGCCTATTTCACTATACTGGAATGAAGAAACTTAAAAAAAGAATGGGTAAAATTTTTAATGACCACAGTATCTTTATCCTTGCCCAAGAAGATTCCATTTGATTCACTTCAGGGACATATTAGGTGCTAAGGAAAGAATGAGAAACAAGCCATGTATTTTATGCTGGAGCAATCCCCCCAGGCAACAGGGGATCACATCCAAGGTTGAAAGCTATTTATGCAACTGAGAAGAGTGATGTGCTATATCTTTAGGTACATGCCTAGCATCATGATTGGTTCTTATGGAAATTGATGAATCTGAGGGAGACTGATTTTTTTAAATGTTTGTTTACTTATTTTTGAGAGAAAGAGAGTGAGTGAGTGGGGAGAGGGCAGAGAGAGAGGGAGAGAGACTCCCAAGTAGGCTCCATGCTGTTTTCACAGAGCCCAACACAGGGCTCTGTCTCACAAACCGTGAGATCATGAGCTGTGCTGAAATCAAGAGTCGGATGCTTAACTGACTTGAGCCACCCAGGTGCCCCGAGGGACACTGATTTTCTATAACTTCTAAAACCCACCAGTGTATTCAAGTTTAGATTTCTTGGCCTCATTCTCCACAATTTAAAAAACACATCATCATATTTTATATAGAGAAATAGCTGCTCATATCTGGTTCTCTGTTTTAAGTCCTTTACTCTTTTTGAGCTACAGTGATCTCATCAGTAATGCTTGGCACCTGAAGATTGCTGTGAATGTTAAATCATGACATGGTGTGCTTAGCCTAGTGCTATAATGTGGAATCTATGCACTTGATGCTTGTTGACCATAAAACTTATTTATTTTTTTAAAGTAGGCTCCATGCCCAGTGCAGAGCCCAATGGGGGCTTGAACTCAGGACTCAAGATCAAGACCTGAGCCAAGATCAAGAGTCAGACGCTTAACCGACTGAGCCACCCAGGTGCCCCGATCATAAAACTTATTTAAAAATGCAATTACAAATGGCAAACTTCTGCCAAAATGATCAGTGTATATTTCTTAGGTGTTAGGTAGCCAGGAAAGCCAGCATCATTTGGAGAAGAAATAACTAAGTTTCACAGAGCTTCGATGACTTGCAATAGGTTGCCCAGCTAGGAAAGGACAGGAGGTGGGGGATTTTCTCCTGAGTGGGTGGGCCAGGTAGAAGCATAGGTGTTGGGGAGCTGGAGGGGCCACGGCACTGGTAGGCAGCTCCCCCGGGGAGCTTCCTTGACCTCACATGGGAATTTTCATCAGATATGGAAGCTGACACCCTGAACTTGAGAGACTGTGCATGAGAAGGAGCCAGTAGAGAACCCATGTATTAGGCTGGGAAGAGAAGACAGCTGAGGGGTCATGGGCCTAGAGGAAAGATCAGAAATGGGAAGTCCCTAAGCTCTGGGTCAGATGGATGCACACTCAAATATTGACTCCTACATTTGCCTGTGTGACTTTGTACAAGTTGTTCACTCTCCCAGCCTGATTTTCAACTCTAAAATGGAGATCATAAGCCCTTATCTGATCATCAGAGTCAGCATAAATATCATAGGTTTTTGTAAAGCACCGGCCAGTCCAGTTCCTTACAGGCTGCTCAGAAAACGTAATTATGGTGATTGCTGTAGTTTTTATTTTAAATCAAGCCTTAGGTAAACATTTCACCTGTGGACTAAGACAGCTTGAATGAGAATTACCTAACCTGTAAGGATTCATAGCACTGCCAAGAGGCTGTTTTGAAACTAGGGACAGTTTGACAAAGTGTGAGAGTTGATCCATTAAGCTTTCAGCTATTTTGAGAAAGATAGGTAAAGGTGCCATCACATGTAAAGGTGCCATTTGAGAAAGGTGATGTAGGCAGCAGGTATGTGCAGTCCATTGCTGTTTCAGAGGTGAGGTAGAGATCAGAGATATGTTGTAAATTGATTGCTAAAAAAATTATCAATAACTGAGGTTGCATTTTTACTTTTGGAAGCAGCCACATCCTGATTTTTCAGAAAGACTGTAAATTAAGAATCACACATTGGAGGTGAGGGGACAACTGATTGATTGAAGACTATCATTCTATTCTCATTGCATTTTGTGCTCAACTTTCTGAACTGAAGGCAGCGACATTTGCGACATTTGCGACATTTCATTCTTCTTGGGTTGTAGACGTACAACACACTGGTTTCGAGTTTTGTCCATTTTTTTAATGGTTCAATCTGTTATTCATGTGTGACCTTGGGAAAGTCACTAAAATAACCTGTGCCCAATTTGCTCATCTGCAATATGGGGATATTAATAGTATATTGTTTGTAGCCTCTTTGAGAGAATTAGATGAAATTGCTTTGCAAACTAATTAGACTGCTGTCTGGCATTTAATATGTGCTCAGTAAATATGAGGTCATTTTTTTAAAGTTGCAGTCTTGGGAAGATAATTGAGCTTTATTATATCCTGTATAAATTTCCCTGCTAGTTACATTGATTACCTGCTTACTGCTTCCCCACCAAAGATTTAAAAAGAGAAGATGCGAGGGACGCCGGGGTGGTTCAGTAGGTTAAGCGTCTGACTTCAGCTCAGGTCATGATCTCAGGGTTTGTGAGTTCAGGCCCCACATCAGGATTTATGCTGATGGCTCAGAGCCTGAAGCCTGTTTCCGATTCTGTGTCTCGCTCTGTCTCTGCCCCTCCCCTGCTTGCCCTCTGTCTCTGTTTCTCAAAAATAACCATAAGGGACTATTAAATACACAGAAGAAACTAAGGATGAGCACTGGGTGTTGTATGTAAGCGATGAATCATGGGAATCTACCCCCAAAACCAAGAGCACACTGTACACACTGTATGATAGCCAATTGGACAATAAATTATATTTTAAAAAATTAAAAGAGATATGAGTTATGAGGGAGCCTTGTCTTCAAAGCAGCAAGGAGGGGAAAGCTGATATAGAAGGATAGACTTTAGGAGGTAAGACTCACATGAGAAGGAATAGGATGGCAACCATTAAGAAAACAGATATGGGGCACCTGGGTGGCTCAGTCAGTTGAGTGTCTGACTTCGGTTCAGGTCGTGGTCTCATGGTTTGTGAGTTCGAGTCCTGCATCAGGCTCTGTGCTAACAGCTCAAAGCCTGGAGCCTCCTGTGTCTCCCTCTCTCTCTGCCCCTCCCTAGCTCATGCTTGCATGTGCCCTCTCTCTCAAAAATAAATTTAAAAAACATTTTTAAAGAAATAAAATAGATACATTTAAAAAAGTGAATCTGGGGCTTCTGGGTGGTTCAGTCAGTTAAGCGTCTGACTCTTGATTTCAGCTCAGGTCATAATCTCATAGTTCGGGAGTTTGAACCCTGTGTCAGGGTTCAATGCTGACAGTGTAGAGCCTGCTTGGGCTCCTCTTTCTCTCCATCTTTTTGCCTCTAAATAAGTAAGTAAATTTAAAACGTGGATCTGGGGGCTTTCCAAGTGGAAGGTGGCCCCACAGTAGCTTAGTGTTGGATCTCAGAGGCTGTAAAGTCTACTTTGTGCCCTTCATGGGGAAAGAGCTACTTGAAACACCCCTAGTACCAAGTGGCGTTGTAGCCTCTTTATTTATTTAAATAACCCTTAGAAAGCTTTTTATTTGAGTGTAGTTGACACGCATGTGACATTAGTTTCAGGTGTACAACGCAGTGACTCCCCACCCTGTAGGTGGCGCTGTGCTCACCACAAGTGTGGCTACCCTCTGGCGCCATACATTGTATTACAGGATCGCTGACTGTGTTCCTTATGTGCACCTTTTATTCCCTAACTGGACGCCTGTGAGTCCCACTCCCTCCCCACATTTTGCCCATCCCCCATTCTCCATCTGGCAACTACATTTTTCTCTGTATTTATAGGTCTGGTCTTCTATTGAATAGAATGTCCCTTTTACTGCAGTCTGTCTGATGTTTTACTCATGGTGAGGGTGGAGTTAATGGAATTTTTGGAGGAACACCACAGAGGTAAAGAGCCATTTCATTGCATCATATCGAGTGTACCTGTTATCAATGTGACTTCCTACCATTGACATTGATCTTGACCACTAGCTGAGATCGTTTTGTCGAGTTACTTTGGTATAAGACCACTCTTTCCCTCTTCCTATGTTGTACTCTTTGGATGAAAGTCCATAATCGTAGCCCACATTTAAAGGATGGGTAAAACACCTTCTGCATTGATATGTGGCAGCAATATCAACCTCAACAATAAGAATATTCATGAATGTGTACGAAGGGCATATTACATGCTAATGTTATGTTAAATTGTTCTTATGTAGTAAGTCATTTTATCCTCATGCAGAGAGGCCAAGACTCAGGGAAGTGACCTGCGCACTGTCCTCCAATGTTACCTGGATAGAAATTGTAAAGGCTGAGTCTCAGTTGCACATATCTTTGATTGGCTCCCTGCTTCTCTCAATAGGATTTCTGATCTGTCCAGTCTGGTGTTTTTCACTCATTGAATAAAAGAGTCTCATATATTGTCAGCAATTAGGTATTAGTCTTACCAGGTTTGTGTATGGGTTTGGTGTGTGTCTTTATCTACTCCCCGGGCCTATGGTACTTCTGATGAGGCTTTTCAGATACCTGAAAATGAGCATTGGTCCCGCCACCCCTGGACCCATCCGCACGGCTTGGAAGTCAGCGAGGCCTTGCCCCCTAGCCAGGCTGTCACACAGCCCCATCCTTCCACAAACATACGATTTGTGACAGTGTCGTCTTTTGTCAGCTTTTATCTTAGATCGCTGGCGTTCTGCAGTACAGAATATTTGTCAGCTTTAGTCTTTCTCCTCCTCCTCCTAGCCGCGTTTCTGTTAGGTTCTGGAACCTTCTGAGAGAAAAGAGATAAGGTTTTCCTCGTGAAAATGCTGAGGCAAATATCCTTGGAGGCAAATCTTTGTATACTATTAATGACTTTCTGATTATCTTGCATTTTTATTATCTGTTCCCCTCTATTTACAGGGGTAATTGAGAATCAACAGCAGCCTTAACTGAGGCAAAGACAATCTCTCATGGAAGATTCTATTCTACCTGTCCCGCGTTATCTACTCCAGGCTCATAATCTTTCAGAGCCTCGGGTAACACACAGGATTAAAAAGCCTTCCGTGTTTTGTTCATTTTAAGACATGAATTGGTGATGATAATGGAGATTGCGAGGCAAGGAGTGAATAAAGAAAATAACTTCGGTTCTGAGACCAGACACCTGTTCTTTGCACAGCCCCTGGTTCACTCTGTGACTTTAATGAAGTCACCTCTCTGTTCCTGGACCCATCAGGTGTGACACTAATCCCCTCCTGGGAGAGAGATGGCTGCTATGAATGAAACCGGACTTCTAAGGCGTATGTGGCCCTTTTGGGTGTTAATACTGCAGAGAAAGAAATATCATTGTTGCTGTTCTGTATACTTATAATTATAGCTCAGATGGCTAAAAACCAAAAAGCATCCTTCTGGAGAGAATAATATGCCCTACTTGGATTCAGAAAGAGGGGCTTCATCAATAATGTAGTTTCCTCTTGACAATTATAGTTTGTTTATTACTAGAATTATGTTTATAGTCTGACCCAGGTTCTTACACTGGGGCAGGATTTATCTTGTGTTTCCTGGAAAAATAACATGGCTTGTAAATGAGCGAAGCCCTCTGTTGAGGAAAGGCCACAGAGCTCCCAGAGCCATGCTGGGAAGTCAGAGCTGCCTTGCCAAAACTTCCCTTAATTGCTACAGCTTCACGAAGAGAAAGCTCCAGTTTCTAGGGAAATTAATGTTTAATGATAAGCGAGGTGCTTGAAAGAGTAGTTCAGGATGCAATAAATACTCTATAAAGGTAAATTCTTTTCCCCTCTGGTTTCTCCTTCTATTTCGAAGAGATCCACTGAAGTCAGATAGCCTGGCCCCCTCCTCACTGCCCCGCAGGCCACTTTGACTTCCAAATTTTGCAATTTTTGGCTGAATGGAAGATTCCGACTTCAATCCCTGCAGTGGGCTATTCCACTGTGGTTTCAGTTTGGGCCAGCTCATGAATTTCATGGTGTGGATATGCTACCTCAGACTGGTCATCAATACTAATAGGAGGGAAATACACATGCTTGGACAGCCTGCATGCTTCACGTGCCTTAGTCATTGTCCCATAAGCAAGCCTCCCCAAAGCCTCGAGGGCAAATGCACCAAGTAAGGAGAGCATAGTTGTAAGGTGAGTAGAGAAGGGAAGAAAGAGGAAACCTGCTTTGTAGTATCAGGGATTGGGGCTTGAATCACAGTCCCCTGAGGGGCTGGAAACACATACTTTGATTTTGTTGTTCTGTAAGCCTACTTTTTTTTTTTTTTTTTTTTTTTTTTATCATTTACTAGTTAATCTCAAATGCAGAGGCAAAGTCTAGTTGTCATAGATGGAAAATTCAGAAGAGCAATGACTTGTTCAAGGTCTGGCAAATCATTGGGTCCCATAAGAGAAAACCATGGTTTCTAGAGTGAGCGGTGCTGAGTGGGCCACTTCTCAGGACATTCCTCAGTGACCGGAGCCATCTCCTGGCCCACCTGGAGCAGAGATGCATGGACAGAGGAATGCCCGATGCCTGCAGCACAGGCTGACGAGAGGGAACGAGGTGCATTGGGACCTTAGCTGTGCCACTTCCTAGCAGCAACCCCGATATGTCTTGAACGTTCTCTGCATTCTGGTGAATGAGGCCAGGCTTGCAGGGACACTGTAAGTGTGGGCGGCGAGCTGTTGTGACTTACAGGAAAAATCATTGCTGCATTGTTGTTGTTCAAATGGAATATGAAATCTAAGAGGAAGACCTGGATTTCTGGGTCAAACATGGTAGACATTTTATTGTATTTTTTTAAATGCTTATTTATTGACACACACACAGAGAGAGAGAGGAATAGAGGGAGAATGTGAGTGAGATTCTTAAGCAGTCTGATAAGGGACTTGAACCCATGACCATGAGATCATGACCTGAGCCTAAACCAAGAATTGGACATGTAAGCGACTGAGCCACCCAGACACCCCCAGATGGACATTTTAGAGGCCACAGGGAGAAGAACATAAGAGGAGAGACCCAGAAACAGGGCAGGCAAGCAGAGAACACTCAGAACTGAAATACTTAATAGTGGCCTTAATTTAAATTTTGCTATATGGAATAAAGTTCTATAGGAAACCTTCCGTAAAAACCCCATTAATTACTAATGCTTTTGCAGTTGTGTGTGTGTGTGTGCACACACGCCTGTGTGTGTTGTGTGTAACAGTAAGGGAAGCAGTGGGGCTCTGAGGCAGGACAGGGCTCCAGGCAGGCATGAGGAGAGAGGAGGCAGGACACAGGAAGTCTGCTCACAGCGTGCATAATATGTGCAATGCCCTTGACACTGAGCAGGCACTCAGGAAATGTTAGCCAATGTTACTGTCGTACTCAGTGTGTGGTCCTGAGTCAAGAACTATTGAGTTACTGCAGACATTCTATGGTTATCTTTTCAATAGATTTAGAGAACAATAAAGCCGATAGTTATCAAGCTTACCATGGGCCTGGCACTGCGCTAGGCATAGTAGTGGAGATTAATCAACATCTGCTTCTATATCTGTCTCCATAACCACACTCTTATACACAGACTGAAATTGTCTTTGAAGACTTGACAGCCTGGATGTCAAGGGAACACAATGAGAATCAAATGAGGAATGTTGGTATCAGACAGGACTCACTAGTGGCTATTATCCTCAGTCATGCTGGGCAGCCTTCTGTAGCTGCTTCATCTTACATGATAAAGCCAAGTTCTTTCTGTGGAACACAACGTCTATATGACTGGCCCTTGGTGACCTTTTTGATTTCTTCTTCTCCTATGTTCCCCTCACACCCTCCATTGCAGTCTCCATGGCCTTTTTCCTGTTCTGCTTTCAGAATAGAAATGGAGGTAATCCCAGATTACCTCTGCCTCAGGACCTTTGCACTTGCTGCTTCTTACCTGCATCAACTTTCCCTCCATATCTAAACAGCTTACTCTCTCACTTCTTTGAGAATCTGCTTAGATTTCACTGTCCCAGAGAGCCCTTCCTTCTCATTCTCTAAAACAGGGACCCTGAGCCCCATCCCTCTACACCCCAGCCTCCAGTTGTTCTTCACAATTTTTATCCCTTTTGGACATATTCATTGCTTGCTTGTTGTTTTCTCTCTGCCTTCCCCACCAGGATGAAACCTCTGGGTGAGCAGGCAACCTTTATTTTACCATTGAACCCTTAGCTCCCCAAATAGGGCCATTTCAGTGTTTGGACCACATTCCACAGAAACACCATAGACCTACAATAAAGGGGTTATATAAAACAAAAAAAATTCCTAAAATAATATTCTTACTACCTGCAATGCACTGGTGATATTTTTTATTTTTTTGTATTCTCTTTCTTTTTTAAATTTTTTGTTAATCCAAGTTAGTTAACACAGAGTGTAGTAATGGTTTCAGGAGTAGAACTTAGTGATTCATCACTTACATAGAACACCCAGTGCTCATCACAAGTGCCCTCCTTAATGTCCATCGCCCATTTAAAAAGTGTGGGCCATGACTTACTAATGGGTTATAACCCACAGACTTAGAACAATTTCTGGAATAGATGTCTGAACAATAGATGTTGAGGGTTTGTAAAATGATTCTACACTACTAATTCTCCTTGGAGAAGCCATCCCCAGTGAAAAGAGTAAAGGTGTCACTTGGCAAGGTTTGGGGACAGTAGTGACCCCAAGTCGGGTTGGCATAGAGACACTTGCTAGGGGCAAACCCAAGTATATTAGAAAAATGACTTGAACCCTCATTGTCTAACATCAGACACAGGAAAAGAGCTCATTTGTTAACTTCTACATTGTTAATGGCTGGTTTCTGCATAAATGGCTTAAATTTGCAAATTTTGAAGGGTTTGACAAGGTTTATTTCTTATTTTATCTTTATTGGTGGATCTGAAATGTTAGGTCCCTGAAATAGTCTCTTATTAAAAGAAGGCATTTTTGTTCCAATGAGTAAAAAACGAAAGTAAAAAGAAAGCAAGAAAATTTGTTTTGAAAGAAGTTACCTGTTACAGTTTAATTTAGTAAACTAACTAAGTAATACGGAGTGAATCCTTGTTGATTCCATAGGTGGATGGTGGTATTAAGTCAATTTTTAAATACTCCTAACTCTTAAAAAAACTATTTAATAACATCTTCTCAGGAAAAAAAGGAAACAACACCACATTAATTGACTGTAAGCCTCATCCTACTTTCAGAGATATTTAAAATGCGAAAAAAAAAGTGCACCTTAATATGGACAAAATGTGGTAACTGGCACTTATTGAGTACCTACCAGGCCATGTATTAAGTACTTTATATATATTAATTCTTTTACAATTTTGTGAGGCAAATAACTGTGTAGGAACACTTGGGCTGCAAATTGTAGGCTGAACCACTTAAAGTGCTTAGAAGAGACCAGAGTCACAGATGTTCTTAGAACCTAAAAGCAGTGACTAACGTCTCTTTTGTTCAGAGGCCTATGGTCAGGTCTTTGCTTACTGACTAGCAAGGAAGCATCCCATTGGCCTAGCCTGGTCTTTGAGGTCTCTCAGCAGGGGAAGGACAAGGACCTGACTCTCATCCCCACCCCACATTGTAGAATTCAGAAAGAATCATCTCCAAAACAGAGTTGACAAGTAACGAGCAGAAGGAGGGCCAGACCCTGGGAAGATCAGAGCAATAGACCCTAGGCCCCCTGGTCTGAGTCTGGCTCTTGGTTGGTCACATCTAATTTATTAAGAAGAACAAAAACATCCATTTATTGAGCAACTACCAGGTGCCAGAAATTTTCTAGGACATTCGAAACCCATATTTCTTTAATCTTCACAAATGAGATGTTCACTGTCCACATTGTTCAGATGAGCAAGTGAGGTTAATTACATGCAGGTATCTAAAAGGAATTAGTCGGCAAGTCATTTCTTGGCAGCTCGGAGCATGTCACTGCATCCCATGTGTCTATCTTTCTTCCAGGAAAGTCCCCTTTTAACTGTGTGAGTGCTTTTCTTTGGTATTGTATAATTAGTGCATCAGGATAGCATTTCTTGGGAAAATTGATGACATAATTTCCTCAAGGAACACTCATTGACCCAAACTTTAACACCTCTTCTTTCATCTATTTCTAAAAATCCTGTGTCTGTATTTATGCAGATATATTGCCATTCCAGTTTCCATACCGTCTAATTCAATAAAGGCAACAATAACAGCAGCCCTGTGAGGCAGGGTATATGTAGAAATTTTATTATTAGTTCTGAGGTAAAAATCTATGAAATTGAGTCAATTGACATTCAAATACAATAAGTTAACAAAGCATTTTAATAATTCACAAGAAGTTCTCAGGTGCTTTGTTCATGAGAATAATTAATACCCCTCTGCATCTATGCACTTGGCAAGCGTCTCCCACAGCCTCCTGGTTCGAATTGTGGCAATACATCTCCACAACCTCCCTGCCAACATAGGGCTATAAAATGCAACATTAGGATTCCAAGCTTTGGGCTAATATTAGCATGTGCCTCTGTGGATCCTCCTTATTCCTTCTGCCGACCACAATGTGTGTTGCTTCCATGGGTCTTAGGAAAGAACTTGTTGCTTTACCCCCAGGCTGCTCTGTCTCCATTACTTTCCATTTTCGGATGGAACATGAAGAGAATGAAAAAGAATGTAATTGAATTGTAAACTCATAAATGATGTGGCCCTGCCAAAGAGAAGCTCCTGCCACAGTGAATGACTTACTCTTCCCATGCCTCATTACCTCTTCCAGCCTTGGTCTTTACTCAAACTTGTTCTCCACCTGTCATGAATTCCCTTTTTTCCTGGAGAGTTTACGTCACAGATTCCTGGGGTCCAGCCTGAGAAATTCCCATTGAGAAGGTCAGGCATGGGGCTCAAGAAGTTGCATTTCTAATAAGTCGGCCAGCTGATGCTGATGCTCCTGGTTCAAGATCGTAAATCCAAGTAGCCTTGCTCTTGCATAGATTGTAGGAATGATTCAAATGCTTGGAGAAATTGATTCTGGATTCTGGATTTAAGATGAGGATTTTTTTAAGTTAAGATGTAACCTTTCTCGAGGTGTCAATGAAAACTTATGTGCCCATGCAAATGTGCAACATATCACTTCCTAAGCTGAAGGAATTGTAAGTGAACTACAGATATGACCTGAAGAAGCTCCAGAGAGGAAAAATGAAGGTAAACAGAGTAATCCCTGAATGCCTCTCCAGAAAAGTGGTGACACTGTGTTTCCATTTTCAAGATTGCCTGAGATAGGTGATAAAGCCTGCAACCCATCTATGTTTGGGGATCTGATATAAGATCTCTACTCCTGGGATCCTCAAGGGCTAGAGCTTCAAACTAAGAGACAATGAGAAAAATAAGCCCACTGCTCAGGATGGGACAGCACTGAATGAAGGGGAAAAATAGAATACATAAACATTTCTCTCCGATTTCATAACTCCAAATTTGGTTTTGCAAAATTCGCATTGTCCACAGGGTAAAAAAATACCTTAAAAGGAGAATTTGATTAAAGAAGTCTCAAAATTTTAATATCTCTAGGTGATTACAAGAAGAAATGTACTTGTACTCTGATGGAATGCAGGCACAGGTCATGCTCTCCTCAAATTCCCACAGATGAATTAGCAAGAAACATGAATTCACAGTCAGACATACACACATACATGCAGGAAATACACATGGAGATAGGGCAGTGTGAGAAGAACCAGAGGAAAGAGCAAGCAGCAAAATAATACTCACAAATACCTAAATAAATTTGGAATTGTCAATGAAGCAAATAAGAACTCCTTTTTAGTATGTTTAACGAAAAAGCGGTTAAATGAATCATCTTCGTATTCCCCAATTACTTGCATGTAGTAATTACTCAAACAACATGAGTTGACAGAATGACAAAAAACGTAACTGCTTTTGTAGTAGACATGATCAAAATTAAATGCTTAAGGAGTGTTGGGAAATAGTAGTCAATTATATTCTGTTAGCAACAAGCCATTAGCATAAAGGAGTACCTTACCCCTGGAAGCTATTAGGTTAGTAATCCGATACCTTCTCTGAGCCTCTCAGAGCAGCTCTTCTCACTTATCCTTCATGAAGTTAAATATTTAAGGGAGGTTCTGAAGGATCTAGGCTCTTTGTTAGCCCTCGACACACATCTTTTAATTCTAAAAACTTCCTTTAGACTCTCGTCATAAGCTGCTAAGTCACCTAGCAGTAGAAGAGAAAATGCATGCTGCCTACGTATATGAGAAATTGGAGAAATCTCCAATTTCTCATATACGTATTGTTAATTGTTAAAAATAAGACTTTGTTCCCCTGAAATTGACTGTAGAGATAACTTAGACCAAAGCCTTTAAACTTGGGATCCACAGGCATTTGCGGACCCATTACTGGGGTTGGGGAGTGGAATCTGTAAACTTATGTATCAAAAAAAATGTACATATCTTTGGGGAAAGGATTCAGAAATCCTGTTAGTCTCAGACTAGCCCATGGCCCCCGGAAAGATTATACAAAGATTGATTTTTATATGTTTCCCCTTTTAAAAAAAATGATGTATGTGTCAGGAGGTGCCTGAGTGGCTCAGTTGATTGAGCGTCTGACTTTGGCTCAGGTCATGATTTCAGAGTTTGTGGGTTCAAGCCCCACATCGGGTTTTGCACTGACAGTGTGGAGCCTGCTTGGGATTGACTGTCTCTCCTCCTTCTCTGACCCTCCCCCGCTTGCTCTCTCTCTCCCTCAAAAATACATAAACATCTTTAAAAAATAAAAATATTAAAAATGGGGAACTGAGAGCGAGAAAGGTACAATGATTTGCCCAATATCACAACTTGACATGCACGTCTGCTCTCTGAGTTCCGGCCATATATATCTCAGGGGCTAAGTATATCCTTTCAAAAATTGCGTCATTGGTTAAGGCATCTAAAGTGTATTACGAGTATTTCCAATATTGATATCTTTCTCCACACATGGGAACATCTCTGAAGTTTTCCAAACTTGCTCAGTAACTTGCCATTCTGAAACCTACTCATACAGAATGTTTTCATTTCCTTTCTTGCAAGGAGATTACTGCACAGAGCCAGGTTTCTCCATTATACTTGAGAGTATTCTAGTCGGGCATCCAAACCAGCACGTCAGACAGGTGCTAAATCTCCACCATCCAGTAGACACTTCCTGTCGGTATTTGCACAGATAAAGGAAACAAGGGTCTGGCTTCGGCAAATTTTCAGATTTGGTCTGGCAACTCTGAAATACATATGGAGGCTGCTGAGAATCAGTAATTGTCTTCCCCAAAAAGCCATAATCGGCAGACTTGCAATTAGCATTAGAGACACCTTAAGAGACAAGTGGCTTTCCCGTAGGTCTCTTTGCATGCGGGGTTCGGTAGAAAGAGTTGGGACTGTGTCTGCCTCTTGCTAGCAATGGGACCCCAGTAAGTCTGTTTGACTGTCAGTTTAAAGTGAAATGGAATCACTTTAAGTGGATTGGGTATGCTTTTATGTATAACCTAGGCACTGGAAAAGGTCATTGCTTCGTTGAATATGTGATGAAAAATTGCTGTGCCACAGAGTTCATGCTCAAAAAAATGTGTATTTCATATGTGTTTTGCCCACTGAGCCTTTAGAAGTGAAATTAAACATATGTGATCCGCTATAGTAGCCGGCACCTGGGTGGCTCAGTCGGTTGAGCGTCAACTCTTGATTTTGGCTCAGCTCATGATCTCACTGTTTTATAAATTCAAGTTCCATGTAGGGCTCTGCACTGGCAGTATGGAGCCTGCTTGGGATTCTCTGTCTTCCTCTTTCTCTGATCTTCCCCCACTTGCACTGTCTCTGTCTCTCTCAAAATAAATAAACTTAAAAAAATGTTTTAAGAAGAATACTTATTCCACACAGGATTATTACTAAGGGGTGAATAACTTATGATACCTGAGCCTTCCTCAGGCTGGGGCCGAGTTGTAGTTTCCTTTGGATCCAGGGTCAACCCATTGCCATTTGTGTGATTCCAGCTGATTTCCTGAAACTTTCTGGTTATCGCTTTCACGATCTATAAAACAAGAACAAAGATAGTACCAATAATGTTAGACTTAAAAGGATCGAGGTACTAAATGTAATGTCCTTAGAAGAATTCTTTAAGTTCTCAATCAATATTATTTTTATCATAACCATTACAATTCATGCTCACAATGCCTAGGATAGGCCCCAACATTCATTCATTCATTCATTCATTCATTCATTTTTATTTTAGGGAGCAAGCAAGAGAGAGAGCAATTGAGGAAGAAGGGCAGAGGGAGAGGGAGGGGAGGGGGAGAGAGAGAAAGAGAGAGAAAGAAAGAGAGACAATCCTAAGCACCATGGGGAGCTTGATCCCACAACCCTGGGATCATGACCTGAGCTGAAATCAAGAGTCAGACACTCAACCAACCGAGCCACCAGGTGCACATTTTAAAATTCGATTGCCTCGATATTTATAGATGATCAATGGTATTTTTAGAATTAATAAATGTTGAGCAACCAGGTTGGCACCCAGCACATAATAGGGGCTCAGTAAATGCATTTGGATGGAACAGATGAGCTACTATAGTGTTTGGTGCATGATAGGCACTTGAAATGTAAAACTTGGTCTCCTCTGAAGTTGCTGTCTCCTCCTGCGCATCCTTGAGGGTATAATCTTCCCTCAGAGACGTTGGTGACAGTAGGACTCCTGAGAACTACCTGGGCAGCTAGCTTCTCAGCCGTGCCTTCATCAGTAAGAAATCTTTTCACAAAATGAAAGGGTACAGCTGCTGAAAGTAGAGAAGTGGAACACAATATGTGGTCCCAACGGAGCCAGGGAAAATAACCCTGTGGTGTCTGCAGCCCCAAACCCAGGATGACGGGTGTTGGCAAATTTCCATACCCAACCACAGGCCAATGGCTTTGGGCTCCTCAGCCTCATTCTGTGAGTCAGAGGCAGAGGAGCCCTTTGTAAACCATGACCTTCCCCCTGATTTTCTACCTCTTGGGCCTGGCCTAAGGGAAGGACTTCATGATACTTTGACCACCTACAGGCTCCCTCAGTAGCTGTGTAAACCTGAGTGAGTTACTTTCAAATCTGTGTGCCTCACGCACCTCTAAACTGGAGGTGAAAATAGCACCTGCCTTTGGGTATTGTTGTGAGAGATTAAATGTGTTAACATATTATGTGCTGAGAACAGTACCTGGGTTCAAGCTGACGCTTGAACAACACGGGTTTGAATTGTGTGAGTCCACTTACAGGTGGATTGTTTTTATAACAGCTGATTTTCTTTTCTTTTTTTTTAATATTTGGGAAAGCACAAGTTGGGGGGTGGTTGGCAGAGAAAGGGGGACAGAGGATGTGAAGCAGGCTCTGCACTGACAGGCTGACAGCAGCAAGCCTGATCTGGGATTGAACTCATGAACCACAAGATCATGACCTGAGCTGAAGTTGGATGCTCAATCGATTGAGCCATCCAGGTGCCCCCAGATGACTTTCTTAATAACATTTTCTCTTCTCTAGCTTACTTTATTATAAGAATACAGTATGTAATATGTAAATCCTACAAAATATGAGTTGAGTATGCTATAGTAGGCTATCAGTCGTCAAATTTTGGGGGTAGTCAAAAGTTTGACTCTACAGAGGGTCACCACCCATAATCCCAACACTGTTCAAAGGTTAACTGTGGTAAGATGGTAATATGAGTAGAAGTTAATATTGGTTATTACTAATACTACTCTGTGTACGACACAGGATCTTCAGGCATAGTTTGGGAACAGATGGGAATTGCACAGTTTCTTATTACAGAATGGTTTTCATAGCTCAGATTTTAGAGTTAAAAGTCCCAGGTTCAGTTCCTGGCTGTTCACTTACCAGTGAATGAACTTTGGTCAACAGGATACCCTCTCTGAGATTCAGTTTCACCATCCTACATTGGCTGAGCCACCCACTTCCCTTCCCGCAGGGCTCCTGTGTGTACCAAATAGGACAACAAATGAAAAGTGCTTTCTAAGCTGAAGGGGCAGGACAGTGGTACTGCTGTCCCCCAGAGACTCCGGCTGCCTCCCAACACCCCTGCTGGAGGATAGATGCTATGCTGGTGATTCAGAGAAGGAAGGGCTCAATGGTCCCATACAACCCTGGGGTTCTGGGCAGTATTCACTCAGCTCTAGGCTGGGGATCTCTGACTGTGTAGTAGTAGCATGTGCTGTCAGCCTGGATGTGGGGAGGAAACCTCATTTCCTTTAAAGAATCATGTGGCTGGTCTTGTAGGCATAGCTTCTTAGATAGGCTCATACAGTGGAGTCCCTTTAGCAAAGCAAACGATCTTATCAACTCTTCTAGTTTAACAACAACCATATCTTTTTTTTATTCTTAAATTTTTATTTAAATCCAAGTTAGTTAACATACAGTGTAACAATAATTTTAGGAATAGAATTTAGTGATTTATCACTTACCTATAACATCCAGTGCTCATGCCAACAGGTGCCCTCCTTAATGCCCATCACCCATTTAGTCCATCCCCCCCACCCAATACCTCTTCAGCAAACCTCAGTTTATTCTCTGTATTTAAAAGTCTCTTTTATCTGTATCTGTATCTGTATTTAAAAGTCCTTCTCTCTTTTTATCTTATTTTTCCTTTCCTTCCCTATGTTCATCTGTTTTGTTTCTTAAATTCTGCATGTAAGTGAAATCATATAATGTTTGTCTTTCTCTGACTGACTTATTTCACTTAGGATAATACACTCTGGTTCCAGCCACGTTCTTCCAAATGGCAAGATTTCATCCTTCGTGATACAAGTAATAGTCCCTTCTATATATACACCATGTCTTCTTTATCCATCCATCACTAGATGGACATTTAGGCTCTTTCCTTTCTTTGGCTGTTTCAACAAGCATATCTGATTTATCAATATCTACTATATATCAGGCACCCTTCTAGGGACTAAGGGTACAGCAGTCCCCGTCTTCATGGTGCTCAGCTTCTCTTTAGAAGCCCTTCATCTCAAATGCAAAGAAACTGAGGCCGGAAGCTCAGAGGTGGAAGGACTTGGGCGTGTCATGTTTTCATTTTGCAGCTGAGCTGGACCCACAGCCCAGGTGGCCGCTCCCAGTCCAGACTTACTTCTCTAAGCACGGTCCCACAGACTGAGTAAATTATTCTCCCTTTTCTTTCCTCAGGAGTTACCTGTCAGCTCCCAGCCTCCAAAGAACATGGTATGCAGTGACTGTAAAGGACCATGTGCCTTTAGGAGAAGAATGGAATCATTATTTTACATTGTGCTTACTTCCCCTACATTTTGCTGATGGCACTATTTTTGCCACGCAGCTTATTAACAAGAGAAGATGCTAGGAGCATGGCAGATAAAGTTACTGAAAACTTGCTCAGCTCTGCAGCCTCTTGGGCCTCCTTGTTTGCTATTTTCAATTGCATCCCTTTCTCTGGCTTGTTGCTATGCTTTGGAAAATTGTTTAACATTCAGGGCCTTTGTGGGCCTGCCTGAGCTGGTTTCCCTCAGAAGGCGTGGTTCTGGGCATGGACGTGGTGCTTCCACCATGAAAGGAAATGCATTTCCCAGGACAGATACCGACTTCTCCCTGTCCCTCCTCCTTAGGGGTCTTCAAAGGCCTTTAGCAAAGCAGAGAACTAACAGAAAAACCCATTTTGGACATTTTACTCATTCAGTTGTAGTAATTCACTTTCAAGTGCTTATTTACCAGGTATTTGTTTGTGTTTCAATATCTCAGCGGACACCGTTCCTATGTGAAAGGCCTTTCTCTCAGTAGTAGTAGCTGCCACTCTTGAGTGCTTTTCATGGCCCAGGCGTGGTACCCAGGGGTTTATTTGCCTTGGCTCTTTTCATCCTGGCAAAATGCTATGGAGTAAACACCACTAGCCCCATTTTATAGATTAGGAAATGGAGGCCCAGAGAAATGAAACTCTTGTCTGAGATTATATGCTCCGTAAGCATCAGGTCTGGGACTAGAACTCAGATCTACCCGACCTCAGAGCATGTGTTCTCAATTACTAAGTGTGGCTACTAGTCCACAGATTTCTTTTTATGGGCAAGCAACAAAAGGAAACAGCATGACATAGCAATAAAGGCAGCGCCCCTTCATGCTGTTCGTGCATTGAGTCATCTTATTCCCTGAGTTCCTATTCTGCTGTTTCTGGAGTTCGGTTTTTCTAATAGAATGAGTATCTATTATGTGAAACTTCATTAATGTTGAACCTATGTCATGGGAAGCCTAGGCTATCTTAGTGACATAGAATCTAAATATAAGACTATGATAAAGGCATAATGATAATACCCCAAGCTTCTTTATTTCTTCCAGGTTCTATAGGGCCATTGTGTATGGATATATAATCTTCTTCTGTCTTCCTAAGAATCTGGAAAGGTTTCCAGGGCACAGCCCAGAGTGGCTTCGCTCTGAGTCAGTAGCTTAAGGATGTGTGTTTTGTAGGTAAGTGGAAATGGCTTCAAATTACAACTTGCCCACATGCCACGGTGGGCCATCAGAAAATTACTTCACTTCTCTGAGCTTCAATTTCTTTATCCATGAAATGAGCATAATAATACCTTTTAAGGGTTATTTAAGGCATCAGTAAAATAATGTAAAGACATTGTAGAATTGTTAAGATTATGTTTGCAAAGAGTAGACGCTATTAAATAAACCTTGGCTGCTAATGTTACTACTCACCGAATACCATCCATATCGCATGCACCTTTTCAATCCATCTGATACCAGATATTGAATTCTATGTGTCTGCTGTCATTCCCAGTATTGGGCATAACCATATATGCTTAATAACAATAATAATAGTAATAATAATATATAAAGTCACTAGCTCTGTCTTAGAATAACACCAAAAACAATGACAGTAAAAATAGTCAATATCACACTTAACATTTGCTAAAATTCAACCTCTGAACTAAATTTATAATTCTAGGAGACACATTGCTGACTCCAAAATGCAAGGCAATCATCATCATAACTAATATTTATTATGACTCAACTTATTTATTTATTTAATTAATTTATTTATTTTTGAGAGAGTATATGAGCAGGGGAGAGGGGCAGAGGGAGTAAGAGAGAGAGAGAGAAAGAGAGAGAGAGAATCTTAAGCAGGCTCCATGTCCAGAGTGGGGCCTGACATGGGGTTTGATCCTATAACCCTGGGATCATGACCCAAGCTGAAATCAAGAGTCTGATGCTCAACTGACTGAGATACCCAGGTGCCCCAAGCCTCTACATATTTAGGCATCTGAAAAAATAGTTCTATTTTTTATTTTCCTCTGTTTTTGATACTCACATAGACACTTTTAAGAAGCTAAGCACATGCATCTTTTGCAACAAGATGCAGTCCCACCCTACCCTGCCCCATCACTTCCTCAGCATGTGTTTTCGACAGTTATTTAGCCACTAAGTTTGTTGTGGGAATTCAAAAAGGAAATGTATCGACAGTGCTTGGATCCTAGGAATACTCATATTTTAACCACTATTGAGATCATTGTTATCATTATAATTATGAAAAAGATTGATTGGAAATAGCAGATCACATTATGGGATCATACATGTCATCACTCCCTCAGTGCATATGTAGGTATAACCTAAGAAAGGAGGAAAGTGAAATCCATCAAAGCCAGGCACATGTCATTGTTTAGGTAACTGCACCCTCCTAAATACATTGCATTTCTTCCCCTTTTCAGCAGTTAAACTCCCTTGGCTGAAGGACTCGTGTATTTGTGTTTAGGCTCACTCAGACCAAATTTGTTTCCACTGTGAATAGAAGTAAATGGCATGTGAGAATCCTTTCATCTCTGTTTTCTTTATTAGTTATATAACATGACATTTTTAAAGCGTGAGGGCTAGGATTTTTTTTTAACACGTCATTTTGTGCATTTCAAAATTAAACAAATAGCTTGAGACTTTATGTCTCAACTATAAAAGCTTTAATAGTTCAGATTATATAAAAAAATAGTAGGAGCACATCATTTGCTGAGCAACAGGATTTTAACTTCCATAAGGAAAGTCCTGGTAATGTCTTACTTCCCTTTGTCTAGAGGCTGGTAGAGTTTTCTGCATTTAAAAGAGGCTTGATAAATGTATAAATGCAGAGTTTTAAATTTTTTTTAGCTGAATAAGTGAAGAAATAAAAGAACCCATCTCAGTACACCTAATGAGGTCTTTGCACTTAGTTTGGCAGAGCTTTAAAATTCCAGGCTTTCTGTGACTCTTTATAGGATCTGGACAGTATAGGAGTATGCCGGCTTATTGTCATGAGCAGCTAATAAAAAAACAGTAGTGGGGTGCCTGGGTGGCTCAGTCTGTTAAGTGTCTGACTTCAGCTCGGGTCATGATCTCACGGTTCATGAGTTTGAGCCCCACGTTGGGCTGTGCAGACAGCTAGCTCAGAGCCTGGAGCCTATTTCAGATTCTGTACCTCCCTCTCTCTCTGACCCTCCTCTGCTCATGCTGTCTCTCTCTCTCTCTCTCAGAAATAAATAAAACATTAAAAATTTTTTTTAAAAAAGCAGTAGCAATCATGTTTGAGTTCCTACTGGGTGCCATGCATGTGCTGAAAGTGTTACAGATATGATCTCAGTTAGCCCTCGTCTGGACTCCATGATCTCACTCACATATCCATTTCACAGGTAAGAAAACTGAGGCTCAGAGAGAAGAAGGGGTTTCCATGTTTACACAGCTGGTGAGTGGTAGGGCTTTCCAAAATGGGTCTGCCAGCCTCTGAAACCCACATTCTAAAAAAANATTAAAAAAAAAAAAAAAAAAAAAAAATGAAACCCATATTCTTCCAGGCATGTCACAGCCCTTCTGCCTACGTCAGCCAGATCTTTTCTTTACTAGAGTTGCATTCAGAGCCAGAACATCGCTAGGAAGGCAGAATGGCTAAAAATACCCAACTCCGCTACTCTTTGACCTGCCTGGGGACTGCTTGTGAGAGTCTCAGCTAGCAATGAGTACCAGGAAATATCACTAAAATCCCATCAGTCCCTGGAATAATCAAGTCCACAGACACAATTGATCTTCGAAAAGCTCATTATAGATCTGAATAGAAAGGCATTTCATTTGGAAGCCCAGCCCACATTACATGAGATCAAAGAAGGAAGGAGTCCCCTCGTGGGTTTGAGGATGACTTAAATGCCAACAGAGCCCAATCTAGCTCTCTTCCCCTGGTCTCCTTTTCGGGTCAAGGATCAGTTTTGCACAGACAAACTATGGAAACTCAGATGGAAGGCATAGTCCACGAATAAGGCTGCTGTGTGTGTGTGACCCACACTGCCTTCTGCATTTTAATTAGGAAGTTTGGAATTTATGACCATTATTTCTTCCGCTGTGCTCTCCTTGCTTAAAGTTAATTAAGTTTGCTGCTCTCCAGATGCTCAGCTCCCAGTGCCCTGAGGAAGGGAAGCTGTCTGTGTGTGAAGGCCCCAGAGCTGACAGGAAGAGTCACCAGATTGTTATTCAGCCGCAGGATTCCCTGGCCTCCTAAGACCTTGCCACTTTCCCCACAGCTTAACACTGAGGAGCTTCTTGCTGCCAAGGACACAGAGACAGCAATCCTTTCCTCTGGGCTTCCACAGAATGTGGCAGAGCACTGAGTGAGGTATTCCCTCTGTATGTCACCACCAGGGGTCACACAACTGTGGCATTACGAAGCTAACGTGTGCTGAGCATTCCTTCCATGCTAGGGAGAGAGTGATCTGTGACATGACTCAGGAAGTTAACTTGTTCTCAGGCCCATTTCAGTGTGAGGGTTTCTGTACTGAAACTATATCTGGCATCTGGTTCTAATTTCAGGGCCATTTTAATTCTTTACTCCAATCTTACAATGATCTCAAGTAGGACATCTCGATGGACTCATGACTAATCAGCCCGTGATCACACATAACTGTGGTGTCATGCATTTAGTATCTTTCCATTTTTGGGGGGGACCTTGCTATGACTCAGCTATGACAGTAAAAGTCTCAACGCCGTGAAATAACTTGTAGTTGTGCTTATTCACTATGCTAGGACTCTGCATTACATCAAAAAAGGTGTTATTCAGTCAGTGGTTACAGGACATATACTTCAACCTCAACGCTTCAACTGGATGCACGTCTGTGCACCCACGTATACCCATGCACATACACACGTATACTAGACAGAATGAAACACCGACAGGTTAGTTAGTACCCTGTCGACAACAACACAGCAAGTAAGCATCTACCCTTTGACTCAACCAGCTGCTGCTCACCGATATCCCAAACTACAGTACAAGCACATGCAGAAACACGTACCCTAAAATCTCCCTCTGCTCTAGTAGGGGCCTCTCCCAAGTTACTAGAGAAAAACAAATCAGTAAGTAAATAAGTAAGTAAGTAAATGCTCCAAAGATAATTTTGTACATACCTTCAAATCATTTCACTATTAGCAAAGGCTTACTCAGAGCTCTCTGTCTGATAGAATGTTAGAACACTACTGCCCAAAAGAAATGTACATTTAGTAGCCACCCTAAAAAAAGTAAGAAGCAGACACAAATACTTTTAACAATATATTTTATTTGTACCAACAGATCCAAAATAGTACCATTTTGGTTAAGTGTCCGACTTTGGCTCAGGTCATGATCTCACGGTTCATGGGTTCGAGCCCCGTGTCGGGCTCTGTGATGACAGCTCAGAGCCTAGAGCCTGCTTCGGATTCTGTATCTCCCTCTGTCTCTGACCCTCCCCTGCTCATGCTACCTCTCTCTCTCAGAAATAAATAAAACATTAAAAAATTTTTTAAAAATAGTACCATTTTGATACGCATCCCATATAAAAACTATCAGCAGTGTGTTTTATATTCTTATTATTCATCTAGGTTTTTAAAATCCAATCTATATTTTACAGCCCGTCTCCATCTTAAGTGGCCACATTTCAAATGATCCATAGACACATACGGCTAGTGGCTACCACATTAGACAGCACAACTCTGGAAAGTTGCTGGAGGAGGGATGAATAAATAGAGTTTCCACTCTCAAGGAAGCAGCAGGGGAATAAGCAGGTAAGACAGTGATGAGTTCAGCCCAGTATGGAAAGTTCAGTCACAGGGAACACACAGGGTATATTGGGAGGACACAACAGGGGTCATGACCCAGCCTGTCAAAGGGGAAACACAGGGAAGTTTTCTGGAGGACCTGGTGTTTGACCTGACTCTCAAATGAGGAGTAGAAGTAAGTCAGATAAAATTAGATAAGGTGTTTTGAGGAAAGGGGGGTGGTTTTGTGCTAAGTCTGAGGAAGCATGAACTGCTCAGGGACATGCACACAGCTAAGTGTGTTTGGAGGGGACACGCTGTGGCATAATGATAATGGACATGGATTTGAATCGTGACTCTGTCATGTAGTTGGACAATTGACTTTGCTTCCATAAACTTTAAGCTCCTCTTCTGCAGAATGAGAATAATACCATCTACCTTAAATATTTTACTTAGGATTATATCACCCAAAGTATTGAACACTCTTGATGCATGGTAGAAGGCTAAGGAAGGGTAAGCTTAATGGTTAAAGGAGAATTTGAGACAGATGAAGCTGTAGAAATAAGCAAGAATGAGCTCATGGAAGGTCTCATAGATCATATGAAAAGCAGTAAAGAGTCAGAGTTTTCAAGCAAGGAAATGAGTCTTTTTGTTTGTCGAATCAATGGTTTCACAAAGATTTAATGAGCACCTACCATGTGCCCAACACTATTCTATGAATAGAGATAATAGTGATAAACATGACAAGCTTTTTACCCTGAAGAAGCATAGATTCTAGAGAAATGAGACAGTCTAATACAAGTAGCCAAGTCAATATTAAATAATATCAGTGTGTTTTAGTCTTTGTATCTCAAGAGGAGACAATATTGGAATTAGGGCTTCATCTGTTGGATTGCAAATGAATTAAACAGCTTGAATCAAAAGCTCAGATTTACCACCCGAGTCTTCCTTATGTCTGGGATGTGCAGTGACTTGAGGAAGACCAAAGCTTGGCCATAGTGATCGTGGGTGATCAAGGCCTTCTGGCAACAGTGAGCTGAGGAGAGGTATTAATAATGATAATCCATGTAAAGAGTTCCAGTTTTCCCTAAGTAGTGCTTTAAAGAGGGATTCTGGGGACATGTGCGTGGCTCATTCGGTTGGGTGTTCAACTTCGGCTTAGGTGATGATCTCCTGGTTCATGAGTTTGAGCCCTGCATGGGGCTCTGTGCTGACAGCTCAGAGCCTGAAGCCTGCTTTGGATTCTCCCTCTCTCTCTGCCCCTCCCCCACTTGCACTCTGTCTCTCTTTCTCAAAAAAAATAAACGTGAAAAAAATTTAAAAATATATAAAACAAAGAGGAATTCTGGCTCTAGGGATCTGACTGACTCAGGTTAGAATCCTAGTTGTACCATATAATGCTAACCATGGTAGACAGTCTCAAAAAATGGCTGCTATGATTTCCTTCTATACATGTCTGTGCCTGTTGATCCATCCATCAAGAGGGAGAGTCTGTTTCCCTTCCCTTTGAATCTAGGCTTTACTACTTTGCGACTTAACTTGATCGATAGAATTTGGGAGAAATGATGTCCTCCCACTTCTAGACATGTGATGCTTTCAAATATGTGAAGAAAAGCTTTTTGACCAGATTAAAAATCCATTTAACTATAAAAACTAACAAATTAACAATAGTAGGAAAATTCCTCATTCTTGAAAAGGGCATTTATAAAAAATCTACAGCTAACCTTATTCTTTGCTGAAATACTAAATCAATATTAAATCTTGATCAACGTTAGATCAAGAAGGATGGAAAAATGTCTATTTCTAACCATTACCATGTCTATTTAACATTGTACCACAGATCCTAGCTGTTACAATATTTAAAGGAAAGGGGATAAAAGATATAGTAAGTGTGAAGGAAGAGTTAATAGTCTCTTTAGAATTGAAATGTTTATATTAAAATTTTTAAGAAAAATTAAAAACAACTATAAGAAATAATAAGTGTATTTAAAGAAATTGTGTGTTTACATACTAGTGGCAAGTATTAGAAATAATTTTAGAAAAACAATTCCTTTGGGGCATCTGGCTGGCTCAGTCAGTGGAGTATGCGACTTTTGACCATGAGTTCAAGCCCCATACTGGGCCTAGAGCTTACTTTCAAAAAAGGTAACTTTGTTTATAGTAACATCAAATATATAGACATAGACATAGATATAGATTTAACACTTAGGAATAAATTTAACAAATGACCTCTATACTGTAAACAATAGAATGCTATGGAAGAAGTTAAAGAAGTCTTAAATATTCATGGATAGAAAAAAAATTTTTTTTTTCAAATGTTTATTTATTTCTAGGAGACAGAGAGAGAGACAGCGTGAGCAGGGGAGGGTCAGAGAGAGAGGGAGTCACAGACTGAAACAGGCTCCAGGCTCTGAGCTGGCAGTCAGCACAGAGCCCGACGCGGGGCTCGAACCCACGAACCGTGAGATCATGACCTAAGCGAAAGTCGGACGCTTAACCGACTAAGCCACCCAGGCACCCCTAAAAAATTTTTAATCTTTATTTATTTTTGAGAGACAGAGAGACAGAGTGTGGGTGGGAGAGGAATGGAGAGAGAGGAAGACACAAAATCCAAAGCAGGGTCTTGAACTCACAAACTGTGAGATCATGACCTGAGCCGAAGTTGGACCCTTAACTGACTAAGCCACCCAGGTGTCCCAAGACTCCTGAAGATGTTATTCTCTCTACATGGATCTACAGATAAATTTATCCCAAATCATAATCACAGCAGACGTTTTTTAGAAAATTGACAAACTGATTCTGCTATTTAAATAGAAAAGCAAAGAACCTAAATAATCCAAATCAATCTTGAAATGGAACAATGTTGGAACACTTACACTACTGGAGTTCATGATTTATCATACATACACAGTAATCAGGCCAGTGTGATGCTAATATTAGGGCTGGCACATAGATCAATAGAATAGAACAAACAGGCAGAAAAAGATCCACATACGTATTTTTTCCCCAGTAGACATTAAAGGAAACAAGTGGAGAAAGAAAAGTCTTTTCAACAAAGCAAGTGAGAATAACTGCTTACCCATAAGAAAAATAACGAAACTCATTCCCTCTATAAATTGCATAAAACTTTAGAGTAAAACATAGAATATCTTCTTGACGTAAGTATAGCAAAGTATTTCTTAGAAAAATAACAGAAAGGAATAATCATGAAAGAAATAAAAGATAAATTGGAGTTCTTCAATATTAAAATTTGTGCCTATGAAAAGACAGCATTAAAAAAATGAACAGGCAAGCCACAAACTGTAAGAAAATACTCAAATAATGTCTATCTGGCAAAAACTGGTATCTAGGCTCCATAAATAATTCTTGCAGCCCAATAAGGAAAAGATAAACACCCTCCCCAAAATTGGTAAAAGACTTGAACAGACACTTCACAAAGAAAGATACATGAATGACCAATAAGCCCATGAGAAAGTGCTCAATATCATTTGTCATCAGAAAAAGACAAATATAACCACAATGAAGTGACTGCAGGCCCTCTGAAGTGGCTAAAATTAAAATGACTGACACCAAATGTTGATGCGGTTTTGGAAAAAACGGACCTCTCATTTATTGTTGGTAGGAATGTAAATGGTACAATGACTTTAGAAATGTTTGCACTGCCTCGTATATAACTAACCATGCACCCATAAGAAAGGAAAACAGAAGTGCACCAAAGACTGGTACTAGAAGTCTTGGAATTTTGTTTTAGAGGGAAAGAGAGTGTGTGAGTGAGCGAAGGAGAGGGCCAGAGGGTGAAAGAGAATCTTAAGCAGGCTCTATACTCAGCACAAAACCGGATGCTGGGCTCAATTCCACAACGCTGGGATCATGACCTGAGCTGGAACAAAGGGTCTGACGCTCAACTGACTGAGCCACCAAGGTGACCCCCAGGAGCTTTATTCTTTTTTTTTTTTTTATGTTTTTTATTGATTTTTAGGAGAGAGAGAGAGACAGCGTGAGCAGGGGAGGGTCAGAGAGAGAGGGAGTCACAGACCGAAACAGGCTCCAGGCTCTGAGCTGGCAGTCAGCACAGAGCCCGACGCGGGGCTCGAACCCACGAACCGCGAGATCATGACCCAAGCGAAAGTCGGACGCCTAACCGACTAAGCCACCCAGGCGCCCCCAGGAGCTTTATTCTTAACTGCCCAAACTGGAAGCAGTCCTGAGGGCAGAGAATGAATAAACAAAGGTTGGTATGCTCAGGCAGAAGAACACTGCACCACAGTTAAAAGAAAAAGAAACCACTATGACACACAACAGCACGGTTGATTCTCAGTAACAATATCATGAGTGAAATAAGGCTTCTATAAAAGAATACATACTATATGATTACATTTAAATGAAATTCTAAGGGTGCCTGGGTGGCTCAGTTGGTTAAGCATCTGACTCTTTTTCAATTTGTATTTATTTTTTTTAATTTAATTTTTTTTAATTTACATCCAAGTTAGCATATAGAGCAATAATAATTTCAGGGGTAGAATCATTGATTCATCCGCTACATATAACACCCAGTATTCATCCCAATAAGTGTCCTCCTTTACGCTTCTTGCCATTTAACCCATCTCCCCACCCACAACCCCTCCTGCAACCCTCAGTTTGTTCTCTGTATTTAGGAGTCTCTTATGTTTTGTCCCCCTCTCTGTTTTTACAGTATTTTTGTTTCCCTTCCTTTATGTCCATCTGTTTTGTATCTTAAATTCCTCATATGAATGAAGTCATGATATTTGTCTTTCTCTCACTAATTTTGCTTAGCATAATACCGCCTAGCTCCATCCATGTTTTTGCAAATGTCAAGATTCATTCTTTCTGATTGCCGAGTAATACTCCATTGTATAGATATACCACTTCTTCATAAGCATCCAAGTCTTGATTTTGGCTCAGGTGATGATCTCATGGTTTGTGGGATCAAGCCCCACATTGGGCTCTGAGTGACAGAGTGGAGACTGCTTGGGATTCTCTCTCTCTCTGACTCTCCCCTGTGTGCTCGCTCTCTCGCTCTCTCACAAAAATGAATAGATAGAAACAAACAAACAAACAAACAAAAAAGAAATTCTAGGTCAGACAATAGTTCTCTGAAGTGGGGAAAAAAAATCCAAATAGTGGTTGCCTCTGGTAATGAGATATGAGAGTAGATACTGACTGAAGTAAGGAAATATTCTGGGGTGAAGGCAACAGTCTGTATCTTGACAGAAGTTTGGGTTATAAGGATGTATGATTTTGTCAAAGCTCTGCAAATGTACAGTTAGGATTTTTGCACTGTATGATGTAGAGATTTTACATCAAAGGAAAAAACTGTAAACAAATACTGAAGTGTAGTTAAAGCTATACATACTGAAGTCTTCAGGAAGAAGTGTTCTGATATTGGCAATTTAGTGTAAAAGTGTCAAAAATGAAATGGTTTGATGAATAGATAGAAAGATGGAAAAGTTAAAGTGAATATAGCATAAGATTGATGTTCTATGGATAGATATCAGGTGCCTACTATAAAATTACTTCAATTTTCCTGTGTGTTTGAAAATTGTTATAGTTTTGAGAAGCAAAGCTTGTGATTTCTCAGTGTGGTAATGGCAGTACCCAAGTCTGCCACTGCTACATTGACTTAACCATTCTGTGCCTAAGTTTCCCAAGATAAAATCAGAGGGCATTTCCTTGTAGCCAGGCAAGGATTGTTAAAAAATGCCTATGTGTGACACGCTCAAGGATCTAGTATAAACTCAAAATAAATGAGTCTTATGTTTTATACCTTAAAGTCACCCAGTAAAGTTTCACTTAAATAAGAGAATTATAGTTTGTAATAGAATAATTATAGATCTTTCCAGTCATTTCACTTCCTTTGTTTGCTCCTCTTTTATCCAAGGATAATAACAGATGAAGTCTTTCTACATTTCAGATTTTATGCTCTTTATAAAAGTAAAATGTGTCTGGGTGAAAAGATAATAAGAAAGAAAAGAAAGAAAAGAAAGAAAGAAAGAAAGAAAGAAAGGAAAGAAAAAGAAAATGTAGCTGTTATCAGAATCATGTGAATTCAGATAAATGAGGGATGACAGAGACCAAGTTTGCTTAGTTCTCTGTCCTGGAGACATTGAAGTATATATACACCAGAGGAGCACCATCAAATCTGTCCTATGATAGAGGGCACCTAGGAAGAGTTGGATACCTAGAGTCAAAATTATGCAAAATTATGCTGATCAGGAAAGCAAGGTTCCATACAAGTCCTCTTCCCTCTGGACACCTGGTGTCATGCTAGGGAGGTGATGAAAAGGAATATGGTTCCTTGCCTACACTTTCAGGGGAGAAACAGTCATTCTGATTAACAGCCATCTCTTCCAGTCATCAGATTAAGATCCTGGCCTTCTCCTCTTCCTGCAGTAAGGTCAGTGCAGCCATATCCAGCCCTGGTACAAAAGGTCTAATGTGGTGTCCTCACTTAAAGATGTGAAAATCTGCAACACTGCCAAGAAAGCATTTATTCAACACAAATTAGCATCTGGTCTTGTATATTTATATTTATTTTATATGTATTTATATTTAAATAATGGATATTTAACCATCAGGCTCTTGGAAATTTTTCCTTTGTAAAGATCTTTTAGGAGAAACACTCATTTGCAAGCAGTTGATCAGTTCATCAAATTGGATATAAAATATCATGGCACCAGGAACTTCTGTCCTGTGCGTTTGCCAAGGGGAGAATCCCAAAGCTTTCTAGGGCTCTAAGAGTTTCTTTCAAGGATGCTCAATTTAACCAGTGAAGGAGAAGGAATGTATCACTGTATAAAGAGCTAAACATTTCCTCTAAATGCTATTGCCTTTCGAGATAGTATTGCCTTAAAGCATCAGTTGTACGGGTCAAACAGCTTTACGGGTGCTTGTCTAATCCATCCATCCGCTTTGATTTCACTTAAAGGAACAATATTCCTTTTAATCATAACAGAAAAGAGCACAACAGTGATATTTTCTCCTCTTATTCCCTTTGCAAAGGCTGCAAATGACATTGCTTTGGGACAAAGTAGTCATTTTTAATTTAAAAAATAGGGACATCATCTTTACCTAAAATACACTCTCTGAGCAAAAGTTGACTGGTGACATGATACAGAGTGAGTCACCTGAGACACAAAGTCTTTTCATATCTCAGGGATATAGGAGAAGATGGTGCCGTGAAATTCCTGGCGTAAATAATGCTCTACTCTTTATCAAATATTCTGTCAAAATGCATTGATTTGCTTCATGGTAATAAATCTCATTTTAATTTATTCTCTTGGGGCACCTGGGTGGTTCAGTAGGTTAAGCGTTCGATTTTGGCTCAGGTCATGATCTCACAGCTCGTGAGTTTGAGCCCCGTGTTGGGCTGTGCGCTGACGGCTCAGAGCCTGGAGCCTGCTTCAGATTCATCTCCCTCTCTCTCTCTGCTCCTCTCCCCCACTCACTCTGTCTCTCTCAAAAATAAATTAAAACATTAAAAGTTTTTAAAATTAAAATAAAGAAATAATTTCTTCTCTTAACCATGGTGATGTCCACAAACTCTCATAGCTACCTGTCCATTTAGTTATTCATTCTACAGTTACTGAGTACTCAGTATGTAAGCACTGCACCAAGAAACTGGGATTTAAAAATGCTTAAGACATCACCCCTGTCCCCAAGGAGTTCATATTCTAACTGGGGAAATGACAGATGAACAGTCAACTATGATGAAATGTGAGATTGATAAACTTCCTGTGGCATTTTACACTTTCCCAAATGATACAAGGCAGTCAAGGAAGCAATTTTTTAGTCCCATTTCATAAATTTATAACACTGAGGCCCAGGGGTGTGACTTCCCCAAAGTCACACAGCTAGTTAGCTGCTAATACTGGAAGTAGAACTCAGGCCTTTTCTTTGCTAACCAAGGCCTTTTTTTTCTGTCAAAGCCCAGTGTCTATATTTAGTGATTATGCTTATTGCCTTAGTTAACTTTGAATATCTATTTTGTGCTTAAAAAAGAACCCAAATCATTTTTGCTTCAAGAAAAAAAGCTGACTTTCCTAATTGCAAGCTTAACCAAGTACTAGAGTATGTATGCCTTGTGCATAGATCATTACCAATTAAAGTGTGTAGAAGCAGCTGATGTAGCTAATCTTGTGGGAAGTAATGTGCAAAATTGAAGTTACACTCCTCCGGGTGCTCTAGAAAAGTAGCCATTTTGTTTTGAAAGAGAAGAGCGCACAAGGGCCCTGAAAATAGTTCATCCTGGACAAAGTTCCTTATTTACTCAATATGCTTATGAGTATATCCCCAGGGTACAACCTGTCTGTGTCCAACCTCTAGAACAGGCTGGCAAGGTGAATCCTGTAGACCAAACCTAGCCCACCTCAGCTTTTGTCAATAAAGCTTTATCGCAAACAGTCGTGCCCATTTGTCTACAAATGGTCTATAGCTGCTTTCATGCTTAAACAGCAGAGTTGAGTAGTTGTGACAGAAGTCACATGGCCCACAAAAGCCTAAAATATTTACTGTCTGGCCCAGTACGGAAAATGTTTGTGAAGCCCTGCTCCAGACTAAAATGTTTTTTCAACTTGCATGTCTTCAGTGATAAGTATAAACCAGCGGTTTCTTTCTGGAAAGCAATGTAACCATCTTTATTGGAAGGTAAAAACATATGTGCTTTTTAATATAATAACTCCTCCCCTGTATGATACAGCCCTGGTTGACCAGTGATAGGGTGGACGAAATTACTTCTGAGGACTTATTACATACGGAGAATGATACTAAGCACTGAGTAACATAAATGTACCAATGAGAGAACTCAGTTTTGAAGAGGTTGATTTTCCAAGGTCATACCATTAGTAAATTACAGAGTATTTTGGTACTCTCATACTGAGGCCAAATGATCTTAAAAACGATGCAGCACTATAGACCAAAAAAGGAGAGGTGTAATGATTATCTACTGCTGTATAACAAACAGGCCTGTATTTAGTGGCATAAACAACCATTTTATTGTGCTAACGATTTTATGGTTTGGCAGAGCACAGTGGGAATAGTTCATCTCTATTCCATAATGAGTTCAGCTAGGTTTCTTAAATGGCTTGAGATATGTGGGAAAACTTCATTGGTACCATATATCTGGAATCTCAGTTCTGGCTCTCAGCTTAATTACTTGGTTTTACTTCACTTGCTTCTATTGCAGCTAAAATTTTCAAGATGATGTTACCCCAATGTCTAATGCTTGAGCTGGGATTGCTAGAACAGCTGGGGATGGCTGGTGATATCCCTCTTTCCACAGAGCCTCTCTGCATGACTAGTTTGGGCTATCAGAGCAATTACAGGGTATTCAGATGTGGCTGCTTGGTTCTCCCAAAGGGAACCTTTCAAAAGAAAGGAAGTGGAATCTCTTGGTTTCTTTGTTTTTTGCCCACAAACTGTTGCAGTGTCATTTCTGCTCTATTCCACTGATGAAAGCAGTCACAGAGCCCACCAAGACTCGGCAAGTGGGTGGGTAGAGCCAAAGAATTAGTAGTCATCCTTAATCTGTCATGGGGTTTTCCAGAGAAAATACGCTTTAGAAACATTGATTATATTATCACCTCTGGGTGACTCCAGCATACATTTCTCTATTAAATACTGTGAGAATTCCCAGAATGAAAAAGATGTTTCCAGAATATATTTGAATGTAGAATCTTATTTTTGCATTACAATTCTTAATATCCTATGACACTCACTTTATGAAATATTTTTGTAAAGAAATAGTCTGATGTGGAATAGTGCCTTATGAACAGAGACCTTGGCACTGTTGTGATATGTTTTTTTAAAAATTTTAAATGCTTATTTATTTTTGAGAGAGAGACAGAGTGCGAGTGGAGCAGGGGCAGAGAGAGGAGGGGAGACACAGAATTGGAAGCAGACTCCAGGCTCTGAGCTGTCATCACAGAACCTGGTGTGGGGCTCGAACCCATGAATTGTGAGCTCATGACCTGAGCCAAAGTTGGCCGCTTAACTGACTGAGCCACTCAGGCACCCCTACTGTTGCGATATGTTAATGTTGTATACAACTCTGTGTTAAATATCTAATATTAGAGAAGCAGTTAGGTAAATAATGGTCCTATAATAAGATATTACATAGGCCTTAAAATTACCTTTACAGAGAATTTTCCTATCTAAAATTATGTTTACATGGTAAGATGCTTATGCTGTGTTTTGTTTGGTTTTTGCTTTGTTTTGCCTTAACTCTTTAAGATAATTGCAGGTTCACAGGCAGTTGTAAGAAATAATACAAGATGTGTAGCAACATGGATGGACCTTGAGGGTGTTATGCTTAGCGAAATAAGTCAGGCAGAGAAGGACAGATACCATATGTTTGCACGTATAGGAGGATTAGGAGGAACTTAACTGAGGACCATGGGGGAGAAGAAGGGGGGAAATGGTGGGGGAAAGGGAGAGAGGCAAACCATGAGAGACTCTTGAAT